>NC_042968.1:18496252-18866252 GCF_901001165.1 Salmo trutta
GACCGAGAGAGAGAGAGAGAGAGAGAGAGAGAGAGAGACCAATAGAGACCGATAGAGAGAGAGAGAGAGTCCGATAGAGAGAGAGAGAGAGAGAGACCGATAGAGAGAGAGAGACCAATAGAGAGAGAGAGACCAATAGAGAGAGAGACAGATAGAGATTGACACCAATAGAGAGAGAGAGAGAGAGAGAGAGAGAGAGAGAGATGTGTTAGTGTTGGTGTTAGTCTCCACAATTCAGAAGTTAAATGCCTACTCTTCGCAGATGACCTATGCCTGCTGTCTAGAGGTCGACCGATTAATCTGAATGGCCGATTAATTAGGTCCGATTTCAAGTTTTCATAACAATCGGTAATCGGTATTTTTGGCCACCTTTATTTAACTAGGCAAGTCAGATTAAGAACACATTCTTATTTTCAATGACGGCCTAGGAACGGGGGTTAACTGCCTTGTTCGGGGGGGATTCGGGGATTTGTTTTTGCAACCTTCCGGTTACTAGTCCAACGCTCTAACCACCTGCCTTACATTACACTCCACGAGGAGCCTGCATGGCAGGCTGACTACCTGTTACGTGAGGGCAGCAAGAAGCCAAGGTAAGTTGCTAGCTAGCATTAAACTTATCTTATAAAAAACGATCAATCTTAACATAATCACTAGTTAACTACACATGGTTGATGATATTACTAGTTTATCTAACGTGTCCTGCGTTGCATATAATCAATGCGTTGCCTGTTAATTTATCATTGAATCACAGTCTACTTCGCCAAACGGGTGATGATTTAACAAGCGCATTTGCAAAAAAAGCACTGTCGTTGCACCAATTTACCTAACCATAAACATCAATGCCTTTCTTAATATCAATAAACAAGTATATATTTTTAAACCTGCATATTTAGTTAATATTGCCTGCTAACATGAAATTGTGTCACATCTCTAGCGTTCATTGCATGCAGAGTCAGGGTATATGCAACAGTTTGGGCCGCCTGGCTCGTTGCGAACTAATTTGCCAGAATTTTACGTAATTATGACATAACATTGAAGGTTGGGCAATGTAACAGACTTAGGGACGTTAGCTTTTTTACATGGCACATATTGCACTTTTACTTTCTTCTCCAACACTTTGTTTTGCATTATTTAAACCAAATTGAACATGTTTCATTATTTATTTGAGGCTAAATTGATTTTATTGATGTATTATATTAAGTTAAAATAAGTGTTCATTCAGTATTGTTGTAATTGTCATTACAATTACAGCAGTACTGCCAGACCTGGGCCCTGGCAGTAAACCCCCACAGCACATGGCCTACAGCAGAGCCTGGACCTGCTACAGCAGTACTGCCAGACCTGGGCCCTGGCAGTAAACCCCAAAAAGACTAAAATAATGATTTTCCAGAGAAGATCCAGATCTCAGGGAATTAGACCAAAGTTCTCAATTGGTACAAAATATATAGAGTACTGTACACACTACAATTACTTAGGTTTAAAAATAAGCTCAACTGGACACCTTAATGAGGCAGTGAATGAACTTAGAGAGAAAGCACGCAGGGCATTCTACGCCATTAAAAAGCAAATTCAAATTGAAATTTGGCTAAAACTAATTGAATATGTAATTGAACCAATTGCACTCTATGGCAGCGAGGTGTGGGGTCCACTTGCAAAACAAGATTTCATCAAATGGGACAAACACCCCATTGAAACCCTGCATGCAGAGTTCTGTAAGATTCTCCTCCATGTCCAGAGAAAAACTACAAACAATGCATGCAGGGCAGAATTGGGCCAATATCCACTAATAATAAAAACTCAAAAAAAGAGCAATTAAGTTTTGGAAACATCTAAAATACAGTGACCCCCTCTCATATCATTACCAAGCCCTGCAATGCCAAGAGCTGAGCAAAGAAAAGAGTCCCCTCATCCAGCTGGTCCTGGGGCTGAGTTCACAAACCTGTTCTACTAACACACTTGAAGCCTCAGGACCAGAACATCCAATCAATCAGAATAAACCAAATTACAACACAGTCAAAACAAAACTACATTGCTTATTGGGAAACACAAGCACAAACACAAAGCAAAATGCAGTGCTATCTGGCCCTAAATCGACAGTACACCATGGCTAAATATTTGACCATGATTACTGATCAAAACCTTAGAAAAACCTTGACAAAGTACAGGCTCAGTGAGCACAGCCTTGCCATTGAGAAGGGTAGACACAGGAAAACCTGGCTCCCTGTAGAGGAAAGGCTGTGCAACCACTGCACAACAGCAGAACCTGAGACAGAGCTGCATTTCCTGACAAAATGTCAAAAATATAAAACAATTAGAGAGTGTCATTTCCCCAAATTTGAAACCCTTATTCAAGGTTTCAAAGACCTCTCTGATGAGGATAGGCTACCCGTCCTGTTGGGGGAGGACGCAGAGAGCTGTGTGTTGGCAGCGCACTACATTGCTGCCTGCCATAAGTTGAGGGACAGTGTCTGACAGACCAATAAACCTGCACATGTACTCTACTGTATGGCTATTGTTATTGTTGAATGTATGGCTATTTTGACCCGTGGTTATTGTTGTTACTGTTGTCCCGTTGACAATTTTGATTCTCATTTTTATTTATTTTTATATTGTAAATATCCAAAATAAGCTTTGGCAATATGTACATTGTTACGTCATGCCAATAAAGCGAATTGAATTGAATTGAGAGAGAGAGAGAGAGACCGATAGAGAGACCGATAGAGACAGAGACCGATAGAGAGAGACCTATAGAGAGAGACCGATAGAGACAGAGAGAGAGAGACCGATAGAGACAGAGACCGATAGAGAGAGACCTATAGAGAGAGACCTATAGAGAGACCTATAGAGAGACCGATAGAGACAGAGAGAGAGAGAGACCTATAGAGAGACCGATAGAGACAGAGAGAGAGAGACCGATAGAGACAGAGAGAGACAGAGAGAGAAAGCTATCAATCAGCATTGGTGATAGGTAGTCAGTGTGCACAGTATGAGACAGGGTGAGTTCCTTCCAAACCCATGTTGATATTACAGATGGGTAAACTGCTCGGTGTCTGAGAGGAACCTCTGAGGAATAATAACACACTCCTCAATCCACTGTGTGGAGATTCATACATAAATTATTCAGCCATTTCACCTTTCCCTCCATCTTGAATGTGTGTGGGTGACAACTGGAGCATGAGCTAATCTGATATGATTCTGACAGGGAGACAGAGGCCTACCGCAACCCACCACCACAAAACTGAACCAGAATTAGTTAAACCAACAAAACCATCCATCGTCCCCGACTTCTGAAATATACCGCAGCACATTCACAGTAAAACACATTCATACACTGGAATGTAATTCTTACAGTAGGCTCAAAGATGGCCGCCGTCTGTCTTAGCTAGCTGTGGGTGTCCTAACAGGCCTTAGCCCTCCATCTCCTCCCATACAAGACCCAGTTTCCTTCGGTTACTGGAAAGCTGTCTATGAGGCATGAGGGAGCGTTCCCTGTGAGCCCCTCACAAACGCCCAAACCTGTGTAAGCCTAGCAGACAGGTAAGAGGTCTAACAGCAACTAAAAAGCAATTTTTATGATGTGAAATCTGTACAGAGCAGTCAACTGTTTCATTATTCATAGTGCTCAGGAGTCCTTCCTTCTCTCTGCTTGTAGAGAAACACAGCCAGCTCCTTTTACCTCAGCAGGCTCGTTCAGCTCTATCCTCCAAGGCAGCCCACTGAAACCAGGTGTAATTTACACTCCATCTTTATCTATTTATTTGGTTCTCTATAAACCCTGGTCTGTTATGACCGGTGGGCAGAGGCAGAGCTTCTCTCCAGGCCTCAGTGAGTGTCTAGGAGGATAAGCAGGGTTGGACAAGGGTTGCAGTGAATAGAAAGGGAATGTCTTATCACTTTTTGCTACCTCTAAACATGATGCAATACAACAAAGTTCCCAATGAATGGTCTTCCTCAGATACACTACACGACCAAAAGTATGTGGACACCTGCTTGTCGAACATCTCATTCCAAAATCATGGGCATTAATATGGAGTTGGTCTCCCCTTCTGCTGCTGTAACGTCCTCCACTCTTCTGGGAAGGCTTTCCACTAGATGTTGGAACATTGAATGGAAGCAAGTCCCCGCAGCAGCCACAAGAGCATTAGTGAGGTCGGCCACAGAATCATCTAGAATGCCATTGTATGCTGTAGCGTTAAGATGTCCCGTCACTGGAACTAAGGTGCGTAGCACGAACCATGAAAAACAGACCCAGACCATTATTCCTCCTCCACCAAACTTTACAGTTGGCACTATGCATTCGGTCAGGTAGTGTTCTCCTGGCATCCACCAAACCCAGATTCGTCCGTCAGACTGCCTGATGGTGAAGCGTGATTCATCACTCCAGAGAACGTGTTTCCACTGCTCCAGAGTCAAATGGCGGCGAGCTTTACATCACTCCAGCCGACGCTTGGCATTGCGCATGGTGATCTTAGGCTTATGTACGGCTGCTCGGCCATGGAAACCCATTTCATGAAGCTCCTGACGAACAGTTCTTGTGCTTCGTTGCTTCCAGAGGCAGTTTGGAACTCAGTAGTGAGTGTTGCAACCGAGGACAGACCATTTTTGCACGCTTCAGCACTCGGCGGTCCAGTTCTGTGAGCTTGTGTGATCTACCACTTCGCAGCTGAGTCGTTGTTGCTCCTGTACATTTCCACTTCACAATAACAGCACTTACAGTTGACCGGGGCAGATCTAGCAGGGCAGAAATTTGACGAACTGACTTGTTGGAAAGGTGGCATCCTATGACGGTGCCACGTTGAAAGTCACTGAGCTCATCAGCAAGGGCATTCTACTGCCAATGTTTGTTTATGGAGATTGCATGGCTGTGTGCTCGATTTTATACACCTGTCAGCAACGGGTGTGGCTGAAATAGCTGAATCCACTAATTTGAAGGGGTGTCCACATACACTATATATACAAAAGTATCACTGGTGTTTACAAACCTGTATAGCTGTAACCCAAGAATTTGACCAACATGGTTGCACAATATCACAACACTACGAAGCCCATCAGCAGCCTCTTTCACTACAGTAGGGAGAGACCTGAGCTGTAAAATGTCTTACAAATCTCCTTGGACGTGCAAAATGCTGTGTAATGTAGATTTCGGTGTTCTTTGATAGACGGAGCAGAGGTCTGAAAACGTCTCCAAGTCTACTTTGTGAGAAAGTCTTATTACCTTTCAAAAGATAATCCATGCGTTTATACCCAGGGTAGTCTACAAAAACTCTGCGCTCCTGTGAACAAGAGCAGAATATTCTCCATATGGAATGAGAGTGAAACTAAATGAAGACATACCAATATGGCTAAAATAAATAGGAAAATAGACCCAAGCCAAGGTATCATGATGACCTTAGGTTATACCTTGTGCGTGTATGCGTTTGTACTGGTCGGAAGAGGACCAACCTGACTGCTTTTCCTGTCACACAGGTACAACTGCTGGGCCTGAGAGGAGACACTGTAGGGCTTACACACACACACACACACACACAACCAATCCATAACACACACACACAATGGAGAGTAGTAGACATTGCCAATGCCTCTTCATGTTCCATGCTGCTTACAATAACTTATAAAATACCCAAACACCTTGTCTTAGAACAACACAAACATAAGATAAACACGCACGCTACTTGACCTCTCTCCACCTCGCATAGTTTAACTGCTCTTCACAGACAAGACCTATCACAGCCTATGGAAATCCTACTTTATCCCTCACAAAGCCCCATTTTACTCCAATTAGCTGCAACATCCATCTGTGTCTTGAACTAATACAGAGAGCGTGTGAGGGACAACTCAACATCCTGTTTACCTTAACAGAATGAATATTCTCTAGTTCTGGGGGATTCTAAGTGCTGTATGATGAATCAGATGAACTCATCTGAATAAAGGAAAGCTTCACCCGTCCCGTCCCGCCCCACCCAGCCCTGTGGTCAGTCAGTCAGCAGGTGCTGGTCTAGGCTGGGCTACACACAGATGGGGAGCAGCTGGGTCCAGTTGTGCTGAAGCACGGGAGGAGAGGAGAGAGTTTGGGATGAACAGGCTCAGGGGTTTTAGTAAACTGAGTCTGATAGTACTCTGGCAGCGTTTACTCTGTTCACTTTGTTTTACAAATCGCTTTTTGTCACTGTGGCTCTCCTGAGCCCTGGGCTATTCACGCTCTCTCTCTGTTATCAGGGCTGATTAGGAGGACTAGGCTGGGCCTGCAGGTTCTCTAACAGCCACAGGCAGTAGTCCACAGCAGCCATTACTGTACGGTAAGATAGATGAACAGATGAGTAACATCTAACCAATAACATTACAGTAGTATGACAACACCCAGTTCCAGCCCTAATGTCCAGTACATTTACATTCAGACAACACCTCTTTGTGTTACTCCATAAAAATGAGAATGATTAACCAAAGAAAGGTAAACAACAATTGACAACCTAATGTCACCATACAAGATAAACAATGTCTAAATGTTTAAAATAAGCTACACTATGCTAGTTTAATGGTGCTGTATTGAAGCATCATTGCCTTAATTAAGCTAGGGTAAAAATGAATTCATGTACTTCATTTGATGTAAAAACATATTGTCCATACTGACTGATACTGGGACTGCTGGCAGGCAGGAAGGCAGGCAGGCAGTTGATATGATTCCCAAGGTGTACTGGGGAGAGATCCCACTGGTCCGATAAAAGGCCTGGGTTCCTGCAGCAAACGCTGCTTTTCTCCAGACGTAGGCCTACACTCAACTTTAATTGGCCTTTTCTGTAGCTGTGAACCTTAATGACTATGTTCCTGGATTAAAAGCCTTCTCCCTCTCTCTCCTTCCCTTCCTCCCCCTTCTCTCTCTCTCTCTCTCTCTCCTTCCCTTCCTGCCCCTTCTCTCTCTCTCTCTCTCTCCTTCCCTTCCTGCCCCCTCTCTCTCTCTCTCTCTCTCTCTCTCCATCCCTTCCTCCACCTTCTCTCTCTCTCTCTCTCTCTCTCTCGCCTTCCCTTCCTCCCCCTTCTCTCTCTCGTCCTCTCTCTCTCCTTCCCTTCCTGCCCCCTCTCTCTCTCTCTCTCTCTCTCCATCCCTTCCTCCACCTTCTCTCTCTCTCTCTCTCCCTCCCTTCCTCCCCTCTCTCGCCTTCCCTTCCTCCCCCTTCTCTCTCTCGTCCTCTCTCTCTCCTTCCCTTCCTCCCCCTTCTCTCTCTCCTTCCCTTCCTCCGTCTCTCCTTCCCTTCCTCCCTCTCTCTTTCTCCTTCCTCCCCTTTCTCTCTTTCCCTCTCTGCTTCTTTTCTCCTGCCCTTCCTCCTAATCCTCATCCTCCTCTCTCCCTCACACTACCTCTCATTGCCTCTCAACCTCAGCCACTCCTAACAGCAATACACACACCTTTGTTTCCACACATAAAACCTTTTCTTTGAGGTTAAAGTCTAAGCGTTTTCCTCTCCAAAAGGTTAGAGGACAAGGTATGTATCACTCCTGAATAATTTCTCAAGTTTTTCTCTCCTTTTGTCCCCATAGCGACAATGGAGTGAAAGCACTATCTTTGCAACATCAGCCACAATCCATTCATTTCTGACAGAGAGGTGAGAAACAGAAGAAACACTCATGAAGGTGAACCAGTGAACCAAACTTCTCAGGATACTAGGGCTGGGAATTGCCAGGGACCTCACGATATGACATTATCACAATACTTAGGTGCTGATACAATATGTACTGCGATTCTCACAATTCGATATGTATTGCAATTCGATACTGTGATTTTATTGCGATTCGATGTTCCAAACATATTGCTCACCTGCAGCTGCAGAGGGAAAGTAGAGAGACATGATGCTGAAAAAAATGCTGAAAACAAATATAATACTGCGATACTGTCAAAACTATACAATATATCGTCAAAAATTATATCCCGATATGCAACTGTATAGATTTTTTCCCCCATCACTACAGGATTCAAAGCAGGCCTAGGCTTTACAGATCCTACAGAACAACAAGTTGATGAGAAAATATATTGTCTACATTACCTTATGTGCTGTATAATTGACTCACACATTGGGAGTCAAGGCTAAATTTAAATTACCGTAATTTCCGGACTATTGAGCACACCTGAATATAAGCCGCACCCACTGAATAAAAAAATATATATTATTTTGAACATAAATAAGCCGCACATGTCTATAAGTCGCAACACCTCGGCCGTCTGCTCTCTGTGTGTTGACCCAGTCTTCGAGCTCATTTTCTAGTTCGGGACATCTGCTTTTCTTCCCTCTGAAAGCTTTAGTTGTATTTTTGCACTGAGTCAATTCCTCACGCTGCTGTTTCCAACGTCTTATCATCGACTCATTAAGACCAAGCTCCCGTGCAGCAGCTCTATTTCCTTTTCCAACAGCCAGATCAATCGCCTTCAACTTGAAAGCAGCATCATATGCATTTCTCCGTGTCTTTGCCATGATGAGGGTGACAAAATGACTACCGTAATCAGAATGATGGGAAGTTTGAGAGCGCTCGATTTAATCTAAACAGTAAACCAAAAAGTTGTTTGACCTTAACCCGTTCGGCAATTTCATTGGTCTAATGAAAGCTTCATGCCGGCAAAAAACTGAGCACGTCACAGAATGTGTTTTTTTGGAGAAAAAAAATGTGAAAGCGGGAAAAATCCATATATTAGCCGCGTCATTGTTTAAGCCGCGAGGTTCAAAGCCTGGGAAAAAAGTTGCGGCTTATAGTCCGGAAATTATGGTAGGTTAATTCCATTCATGCATTTGTGCTGGCAGAACAAAACAAAACAGTACAATTTTCTCCATTCTCCAACAGCTCTCTGCATTGTCTACTCACGCCATTGTTGTCAAGCCTATTGTAGTGTTGTCACGATACCAGAATTGACTTAGATACCGTTACCAGTAGGGATGCACGATATATCAGTGAACATATTGGAATCGGACGATATTAGCTAAAAATGCCAACTTCGGTATCGGCCGATGTCTAGTTTAACGCCCCGATGTGCAAAACCAATGTCAAAGCTACCGTGCACACCTATATAACGTAGGTACATGACGTAATGACGCCACGTAGAATTTTGCGCCACACGTGCAACACAGCATTCCTAACCTAGCCCACAATGTCTGCTGTGTGGATCGAGCAGTCAGCAAGTCGAGCAGTCATTTGAAAATGTAAGAAAATTGCAGCGAGACAACTCAAAGGCGAAATCCATAAAAGCCAAGATAATGGAATTCATTGCCCTTGACAATCAACCATTCTCTGTCATGGGTGATGTTAGCTTTCGCCGACTGGTCAAGCATCGGTACACACCACCAAGTGCGCTATTTTTCAGATGTTGCCAGACCGGAGTTACACAGTAATACCGTCACTGCTATTAGCATCACGACATACATACTATAGAGCGCTGTTTGGATCACATTTTGACAGACGTACCGAAAGTAACAAACACCATTTTTCATGATCTAGTATCGAAAAACGACAAAGGTTTTGGTATACGGGCAACACTAGCCTCTTACCTTGAAGAGTTTGAGATGGAAGAAACTCAAAGCTATGTGCAACTGAAAACCCATTATGAGGGAAATGTCTCCAGTGTAAAAACTTACGCTACTCTCAAAGACAATAATAAACCTTTTAAAGGCTTTATATTATACCAGCATACCTTTAAGTGTGAAAAAGCATAAGAGGCACAAAGGCCACAGGACACTGTACTCTGTACTTACATTGTATTACACATTTTTTATCTGTTTGAGCTTTCAATAGATTTGAAAGATTGCCACAAGCATATTATTGTTCTAGCATAAAAGCAAAAAAAAGTTTGCAACTTCAAGGCTGTCCATCTTCATGAAAAAAATAGTTTTTTGTATTTGCGTGTACGTGTGTGTGTGTGTGTGTGTGTGTGTGTGTGTGGCCCCTGTCCTTCAGAGTAGCAGTGTGTTTCTTCCCTGCCAGCTGCTCTGGTTTGGCCAGCATGGAGCGGAGTGCTGAGTGATAGACTGATCGATGGGCAGCCTAATCAGCCAGCTTAACTCTAATACCCTGGACAGGTCCACATCATTATCATATCAGGCTCCACACGTTTCGAGGTGACAAGGAAGAGGCAAAAGATTAAAGTCAATCTTGTAAAGAAGGGCCACAACTTTTAATGCGCTGTCCAAGACAGGCTAGGTTTTATCTGGTAGCAGGGAAAGAAAGGAGGCTGAAGGAAGTGACAAAACAATACAGTGAAAACAGATGAGGAACTCATCAGTTAAAATTATTCTGTGCTTGGGGAGTGTTAGTGGCATTGTTGTGGCACGAGCTCTAACCGTACCTCAAACCACTTCTGTCAGCCAGCTCTCCCCCAGCCCACAGCCTGGTCCTAGACTCCTAGCAGCCCATTACTGGCTAACTATTAAGGTAAACGTTTGTTTAACTCCACACACATTTGGGGGCGCTGGGGGAACTCTTAGAAATCATCTATAAACCGCTTTAAACAAACTGTTTACAGGCCGTAAATGACGCATAAAAGAGGAAACAGGTTTGAGGTTGGGGCTGGGGCTTGTGGTGGTGGTGGCTGCACACACTTCACTCAATTAACTTCAACACACACACACACCCCCGATCTGTGAGTGATTCACAAAGGAGGACCACAATACATGCATTCCACACTTTAATATCAGCCAAAATGGCAGCCACATTCATGAGAAATGTTGACTAACTGCGCAACAACAAAAAACACATTCCAATGCCAAGAACAACCTGGCACCAATTAAGCTCTAGCTTTAGAAAGCACTGCCAATTCAAACCCAACAGGCAAACACAGTACGTGCTACATTCAGTATTGTGTAATGGCATTGAGTTTCTTTCCAGCATGTTCAAATAATATACAACAGTGTATGTAGGCTCTACGCGCTTATCTTCAGTGGGCTGCTATAATGAATGAGCAGACTGATTCGTTTTGGGTTTCATAATTAATGCTGCCTGTTGAAGGTCAACCACATTCCATTCCTGTGAAGATGAAATGACTGAAAGGTCTGGGGCAGTCAGCTACACTGAGAGAAGGGAACGTTGACTTGGCCAACAGGCACACCCTTTCCCAAACTCTGCCTGGGCTTATTTTAACAATCCGATACAAAAACAGTCATTTACCTTTTTTCTTATTGTCCTAGTTCATAATTCACCGTTACTCAATTACTGTCAGCTTACTTTACAGCGCAGGATAGAGTCTACAGGGAAATGGAGGGGGATACCAATTTCTACAAAAGCAACCCATACTGCCGCTCTCATTATACTGTTCATGGGAGAAAAGGTGCTCAAACCAAAGGTTTTTGAGGCATGAAACCTGATTAATAAGCTGTGATACAGATGCCTCCATGACAATTTCATCTGTAATGAAGACCATGTGGTTAGCAGCTCCAGTGTCGACCCTGAGGCCCAGCTACAGTGAATACGGCTGATTTTGCATGAAAAGCCCAGTTAATAACATTAGGGGGAAATCTCAACAATCGTTCAGTGCAGGAACAAGTTCAGCAATACATGGGCCTGAGAGTAAATCAATCTTAAATTGATTAGCTGTTCCCAGTGAAAGACTCAGATGAGGTTGTCTCCCCCTACCTTGTTCTGAACTCACCTGCAAGCCCACTGACGGCCGAGCTCCAGGCTTATTCTATGAGCCTTGACAATCCATAACACACACACAGTCAGCTGTCTATACAGTTATGAATGTGAATGTGACTTTCCGCATAGTCAGAGTGTAACCCTGAACTTAGCGGCCACCACTCCCCATCATCATTAATGCTTAAGATGGCTAACAAGCCCACTGTCAACAGCTTCCAGGCTAATCGACATGTCAAACAATGGCGGGTGTGTGAGGCGAGCTTTTAGAGAGTCCCTGGGGTGGCTTCTTAGAGCACGCTCAGTTTAACACAGCAGCGCACTGAGGGTGTAAACAGAGAGGGATATAGACTTCTGGATTGACTAGCTGATCAATGCCATTGATCACTCACCTCCAGCTCTTTGTGCAGGCTGGCTGTTCTCCCCTCCACCGCCCGGCCCTCCGCCTCCTCAGCCTCCAGCGCCTGGATCAGAACCTCATTCTGCTCACTCAGGTCCCGCACAAACGACTGCAGCACGCCCACCTTGCTCTAGAGGGAGACAGAGAAGAGGGGCACAGCAGACATGACCTTTGTTAGGTGTTTATTGGAATATCAACACTGAAATGGATTGCTGCTACCCACCTTCACTCAGTGTTATGGAGGAAGGACTGAGTGACCAGTTGGGATTAAAACAAATCCATTCAGAAAAATACAGCACATTCTCAAACGTCACGTTGTATGAATACAGCAAAGGAAGCAGTGATTTACATTTACATTTACATTTAAGTCATTTAGCAGACGCTCTTATCCAGAGCGACTTACAAATTGGTGCATTCACCTTAAGATATCCAGTGGAACAACCACTTTACAATAGTGCATCTAAATCTTTCGGGGGGGGGGGGGTAGAAGGATTACTTTATCCTATCCCAGGTATTCCTTAAAGAGGTGGGGTTTCAGGTGTCTCCGGAAGGTGGTGATTGACTCCGCTGTCCTGGCGTCGTGAGGGAGCTTGTTCCACCATTGGGGTGCCAGAGCAGCGAACCGTTTTGACTGGGCTGAGCGGGAGCTGTGCTTCCTCAGAGGTAGGGAGGCGAGCAGGCCAGAGGTGGATGAACGCAGTGCCCTTGTTTGGGTGTAGGGCCTGATCAGAGCCTGAAGGTACGGAGGTGCCGTTCCCCTCACAGCTCCGTAGGCAAGCAGCATGGTCTTGTAGCGGATGCGAGCTTCAACTGGAAGCCAGTGGAGAGAGCGGAGGAGCGGGGTGACGTGAGATGGTCAGAGAAAGTTTGAAAGTGGTAGGCATCAGGTAGGTAAGTCAGGTAGGTATTTGAGGGAGACAGAGACAACTCTTCTCGCTTGCTGTTGTGTCCTTTCCTGTCCCGCCCCCATCCCCTCTCTGACATCCCCTCTCTGATCATAAAGCAGGACATGCAGGGGTGTTCGGGCCAAACCCATCACATGACATCCAAACCCCCCCATATTAGAGCTCTGCTAACACCAGGGGTACTATTAGCCATATGTCACCTCTGATCTAGCATGGCATATTCACAGCCCAGACACATGGATGCTATGCAGGAACATGCCGACTATCTGCAGAACAGCCCAGACAGTTTGGACCCAGATTATAATTTAGTGCGGGATGGACACATAGGAATTATTACGGCTCTGTCGGCCGTCTGGTAGAAATGGAGATAAATGCTCCATCAGACTGAAGAGCTTTTGATTTTCAAAGCCTCTTTTAGAGGAGTGGAGATGGAGGTGAAGTGGAAGTGACAAGTGCCCCGCCTCACTTAAACAGAACACAAACAGGTGGGTTTGATGCTGCCCTGATGCAAAGCCCAGCCCACCAGCTCAATCAGCCAGTGGTGATGGGCACTGGCAGCACACACCCAGTAAACTGGGGGCCGTACATGGTAAGGTCCTCCCCCTTCAAACACTGGGCTAATGCTCTAGCCCCAAAGACGCATGTGGGAGTCCTTACTGTAACTAATAGATGAGAGGAGCAGCATTAGGTTCCTTCAGAGTACCAACATGGGTCCTGCCAACATCAAAGGTTCCCCTTTCTGTTAAGTAATTCTGCCCTCAGTTTGAAAGAATGAGCAGATGAGAGTCTGGCAGGTGGGAGGAGGGTGAGAGTGTGAGGGAAGGTAGGGCAGGCGGGGTGAGAAAGAGGGGGAAAAAATGAGAAAGAGAGAATATATTTTAGGTGTATAATCCTGCTTCCCAGCTGTGAGCAATTTTACAAAACAAATCTCCTGGCCATGAGAAAGATAATGCAAACCTCATAATGACACAAATAATAATCCAACAACACCAATAGCCAGCCACCCAGCTGCATCCAGGACAGCGGCTGGCTATCTCGGCCTCCACACAGCCTCACCACATTCAAATTCATATTGGATTTTTATTCTTTCACCTTTCTCAAAGCATCCATTTCAGACGGCATGAAAAAGTAATATTCCAGCAATAAAGCTTGATTTACACCCCTTCCATGCTCCCCCTCTTCCTTTTTTTATTTGATCATTTAGCCAGGATCGTATAACTGTATATCAGACACAAATGAAATCAGCTCCCTTGCACATTAAGGCCATGTCTTGCTGCAGCTAACATCCCCTGCAACCCAGCCAACCAGCTCCACAGCAAGCCAAGGGCAGTGTCCCATTCATTTTCAGGCCCATTTCCTCCTATGATTAGGCGATCAATCAATCCCAGCCTTCAATCTCATCAAGCAGACGGGATTATCTTTCCATCTCCCCTCTCTCCCTCTCTCCACTCAGTCAAACACTCACTCCCTCCCTCACACACGGCAGCACATTAACATCAGATCAAGTATCACCCAACGCACGCCGTCTGCCACATCAGCCCACCACAAACAGACAGTTCTTCATCGCACCCTTCTCTCAACATCTGCTCTGTCTCCTAAGGAGTGAGCACACACACACACACACACACACACACAGTTCATTTTTAGAAGCATCAAGCATTAGGATCCCTGTAGATTGACAGAGTGCGGCCTTTGCTAAAGCAGTCTTTTCAAGGCTTTCACTTACACACTCCCTCTCCAAGCCCCCATCTTCCTGAGAAGATATTGAATGGATGGCATTGCTCAACACCACTGGATCATAACTGCACTTGTGAGATATAGTAATAAATCATTTATTTTCTTAAATGTGGAAGAAGTCACTTCACACAATGTCCAGTAAAGTCAAAGACCTCACATAGCTTCTCTCTGTTATTCACTGCAGATGGAACACTGTAGGTAACAGATTAGAATTAGCTGTGAGGTTTGGAGTGTTAGAATACATTGATCAAGCCTGGGCTTGTCCTTCTATTGGTCAAAGAGAAACCTCATATCGCCAACATGCTTGTGTACCCACAATGCACTGGGGAGCAGCACGACTCTTCAGTCTCTGTCAGGTTAAGAGATGTTATTCGATAAAAGCATGGTAACTGAGGTCTTTGTGGTAGGAAAGGGAGTGGAGGGGATCTTTTTTACAATGTGGACCACTGTTTACACTCCCTAAATGGTGGCTAAAACGGTCACTTGTAAACAACAGAATGCCATTAAACTGGGCCCACTCAGGGCTGTTGGGGCTTCTCAACACGGCCAGATAAATGGCCCACTGGGACCAGGGACTGGGAGGGGATATGGGGTCCAAGAGACACCTCCACACACATACTGGTACTGAGGCAGAGAGCAGGGGACAGTCTACAACCCATCAATAATGGTCCTTACAGGCCATGGGTCTACTCTAGGTTTACAGAGCATTTGGAAAGAAGTCAAGGGCTGTAAATATTTCCACATTTTGGAAATGTTACAGCCTTATTCTAAAATTGATTAAACTGTTTTTCCCCCCTCATCAATCAACACCCAATACCCCATAATGACAAAGCAAAAACAGGTTTTTAGATTATATATATACATTTATGGAAATATCACATTTACATAAGTACTCAGACCCTTTACTCTGTACTTTGCTGAAGTACCTTTGGCAGCGATTACACCCTTCTTGGGTATGACGATGCAAGCTTGGCACACCTGTATTTGGGGATTTTCCCACAGTCTTCTCTGCAGATCCTCTCAGGCTCTGTCAGGTAGGATGGGAGCGTCGCTGCACAGCTTTTTTCAGGTCTCCAGAGATGTTCGATCGGGTTCAAATCCGGGCTCTGGCTGGGCCACTCAAGGACATTCAGAGACTTCTCCCGAAGCCACTCCTGCGTTGTCTTGGCTGTGTGCGTAGGGTCGTTGTCCATAGGAAGGTGAACCTTGCCCCAGTCTGAGGTCCTGAGCGCTCTGGAGCAGGTTTTCAAGGTTCTCTCTGTACTTTGCTCCATTCATCTTTCCCTCGATCCTGAATAGTCTCCCAGTCCCTGCCGCTGAAAGACATCCCCACAGCATGATGCTGCCACTACTATGCTTCACCGTAGGGATGGTGCCAGATTTCCTCCAGACGTAACGCTTAGCATTCAGGCCAAAGAGTTCAATATTTGATTCATCAGACCAGAGAATCTTGTTTCTCACACTGTCTCTGAGCTCTACGGACAATTCCTTTGACGTAATGGTTTGTTTTTTGCTCTGACATGCACTATCAACTGTGGGACCTTGTATAGACAGGTGTGTGCCTTTTCAAATCATGTCCAATCAATTGAATTTACGTCAGGTGGACTCAAGTTGTAGAAACATCTCAAGGACGACCAATGGAAACAGGATGCACCTCAGCTCAATTTCGAGACTCAAAGCAAAGGGTCTGAATACTTACGTAAATAAGTTGGGGTTTTATTTTTAATAAATGTGCAAAAATTTCTAAAAACCTGCTTTCACTTTGTCATTATTGGGCATTGTGTGTAGATTGATGAGGGGGGGAAAGTATTAAATACATTTTTGAATAAGGCTGTAACGTAACAAAATGTGGAAAAAGTCATGGGGTCTGAATACTTTCCGAATGCACTGTATGTACTACAGAATAAGTGAAACAATTTTGAACTTACAGAACTGGATAGAGATAATTTGGAAAATACCTAAATTAGTTTGACATACCCCTCTGATGGTAATTATCAAGTAAATTAGATAGTGTATGCTATGTAATTTAATTAAACTCTTAGCTCACTGCTTTCAAAACAACACTATTATAGGATAGGCAATAGAGATGTTGATATACTGTACTAGTCCTTCTTTGAATCCTTGACAAGAGAGTTCTAAAAGGCTTGTTTTGTGTTTCCAGAGCCGAGCCTGTCAGAGGCTGTGTGAATCAAATAGGATTTCCCCAAACCGAGGATAAATGCAGTTAAAATGAGAGGCTGTGTTGTTTCCAAACTCTGCCATTGCTTTGCCATGGAGAGGATAATTCTGAGAGAAGGAGCTTTCCTCTGGTGATTAGAGTCAAAGAGACAGGCTTGGCTCACTAAAACTTTCATCAGCCGTCATCAAGCCCAGTCCTCAAGGTGTGCAGCCACCCCCCCACCCACACAGCCAACCCCATCCTATAGCCACTGACATGACATGCACAAAGGGAGAGAGAGAGCAGCAGAATTGGCTCATCCTCATCACTTTCAGCATTCTTTAGTGGAGATGAATATGAAAAATAGCACATCTTTAAATGTTGAGGAGAAGAAAAATGAATTAGTAATATACTTACAAGGACTAAGAGCATGCACATGTAGGGAAATTTATTCCACTTTTACTGATGAGCACTGGCTAAAAGGTACATTTTCCCGAGATGTAAAGATATTCAATAAAAGCCACTTAATGGGATAGTTAAAAAATAACCCAAAAAGCTTTTTGATGTAAAGACAGTAATTCTCTTAACAACATTGATCAACCTGTCATGCTTTCATTATGGCACTATACCTTTTAGCAGCCATGCGCTAGACTAATAGCATTATAAGTCTCTAAAACACCAACTTTTCTCCCTGCCCTTGTCAGGCCCAGTCTGTTGTCCCTCCTCAGACTTCACATGCAGGGACAGCAGATACAGTCGCCATAAAAGGCCTGTCACTAAGTGTCTGCATCATAATGTAGGCCTAACCATTTTCTAGTTTATTCTCACACATATGCATCACATTGCAAGATCAGTTCATTAGTGGAAATAACACACTTGCCCCAGCACATCCAAGGAGCATCACCGCCTTTACCAGTTTACCTGCAGAGCCTCCTCCCGGGTGTCATCTGATTGGTCAATGCGTCGAAGACGCTCGTGGTAAAGGGTTCGGAATTCCACAAGGAGTTTCTGAATCTCAGCTGGCCGCCGAGTCTCTCTGGAGTAGCCATGATCCCCTAAGCCAGACTGGTAATCTATCAACACAAATAAACACATTTTACCATCAACACAACTGATGCATGGACACCATGTCTCACAATGACAAACCTTTAACTAAAACTGAAAATTGTGACATTGCCTACAGTACTATGTAGAGAGACGCCGTAAAAAACAGGGATGGGATTTCAGTGCGGGCATCAGTGTCTGAGCTGGCTACTGACGCTCGTCAGCTACTCTCATAGGGACTGTGACTGTCCAGAAGTGCAGCAGCCCACACAATAAATGGCTTTAATAACATACCTGAATCCTCAGGTGCGTAAAGCACTTGTTTTTCACTTCATCATTTTTAATTATGTGCTGAAAAAACCTTCCCAGAGCCCCTTGCTTCAGACCACAATGCCTTGTTATATTCTCTCTAACAGCAGTAATTAATCTAGGGAGCATAGCAGCATAGTCTCTCTTTGAGGAGCGGCCTATAAAACACATTTCACTCCGACAACTAATAAGTTATAACAATGGCAGATAAAGAGAAACTGTGCACCAAAGGAGCAGGTGAGATTTGGGGCAAAGAACAAATGAAAATGCCCAAAACAACTCTATTTGTGGGTATGTGTGAGTGAGCGGCATCAAAATCTTCTGAAATCATGGGAAGGAAAATAAGTAATGAAAAAAGAAATGAGAATCATATCTTGCTGCAGAGTAGCCTTGACCTGGAGGATGATCTTGATAGAGGTGGTGCTGTCCATTTAATTCATATTGATGTTTACACAACACCACCCTCAATCTTCCTTATCTCACTTCTGACCAAGTCATATTCTGGATTAGATTGAACCAACTCCAGATCGAGATGGAGAGAGAAACCAAGACGAGAGAGAGCAAGATAATGAGAAAGATAGAAAATATCCCTTTAAAGGGAGGTTTAGCCACACATTTGTATAAAATGTTTAGTTAATTAACAAATCAGGCTAATGCATTTAAATTACATTTAGAACTAGCTAACTTCACAAACAGCACGCACCTATCTGAGGCACAACCTTCATTACAAATCTTTCAGTGGCAGTGCTTTGCATCACGAGCCTCAACTCGTTCTCCTGAGTGAGATGGATAGGTAGCAGCAACCCAGCTAACTACTTTGACAAACAGTGACAAGTGTTTTCCAGGATATGGCTATAAACCCACAGGCAGTATCAACTTCTTGAAAGACTACGAGGTCGCCTAACGTTGATAGCCAAATAGGTAACGTTAGCTTATATCTAGATAATTATTTGGCTAATTCCGTTAGCTGGCTAGCTAACATCAACAGAGTTAGTTGTGTTGTCTTCATAATATGTAACGTTAGCTAGCTACCTGTTGCACTCCGGCTGCTTATCATTTCATTCGGTTTCGGATATGCCAAGTGGCTTTATGAGGCGCCTTGCACAGATTTAATCAACCTCATGTCGTTCAGCAAGTGAAAGTATCCCTTCTACTTTGCATTATAAATGCAGTGGTAAACTTATTGTGTTCCGTTTTTATCCGCTGTCACCACATTCTAACGTTAACCGCCTGGAAGCCCCCATCTCCCGCTTCTGCACCTGCACATCCTGTCAGTTCAAGCTCCAACAGTGAGACTAGCCAATCAGGCAATGATTTTGCGTAGCGCTTTGTCTTTAGAACCAATCACAGTGTAAACATTGCCATGAGGAGGCGTGAACCAGTGTTTGTTTTGGGAGTGAAAGTCCCAGATTTCCATGGAAACTTGCACAACTAACTAGCGGTTTGGTTGTGACTAGCGTGCATTACTGTCCGTTGGACTGTTCTCTTTGTTGTCCCAGATTTCTCTATAGGCTGATACTGTACCTGTACTACTGTACAGATCAGAAAGTGGAAGGTCCAGATTGTGTGTTATTATAATTGTTTTACTTGCACCTTATTCCAGGCATGGTCACTTTGCCTGTTTATGTCTGGCCCTTACAATTGAAAATAGCTCATGTGGTCTGATGTTCTCATAACATTCTGCCTGCACAGTGGTTTCATCTCCTTGGAAGCTCTTTTCCTTGCAAATATAGGACACTTTATTGAAATTGAATTTCCAAAGGTCCTTTGTTTTATGAAGAATAGAAAGTAATGGGTAGAATATATTGATAGTTATATGCTGCTCCTTTCTGCTCAGTAAGCTTGGAATGTGTTCATGTTGAGAATCATAAGGCAAAGCGTGCTGAAAGCCGCATGATTGCTATATTACTCGATTATTGACTTGAAAATTGCCTTCCCTCTATTCCTGTTTATTATGAGCATATTTGTTTCCTGCCTTAAACTCCATGGCCTAAAACGGCTATCAGGGTGCATGATGAATAAGAGATACTGAAACTGATTGCTAACAATATTATTTCTTATAATGTGCTGTGAACTGTAGAGCTTCTGAGCCTCATAAATATTTATAAGACCCTGTGTCACAACGGGAACTGGACAAATTGTTAAAATCTGCTTGCCCTAGGGGAACTGTTTAATTCACAAAGACAATATTGCATGCCTGTGAGATCTCTGTTTTGCTAATGCAGTGCAACACAAACCAATAAAAAGCTGCTTGCAAATCACATTCATCCATAACCTTTCCTGATAATCTCAAAGGATATTGTACACACACCTTGTTGTTCTCCCTATTCGGTGCATATCATGCCACTATCCATTTTATTTATCAATTTCCAGTTCTTATTAATTTTCTGCATATGCAGTAAATGTTCTGGTTGGATAAATAGTCAGTGTATGAAGGTTAGATTGATTATCACCAGTCCAGGAGAGACAGGCTTTAATCACTTCACAGTAGACTATTGAATGCTGTGAAACATAATCACCTGCAGAGTTTAGTGGATTGTGTAACAACAAGTTCAGATTCGGCTGATGCCTCGGAGGCTGGAATTTGTGCAAATTTGTGACATTCAATAAAAGCCTTTCCTTATTTTTCATGTTTTGAAATAATCACCTTTGACATTGCAACATCTTGTCAATATTCTTGAGCGGGAATCTAGTGGGAGCACTGCATGAAAATAGGTCTATGTGTTGACAGCTTTAGTTAAAAGTGTCTTCTGTTTTTAGGTTGACATACTGTACTGTTGTTTACCTTGTGTTGTTGCCTTGTGCCATCTCTGTTCTTGGTGATAATAGCATCATGTCTCTCATTTTGGATATCACCAGGGTTTGAATGGGAATTCAGAGGTGGAGGAGCCATATTTGGCTTATGCCAAGATTAGGGTTAGGGTGATGCTACACTCTTAGAAAAAAGGTGCTATCTAGAACCTAAAAGGGTTATTTGGCGGTCCCCATAGGAGAACCCTTTGAAGAACCCTTGATGGTTCCAGGTAGAACCGGGTTCGATCCCAGGCTGTGTCGTGACCGGGAGACCCATGAGGCGGTGCACAATTGGCCCAGCGTCGTCCGGATTAGGGCAGGGTTTGGCTGGCCGGGATTTCCTCGTCCCATCGTGCTCTAGCGACTCCTTGTGGTGGGCCTGCAAGGTGACTTCAGTCGCCAGCTGGACAGTGTTTCCTCTGACACATTGATGCGGCTGGCTTCCGGGTTAAGCGAGCAGTGTGTCAAGAAGCAGTGCGGCTTGGCTGGGTCCTGTTTTTGGAGGATGCACGGCTCTCGACCTTCACCTCTCCCGAGTCCGTAGGGGAGTTGCAGCGATGGGACAAGACTGTAACTACCAATTGGGGAGAAAAAGGAGTAAAAGTTTTTTTTAAAGAACACTCTATTTTGCAAAGGTCTACAGTAGCCTCAACAGCACTCTGTAGGGTAGGACCATGATGTAGCCGGAGGACAGATAGTTTCCGTCCTCCTCTGTGTACATTGACTTCAATACAAAACCTAGGAGGCTCATGGTTCTCACCCCCTTCCATAGACTTACACATTAATTATGACAACTTCCGGAGGACGTCCTCCAGTCTATCAGAGCTCTTGCAGCATGAACTGAAATGTTGTCCACCAAATTAAAGGATCAGAGAATTAATCTAGTACTAAAAGCATAAACTACAGCTAGCTAGGACTGCAGTGTATGAAATGTGGTGAGTAGTTGACTCAAAGAGAGAAAAAGACAATAGAACAAATTAATTTCTTCCAAAATGAAGGAGAAGCAAGAGAAATAGAGAGATTTCCTCATTTTTTTTCACTTTCAGTTTCACTTACTTGGCTAGCAAGTGCAGCTAGCTAGTTTAGCCCACTGAAGCACCCTGCTCAAACAGAGGGATGCTGCCTATGACTTTCCCACACAACAACTCTTCCAAGTAAGCTTTTG
The DNA here is from genome assembly GCF_901001165.1 of Salmo trutta. Classification (NCBI taxonomy): domain Eukaryota; kingdom Metazoa; phylum Chordata; class Actinopteri; order Salmoniformes; family Salmonidae; genus Salmo; species Salmo trutta. The sequence goes on from NC_042968.1 coordinate 18,518,368, forward strand.
GTACTAATTTAATGCCACCGGGGCCCACCGGTGTAACTGCTTACTGACTGTACACTGTAACATAACCGCATGATTTGGGCAGGTTTACTAACGCGTTAGTTCTATTAGCTATGCTGATTATGACGTTACTTTAGCTAATAAGGTGACAATGATGTAGGCTGTGTGTAGCGGTTTGGTTTGGAAAGGTTTTCTCGCCTGGTCACATACAGTGTTGTGCATTGAAGTCCACAAGCGAAGGGAAGAGGTGAGAGGAGGAAAGCGCATAGATGCAAGAAGGAATACAACGTGGCTGCTATAATGTGAACTGTGTTTACTCTTGATCGGGGGTGTATTCATTCTGCCGATTCTTTTGAAAAACGTTTCTTAAACGTAAGCAAACAGAACAAAACGGGGATAAACATACCTTCATTTGTCCAATCGAAACTCTTGTTTGCAACGATTGGACTAATGATTACATCCTATATCAGCTAGATGCAGGCAAGAGTGTGCAAGGCGATATTGAATGTCACTGTCTGTCACCTGAAATTTGTCTCTCCACCTGTAAACTTTAATTCATATGCTTGGTTGTAGGAACCTCATGATGGGTTTAGGGAAGATTTGAGTATCATGTAGTAGCCTAACCCTATCGCTGTTACATTGAACTGGGTAAATGAAATATGAATGAGAGTCATCCAATATTCTGTAATAGAAATAAGCCCATGCTCATGAAAAAAAACTAACTTTAGCCTCAACCACAACCCTAACCCCAACCCTAACCTGCACAGCACTGCATGGAACACCCTTCCATCTCATATAGCGCAAGTAAACAGCAAACCAGGTTTCAAAAAACAAATAAAGCAACACCTCAAGGCACAATGCCTCTCCCACATGTGACCTCCCCCATGTTTGTGTACTGTATGTACTGACATGTATGTGTAACTGATAAATGCACACAAACACTCTAACACACACTCTACACACACCCTCACATTATTATTATTTTGTTGTATTGTTTCTGAAATTTGTGTACATTTGTGTCTTTAGTTGAAGTTTTATTTTTTTAATGTTTTTTTATATACAGTGCCTTCAAAAAGTATTCACACCCCTTGTCTTTTTCTACATTCTGTTGTGTTACATACATTGTGATTTTGTGTCACTGGCCTACACACAATACCCCATAATGTCAGTGGAATTATGTTTTTAATTTTTTTAAACAAATTAATATAAAATGAAAAGCTGAAATGTCTTGGGTCAATAAGTATTCAAGCCCTTTGTTATGGCAAGCCTAAATAAGTTCAGGAGTAAAAATGTGCTTAACAAATCACATAATAAGTTGCATGGATTCTGTTTGCAATTATAGTGTTTAACATGATATTTTGAATGACTACATCATCTCTGTATCCCACACAATTATTTGTAAGGTCCCCCAGTCAAGCAGTGAATTCCAAACTCAGATTCAACCACAAAGACCAGGGAGGTTTTTCAATGCCTCGCAAAGAAGGGCACCTATTGGCAGACACAGAACATCTCTTTGAGCATGGTGAAGACTTTGGATGGTGTATTAATACACCCAATTACTACAAAGATAAATGTTCTTTCTAAGTAAGTTGCCGGAGGGGAAGGAAACCACTCAGGGATTTCACCATGAGGCCAATGGTGACTTTAAAACAGTTACAATGTTTAATAGCTGTGATAGGAGAAAACTGAGGATGGATCAACAATATTGTAAATACTACACAATACTAACCTAATTGACAGAGTGAAAAGAAGGAAGCCTGTACAGAATAAAAATATTCAAAAACATGCATCCTTTTTGCAACAAGGCACTAAAGTAAAACATTCCAACAATGTGGCAAAGCAGATAACTTTTTGTCCTGAATACAAAGTGTTATATTTGGGGCAAATCCAATACAACACATTACTAAGTACCACTCTGCATATTTTCAAGCATAGTGGTGGCTGCATCATGTTATGGGTATACTTGTAATCGTTATGGACTGGGGAGTTTTTCAGGATAAAAAGAAACGGAATGGAGCTAAGAACAGGCAAAATCCTAGAGGAAAACCTGATTCAGTCTGCTTTCCACCAGACACTGGGAGATTAATTCCCCTTTCAGCAGGACAATAACCTAAAACACAAGGCCAAATGTACACTGGAGTTGCTTACCAAGATGACATTGAATGTTCCTGAGTGGCCAAGTTACAGTTTTGATTTAAATCGGCTTGAAAATATATGGAAGGACTTAAAAATGTCTGTCTAGCAATGATCAACAACCAACTTGACAGAGCTTGAAGAATTTTTAAAAGAATAATGTGCAAATATTGTACAATTCAGGTCTGCAAAGTTCTTAGAGATTTACCCAGAGACTCACAGCTGTAATCGCTGCCGAAGGTGATTCTAACATGTATTGACTCAGGGATGTGAATACTTTTGTAAATTAGATATTTCTGTGTTTCATTTTCAATAAATGTGCAAACATTTCAACCCTAACCCTAGCATCAACCCTAACCCTAGCTTTATGTCAACCTAAACCCTAACCTTGATTTATCATACTTTTCTCTTTGGACCTGTAAGTGCTGGAGCCTAGCTCTCTCTTTGACCCAAGTTGCAGGAGCCTGGCTCCAGCTAGCTCCTGCACAATTTAAAAACGGAATATCACTCCAAGATAAATGAGACCTTGGCAAATGACTAATGCTGTGATTTCCCTTTCTTCTGAGTTCCCTGTTGTCGATTAGGGCTGAAAGCTAAAATGAAGTAATCAGTTATGTCTGAAAATGATGTAAAAAGGAATGCGTTCCTAAGGGTCGGTGGGATTTTTCTGGGCAATGGATGTGACCACGCAGGCCCAGTGACTCACAAGCCAACCACGACTTGGCTACATCTTTGTTACAAACTGAGATTATTACAAAGATGTCCCTTGGCAGCTCATTATACCATCAGCTCAGGCCGTTTTCTCCCCCAGTCTTTAATTAAAATTGAATTATTACAAATATAAAGAAGAATCAACAGCTACATGGCTGCCAGCTAGTCTTGTATTGCGCCAGAAGGCAGGTGCCTTATCTTTTTAATTTGTCTGTTTTTTTCTGTCCATCTCTACAGCTCATTTTTATGCTCGGTATCATTTGCCATGTCTCTCCAGACTTTCCTCTTGTCCGAAGCTCATAAACCCGTTCTTTGCTTGTTTCTTTGGATGTGGGGGTGGTGGAATCTAGTAGGAGCACACACAAACCTCTCAATACATCAGTCATATGTCTCTAATCACGCAGTCTCTTCATTTCAGACTGTCAAACGAGAAACACGACAAATAAGTCCTTTTGAAGGGGCATCCTTACAACACAAAATAACCAAGCCTACTCTGCTAACTGGTGACAGTTTTGCACTATTGTATACAGAACATTACTCAAGATATTTGATTATAGTGGTGCTTTGAATGTAATCTATTCTTGTCTTGTAAAACATCTCATTCCACATTCCACATTGTGGAAAGAAAATAATGCATTTGACTCATTAAGATGTAAAAATTGACAATGTATTTAATTGAGAAATAAATAATTGTTGCAACTTATCATCACACTCATAAGAAAAGCAGCCAGACAAAGGTTTGAATGTTCCAAAGCAAAACAAGATGTTGTCAATAAGACATCTCTCTCTTTACCTTCCTGGGCATCAGCAGTGTGGAAACACTGGCTGTCAGGCTTTGTTCCACAACGAACCCTTTGTGAATGGCTCTTTACTCTAATAAAAGACAGTAATTGCTGCAATGGTTGAAAATGTTGAAAACCATGTAATGTCAAGGTTGCATTTGAATGGTTGCTGATTAATTTCTCCTTTTGTGTGTCAAGCTCATTATGAAAGCTGGAGATTGAAGGAGGGAAAGAAGTACACAGTCCTCTCTCTTTCTCTCTCTCTCTCTCTCTCTCTCTCTCTCTCTCTCTCTCTCTCTCTCTCTCTCTCTCTCAAGGATGTTGGGTGCACATGCTTTCCAATGTGGTACACAATAACCAATAACACAATGTCCTAGAAAAAGGAAAGAGGATGGAAAATTAAAGATTTCAATTTACTTCAACAGAAATAGACAACCATATAATACCTTTCTGTTTTATTTCCCCTATCATTAAATACGTTTTAGAGAGTCAAGGTAAGAGATGGGGAGCTCCACACATGACATGTTGCCATCTCTACACAAGACCAAGTAGCATAGATACGTTGAATAATCAGATATTTTAATAGTGAATTAATATGATTTATAAACAGCAGTTTGTTCAATAGTAGTAATGTAGGCTACAATAATATCAGGATAGAACATGTGAGAGAATTACTGTAAAATGTGCGTCTGTGAAATTCACAGAATGTGTATATTCCAGCAGTTGTAAAGGAATACTATAGGCCTACACAACACATATTTTTGTACAAAGAAACTCCATTTCAACATCTATATGCTTATTGTAGGAGTGATCTTTACCGCATAGCCTCGGTGAAAGGCAAGCTTATGAGCTCACTGGGAGGCAGACCTTTCCCTTGGCCTAGCCCATACTATAAAACCATCCCTGTGACACCCAGGAGAGCAGAAACACTATTCATTACACCGAGCAAAGATAGCTGGGGTTCACCTCAGACAAAACCGCAACACAGTGATACATAGCACCTGAAACACACTGAATATATAGAAAAGCTTGCATATTGTATCAGGGCAGCCATTTTTATTCTTAACATCATGAGTGATTTCTTTATTACTCCGTATCCTGACCTATTCATGATATGATGTGTGTTTCATCTCTACTATGTTAGTAAAGCATGAATAACCTGCTCTGGCTGCATAAAACCCAGCTAAAATTAGAATGTTGGTGTACTGCACTACTCGCTGCAGAAAAGGAGATGCAATCGTCAAGGTCAAAGAATGAATTGAAATGTTAGAACTACAAATGAATGGAGAAGTTGCGGTCTCACCAGACAGGGGCCCTGAGCAGAGCACTGTGCTGCGGTCAGAATAGGAAGCAGAGAGCAGAGACAAGGCTGTGTGTGTGGGAGAGTGAATTATCAATCTGCTTTACATTTGAAGGTAATTCAAATTCTTAATTTCTTTTCAACAGGCCCCGCAGAAAGACGCTGGACATGGTGGGGTGACAGGTTAATTGAGGAATAATACCCTTCAGAATGATGGATTTTGGTGACTTGAGATGTCAGAATCCATTATAGGAAATTCAAATTTGCAATTAAAGTGGGAGGTGGGGTGCAGAACTCCTTCATTTTAATTTACCCCTGCTCCTCCCCTGTTATTATTAATGTTCTGCATTAAATGTCCGGCCCCTCTCACCCATCATGTATCCCTCCCAACACGTTGCGTTCAAAGGGGGCTTAATTAATATTCTAATATATAAGTACAACAGCTTTTGCAGAACAGGGACATTGGACAAGAGGGACAGGCATGAGGTAATTTAACACATTGTACATGAGTAAAGACACATGGCTACCATTCCCTACTCTCATTGTGGGTCACACTGTAAGCTCTGTGAAAGCACTCCTTGTTTGTGTTGATATGACAAGCCTTTATTTCCTATGTTATAAAGTGTGAGGACTGATACTGTGTGATATTTGATCCCCCAACCTGAGTGGAATCTACTCAGGCCCTCTGTACATTGGTGAGTGGGCAGGGAATTGCTGTCATTGGGCAGATTTTTGTGGTTAGGAGCTGGCATATGACATGTAAAGATGTAGGATCCTAATTTGATCACCTTGTTGCAGGAGAACTTTCCTGAAATGCTTGATTTTACAGTGTCAACCCCTACAAAAATGTACATTAATCTTAATCTACATAATAATTCACATTTCCTGTTGCTGCAGGATTATTTTTCTGCTGTAGCAAGCTACCTCAAATTAAGATTCTACATCTGTAGTGTAATGTGATGCTGGCCGACAGGTGACTGATGGTGATCATATCTCTGTCAGAGCTCACCTGTTTACATATCTCATACCCAGAGAATGTTGAGCACCTGGAACAAGTGACTGATGTCAACAGTTGTGTCAGTAAATTCTTCTATAAAACTATCTCCGCTCAACACACTCTGAGAGTAGGATTATTTTTAGACATGATTGATGGTTAATGAATAGCATTATAAAGTTGTTTCATCCTGAATTGCATCATTTCAAGCATGTAATAAGCATGTTAAAAACAGACATGTAAGCTATCATTGACAGAGTTGCTGAGGTTTGGAGTGACAAGTTTTAAATCGAACTGATCAGCTTATGAAATAACAATATAGCTAGTCTTACTTTGTGTCATCACATGCCTTCCTCCCTTCCACTAGTAAGAGCTACTGGTGTACTAGTAACTGGTACACACTTTTGCAGCAGTTAGATTCAACCAAAGCTGCTGTTAGAGTTATCTTAAATATGATTATTGTTCATCCGGATAAATGCACTATATTGCCTCTTCTGTTATCTGTATACATCTTCTTTTCACAGAGCACCATACAATTGGAAAGTGCTGCAGAGATGATTTTCCTTATGTGTGTTTTAATCGCCTGGAGAGGAAAAGGACTGATGATGCACAAAATGTGGGTGACTGCTCTCCAAAAAGAGGAGTGGGGTGAATAAATGCAGAATGTCTCCTGCGAAGGCAATCTCCAGCAGCAGCACACTAACGCAACAGCTACTGTCAGCTACTATATCACTAGTCAAGGTGACGAATGGGAGACAAGAGCCTCTCAAATATTCAGGGTACACAGCAGCGGAGGGCGGGGGACTGTTCAAATGAGATAGAAGATGGATACATACACTTTGTTTTCCTCATTTTGAAGCGAGCTGGTGGGAACAGGAGAGATGGAGTGAATAACAAAGACAAAATATATTTTGTGTGTGTTTTGGTAAGTGTATGTTATCATAACAGTGTTTTTGGATCGGGAACAAATGTATATTTTATTTTCTCACCCCTTCCCTGCCCATCCCTTAGCCCCCCTCCCTGCTGCTGCTGGCCCCCAACACACCCCCCACCCCCATTTGGACAGCTGGAAACAGAATTCATCCGATTCGTTCTGCTGCTTCTCTCTCTCCCAACTGCCCCCTTCTCCCAACCCCCTCCACCCCCTCCTCACTGTCGTAATAGGATCTGCAGGAATCATTCAAAGGCTAGATATAATTTACTGCTCGCCGTGCACAATGCCCCCTCCCCTCTCACCCCCTTTCTCAATCGCACAAGGTGCCCTGCGGATGAACTAATCATACTTGAAATATAATTTCTGCTTCTTATTCCTCCATTTTATGAACAGCTCCGGTTTTATGGTGCAATGGATTTAACCACTGCATGATCCTTGTTTATATGTGTCTCTTCTGCTTGTTTTGACAGCAAGGTCTTCTCTCTAATTTCTGTTTTACCTAAACCACGGTTTCCCCAGATGATGCTTCTATCTGTAATGAAGCACAGGCATTACACAGTGAACATGGAAACACAGCCAGGAACCTCTGCCACAAACCATAAAACACAACTCCTTCGGGCTCTTTTACCCACAATCCCCATTCTCTCTTTACACAATCCACATATTTAGACTGTTAACCTTTCTTCATATATAATATATAACAGCTTTCATGTGAAAAAGTTAGTATTAACATATGTACTCCTCGTTTAAAAAACATGAAAGTGATACCCAAGACACATTTGTAAAAAAAAATATAGCAAAGTATTCCATATTTCATGTGTAATATGATTTAATGTTGTATTTTGTATGCAAACCTTTTTTTCCCCTTCAAAGCTTTCTGGTTGTCCCTCTCATTAACTAAGACAGCAGTATGCATGTGTTTACCATTATGAGTGTCTATTGGAGTCAGCTAGCCTGCTCTGCCCTGCTTTGGAAGTTGGCTGGGCAGCTGGCAGGGAGATATAGCATGTGCCAGCACAGTTTGGTGGGAAAGTGACATAGATTTGTATGTAATGCTATTGATCTGGCACCACCCCCATTGATCTCCTGTGGGACAACGGAGGTCTGGATTAAGAATAAAGTCTTCTAAACCTGTATGGGGCATTACATCATCAAAGCGCTCCCGGGGCCTCATTCTCCAAACATGGTAAATGGATTTGGAGGGAATTGACTCGATTACAGGAACATCATTTGGAGAAGTATAAATCAGCTTTATTGTTTTGATTCTGCCTCCAACGTATGCTTCCTTCGCTTTGGCACATTCAGAACAATGCCCATATGCCCGTTTCCTTCCCACACTCTCTTATTTGTTATATTTCTTCTCTGTTGCAAAAGGTGCCTTGCTGCAAACTCTAAATGATCCGTTTGAAAATAATTGATATCTGTATATGGCCCTTTCCTTCTGAAGGGGAGAGGAAAGCAACACAATCAAGCTCTAGGGCTCCTCTCCCAGACTGAACATTGCCATTGGATATATACTTTTAATTGTAGGCTATATTGTGTTTTGTGCTTTAAATGGTCATTTTAAGTATACTGCAATTGTACACTGCTGAAAACACCCTGGTTTCCTTGATCCTTATTATTCTATAAGATTCTACTCCCTTCTGTTTTGTTCCATTCTATTCTGAACCATTCTTTTATATCCAATTAAATCTGTGGTTTTGATGGTTCATCTGAGTGGTTGTATAAATTATCCAGCTCAAAATTTGCCAGGAGCCTCGACAATAAAAGCCCATCAGAGCAGATGTCAAGTGCATACTCCCTGTGCCTCAGGCTAGGAGGTCCCCAGATGAAAGGGTTAAATGGCATTAGGGACTGCTATTCTCTTAACCATCTGGGACCCAGTGTTCAGAGGCCAAGGTTGAACTGAACTAACCCAACACATCATGGCTGTAACGCCCCGTTCTCTGTCAGACAGATTCTTTGGCTACCTGTACTGAGCATCTCCTCCAAGGTAAACCTGTGACTTAAAGATGCACTCTCAAACTTTTGTATCATTTCAGCCAATAGTTTTGAAAGTGATGCTCACGAGCCAAAACGGGTCCCCGTTTTTTGTGTACTACATCATCCAATTGTGTACTACGTCATCGATTTTGTGTGATATGTTACGAATCCAATTTGTGCAATATGTTAGAAATGTACTATGCTTAAGATCCCGGAGTGCATCTTTAAAGGAGAAGGCTGCTAGGCCTACATGACCTATCCCTCATCACACTAGCCAATCAGATCAACGTATGGCCAGGCACAACTGGAAGTACTCCCTTGGCCCTTCCTCTGCATCCTTTACAATGACCTGGCCTCCGCACTGGGGAATAGATTGTCTTTACTGCTCAATTTGGACACACACACACACACACACTCCAGCCACTAACAAGCCGTATCAGCTATCTTTTCTCGACTGTGTACAGGTATTGACTCAGCCTGAGACAGAGATGGAGGGAGTGAGATAGGGAGTGTGTGTGAGAGAGAGGGGGAGAGAGAGAAAGGTAAAAAAGGAGAGAGGAAGGAAGAGATAGAGAGGGGTAGACATAAGGCCGCTCTCCACTGTTCACTTGTACTTAAGGAGCGCATTTACTTTCCATTGATTTCCAATGTTTTAGTCAATTTCCTGTCACTTTTCATTGCAAGTACATGGGATCTCAGTTTAGTTCCTTACAGGAAAAGGGAGAAAGTCCAGAGGGGAGATGTGGGAAAGGTCCTTAGCCTGGCTTTCACAAGTTCCACTTTAAAATATCCCTTTTCATTTTGACACACACAAAACAGGATCATTGCCATGCCCACAGACCTAATATGTTTTTTAATCTGTCATTAATCCTTACTGTGATTTATTGGGTATGCAGTTGATCAAATTGATGCATCAGTAACATTGTCTCTATAATCCAAGCAAAGCATTATAATCCTCTATGATTGTGTTGCTTGTGGTTTGTACCAGTACTACACAGGTCACAGAGTTTGTTTCTGCCAGTGGAAGCACTGTGAACAGAAACCTGAGATAGACCTGTGTTCTATTCATGTAATAATGGTCTTCAATTGCGGAAGTTCTTATAGCAAATGCAAAAACTCAAACCATATAAACGTTGCCGCACATACGTTGCCAAGACAACCACTTCATAGATCTCCTGTCCAAAACTAACATAGATGCCTCAATGGCACTGGCTGTAGGGCAAAATTATTTTACCTTGTCTGTTAATGTATCTCTCTCTCTATCTCTCTCTGTTTCTCTCACTCAACCACTCACCTAATTTTCTTTCTAGTTTCCTCTGTCTGTTCAAGTCCTCAGGGAACAGAGCCAAGCGAATATTTCCTTTTGAAAACAGCACAACTCCAAACAAAAGGCCATTTTTTCCTAACACATCTGCCTGTGAGCGAGACAGGGCCTTAACACCTGGAATAAATAAAGGAGCAACACAGAGAGAAAATGAGGTAGATTAATGTTCTGTGTGAGGAAGAGATTATGTTCAGAGAGAAGACAGGGAGGAATGCTGCTACACTTTCACCCCGAGACAACAGGACTAGAAAGCAGTGCCTGATTAAAACGGAAATGAGGGGAAAGGGAACATCTGAAAACGTGGCACATACTTTCATCCCAAGACAACCAGACTGAACAACAGTGTCTGATTAAACCTGAAGCAAAGAATAGAGCATCTGAAAGCCACTGCACCACTGGCACTACAACTACAGTATTATTACCTGTCCACAGCCAAAAATAATCTCAGTGCTGGAAAAACACCAGGAGGTTTTCTCAATGTTGATAATATCCTTCTATTGCATTTCACTTCATGATTTTTCTTGTTCAGTACCTTGCATATGAGTTATTGTTCAATTTACCTGGTTAGTATAATACTGTAGTTCATATTCAGCATATCACCAGCCAGAAATCTTTCACCACTGAACACCAGAGGCAGACAGCACACCAGTTCAACAGTTCACTCAACGCATATGAGCATCTTTCTCTGATGAATATTAACCAGTTATCGAACATTACAAACTCCTTTCACTGTCCCTGAACATTTATCCACTAGTCTACAGCAACTGGATTGCACAGTACACCTATACATTGTTTTCACTGTATGTACTATACAATGCCCCCTACACAATTGCATGTAACAGAAACAGTCCGAAATGCTTTATACAGAAATGTCTGCTACCATATGTTAAATTGTGGCAATGTCCTCTTGTTTGTATACCAGAGGTGCGTCTTGATTTCCTCGACCATCTAGAGAAAATGACCCCATTGTTCCTTAGAAGCAGAAACAGAAGAGACGGTGTAGAAAGGGAAGAAAAGGACTAGAGAGAATCACAGGAACAGGCAATTATTTCAAGACATCCTGACTCATCTGCAGTCCTACCTTGAATCATTGAAAGGTTAGAAGGAGACAGGGTAGGAGGTAGAAACTCCATTCTTGCTATATATTCTTCCCAACTACCCCGCCCTGAGTACACCAGAAAGGGAATGGAACCAAAACATTATACGCAGCAAGCCATTTTGTCGCTGAGGAGCGGGTGAGAGATCCCAGCACACACACACTCTCCCTTTCTCATCGCTCTCCCTCATGTTGACTGGAATGACATTAGATGCCAGTGCTTGTTTGTGCTCTAATGACAAGTAACAGGGGACTGGGGTCTCCATGGCAACAGCCAAGGCTCAATACATCATACCTCGTTACAGTAGTCAAGAGGGGACATTTGGTCAAAAATTAATATATCAAGGGAGGAGGAGAGGGAGGGAGGGGGGGAGGAATTGCCCTGCATTTGTTTTATGAAGCTGATAACCCGGCATTTAAAAAGGTGGCCTTATTCATTTCAAACAGCGGCCACATACCAAAGTTAAATGAATGTGCAATAACCTTGGTTTGATTTTCCTGCATGTATGTGTGTGTGCATGTGTGTGTGACTCTGCGTGTGTGTGTACGCATGTGTGTGTGACTCTGCGTGTGTGTACGCATGTGTGTGTGTACATCAGTGGAGGCTGCTGAGGGGAGGACGACTCATAATAATGGTTGGAACTGAGGGAATGGAATGGCATCAAAGTTTGATGTATTTGATAACATTCCACTGATTCTGCTCCAGTCATTACCACGAGCCTGTCCTCCACGATTAAGGTGCCACCAACCTCCTGTGGTGTGCATGTGACCCAGAGGTGCACTTACAAAGCAGTTGATTGGCTGCTCAGCAGGTCCATAATATGTTGAGTATGAAGCAGGCCAAAGCAGTAGCAACAAGAGACCTCGCTAGGAAGCTCGCTAAAAAACATAACAGCTGTGTTGCAACTAACATTCTATCATAGAAGAACAATGAATTTATCACATAGGTGGACGTGCTTCATGTCGGGGAAATAACATTTTGGCTCTGAGGAGATTTTCAAGCACTGTACAAAAGGACTATAATCAGAGACACATCTAGAGGGTTACATTATTTTTTTACATGATATAAAAATCTATTTTCTCATTTTAATATTATCTTCAGATGAGTGTGAACAAGATTGATTTACAGTACCAAGCGCTCATCATATCAGAAGAGAAAATGTTTGTGTAGGAGTGTTTGCCTTTTCATTGTTTGAGCCCGTATGGGGAGGAGGAGAGAGGACCAATGTGCTTGTTATTAGAGTTATGTTTAAATATCTCTCAACAATATTAGTCAAACGGGAGACTGTAATGGGAAGGGCAGACAAGGCCAAGGTGTGTTCCTCCAGCAGGGAGACAGAGACAGACAGACAGACAGACAGACAGACAGACAGACAGACAGACAGACAGACAGACAGACAGACAGACAGACAGACAGACAGACAGACAGACAGACAGACAGACAGACAGACAGACAGACAGACAGACAGACAGAGCGAGGGCCAGAGAGACAGGGACGTTGGGACAGACAGGGGCCTGGGAGGAGACCCTGACTCCTGGCAGCACAGAGCCAGGCCTCAGCCCCCTAATCTGCCTGCACCAGTCAATATTTATTCTATCAGTGCCAGTCAGGTGCACCAAGAGCAAGGGAGGAACAGAGAAAAAAATAATAATATCAGCCACTCAATTGGCTAACAGAACAGCTCACTTTTCTACTGCAAACAACCTTATTCACAAAGTAATAGCGATCTGTCTCTGAAATCCTATTTGCCTGGGTTCAAACTCTCAGCACGGCTGCCTCTGCCAAAGTGCTTTTTTCAAGAATAACTCCAAATGTCTGTAAACAATTTCATGTCAAGATGATACTGTGCAGTGGAATTATTCAGGAGTGGGTCTGTTTGCAGGGTGACAGTAATCTTTCATTAAAATAGAGAGACACCTACTGACAAGACTTCACCACCTCCCTTCTCTCCATTCTCCCTCTGTCTCCTCACCTTCTCTCTCTCTCTACCTTCTACTCTCTTCTCCCCATCCGTTGCCAACACATAGCCCCTTTCATTTTCTACTGTTCTGTATCATTTCAAATGTTTTCTCATTTGGAGGAGAACCATGTTTCTCTCCTCTTTAAAATTCTACAGTAAACACAATGCCAATATTTGATTTATAAGGTATAAAAACTGACACGCCAAAACTGGAATTATATTTTACCTCACCAGATAAGCAACCCTGAGCGAAAGGCCTTTCAATAACCAGACCTAATGAATAAAATAGAAATCTGCTTCTGCAATATTCCCATATTCTTCTGAACTGATTACTTCTGTATCTGTCAGCTTCTTGTTCATTTGACTGAGAAACTGATTGGTGCTTTTCCTCCTGGAATAATCAAACTGTCTCCCTCTTAAATTTAAGGGCCTATTTGACCTCCTATTTGAATGAATGATGTGATAATCTGGTAGAAACTATAGTCACTGATGATGATAAGGGTCATAATCAGTCTCATATTTATACATAATCTGAATGTAATATTTATCTGAGATGAATTGGGCTCTTATGGAGGAGGTCCTAATGAGGACTCATTTTCAGCTGAGTCCCTCTTTAGTCATTTTAACTCTCTCCAATTGACATTTACTGACCTTATATGGAAGTATGGAGGTAGGGGATATCCAATGTGTTCACTCTAGCATCTGCTTCTCTTTGGGCTGTGGAGCACATGTTCTTTGTAGAGCGCCTGTGAAGGGTTAAATTATTGATGTTAAATGGCATGCTGGATTCTGTCTGCTGCCTGTTAATTAGATTGTAATTACAGCGGAGCTTTGCAAGCCTGTCTGCTCTGATTAGAAACACTTTTGTGGCCGATCCGCATGACCTTTCCTTTAAAACTTCACTACTTCAGATTAACAATGGCTACAAGGGGTAAATGCTCAACAAGTAAACTTGTTCTGGATGAAAGATAAGGCAAATGCTCTTCTTTATGGTACCAACACCCCGCACACATGCATATCCATGCTCTCTGACAAGAAATCACTGTGTTCCCATGCAATCTAAAGATCGGAGATTGCTTCCCACCAGTATTATAACTGCAAAACCAGATGTGGATTGAATTCATTGCATTAGCCCCCGCCTAACAAGACATAATTCCCAGTTTTAATAATTTCCATGCTGGATTTAACACTTATTAAGTTAGACAAGGCTTCCTACTACCAAATGAAGAAACAAAGGCATATCTGGCAGCATTGCACCACTGGGGACTGAGGAGGTGAGAATCATCTGTTGTAAGGTTTGTCATAATTCCCTTTGTGTGTGTGTGTGTGTGTGTGTGTGTGTGTGTGTGTGTGTGTATGCCAGTGTGAACGCATATGTGTGAGTCTGTGAGGGAGCTCCTTGTCAGTGTTCATGAAGCAGAGGCAGTGTGGCCTCCCTCTCAGGAGGACTGAGGAGCGTCGCTGGCCCCCACTGCACACCTGGACTCCATTATCCCCCCATTTCACAGGCCTGCACCCCCTAACAGAGCAGCCTGGGAATGGGCCTGGCTCTTTCATCTTCCCATCATTACTGCTGCCTGCCCAGGGTCAGGGCCCAGTCTGACAGGCATTCCAGCAGCAACACACAACAACTGATTTTGGTTAAGGAAAAAAGTAGGATGAAAAAAAACTTGAAAAAAGATGGAGTCAGAGAAATATTAATAAGAACAAGTCTCAGAACAATTATTGCATTAAGAATTTCTTTCGGAGCCCTTTTCCCTAAGCTATGTGTAACTTGAAGCTGCACCTCAAAGGCTCTGGGAGAGAGAGATTCCTCCCTCCCTTTGCCCACAACTAAACCAGGTCCTGCTCACACACACACCCTCCACCTCACATAGATACACTCAGAGTACTGTAAACTGTTTCACACACGCACACACGCACACACACACACACACACACACACACACACACACACACACACACACACACACACACACACACACACACACACACACACACACACACACAGGGACTGTAGATTACGGTAAAGCATACAGAAACCTACATATGCCACAGATATTTGATGTAGGAATGGTGGTCCGATGCTGAGTGTTAGATTTATTCTGTAGGTCTATCCCTCTTAAAACCTCTCAGCAGTACAATGACTAGAGACATGTGGATCTAGGTGAAGCCAGGATTCTCTCCCTTACTTTTTAACTGTTAAAGTGATTTAGCAGACCCCATCAGACCAGGACAACCTGTGAAACACATTTATGGAGGAACAGGATAAACCAAAAGACAGTGGAGCTCTTACATGGTCAAGCCATTATCATTTTTACATACAAGAATAAAATTAGATGTGATAATTGATCTCTCACGACTCTGACATCAACGCAGAGCTATGATTTTCAGGGGTTAAAACCCTCTCAAACAGAGGTCTTGAAATGCTCTCGATGCATCACATTACTTTGAGGTTACAGAAATGACACCTAGGGAAGAACTTTGAAGTGATTTATTGGATAGAGGAGAAAAGAGGTTGAAGACAGGGGAGGAGAGGGCAGGAGACGGAGAAGGAGTTGAGAAGGACAAACACATTCCCAGCACATATTCTCCTCATTACGATTGAGGGGTGAGCCGATCACTCAATTATTGGCTGCCGTCACAGGCTAATATTTCTGCCTGTCAGGCCTGATTCAGGCTCAGTTTTGGTCAGAGTTCTTCTGATGGACCTCATTTCCTGTTAAGCAGAACCAGAAGGTTTTGTGAAAAAGGCGACACCTGATCCTGTGTCCAGGAGATGGGAAATAATCCAGCAAGACCCAGTGCCTGCCAAGGCACACTCCACACCTTCCCCATGGCTTCCAGGTTGGTGGGGGGCTAAGGCCCACTAGTTTGTCATGCACAGGATGGGGGTAGTAGACTGATATGGGTAAATGTCTATGCAAAAAAACAATTTCTCAAGTAACAATTTTGCTAGGACTGTCTGGGAGTGGTCTGAGTGGGGAGGGGAAAACTGAAAACTAGATTTTTAATGCCAGAGAGGTTTGGAACTCTCTTTGTTATTGGTCTATTAACCAATTTACCGCATCGTGATGTCACCATGGAAAGCTGAAACTCCCACCCATGCAAATCTACTGATTAGAAGGTCCTGTGTAGATTGTATTATTTCAACCAGCAACTATCAGAAAATAACTTTTACAGTGTTAGTTTCATCAGCTGTTGTACAATATGATATAAAACACAGGATAAACAGAATTTTGACTGCACTAAAACGGTGTTTAATAATGGCATGTATTAGTCTGATACATTTACAAATCCTGCATAACTCTATCCATAAGCAGTGTCCAGTAAAAGGTCAGCACTGACCCTCAGAGCCCCTCCCACAGACCTGTGTGTCTGTAGGTCACATGACATGGGTCTGCTATCAGTGATGTGCGGAGTCTGATAAGGTCTTCTTTCCTCTGACATTCCCGTCTATCCCATCAGATTCCCTGGAGGTGGGAGGGATGCCTGCTTTAAAACAAGGCCTCACCCAGCCGTCTTCAATTTAAAAAAGGAACCAGTCTTTGCGTTTTAAATGTTTTATCCCATTCGCCTTCCCTTGGATCCCCCTCACCCATCGTTTCTCCTGACAGATGAGATTGAATTAGTTTGACCTGTCCTTGCGGCTCTGGCGTGATTTGGCTTTGACATTGATAGGGGAGGAAGACATTGTGGCACTGCATGGATGGAGATCATGGGGCGGTGGGGAGAAAAGGGGGAGAGCTCACTGGGCTAGGATGTGGATGTAGGATGTGGTAGTCCTGTGGTCTTTAGGCCTGGCAATGAGAAGAATCCTTAGCCTCATGGTGTACCCTGTTATTGTCCCAGACTGGCTGTCAGAGGTTAGCCCTCAACAGCAGAGAAACCTGTTCATGTGTAAAGCAGCCCTGCTTAGCCAGGGCTTTCACTGGTGGAGCCACAAATGCATACAGTATGTCCACAGTCTTTGCTGGTGACATACTATAATTTGTTCCTTTGATACAGTTCAGAACAGTTTACCTACAATTCCAAATGTAACATGTTCCCAAAACCTCAACAGGTTTGATAGCAGTGACAGTCCTGGCAAAGGATCCAGAAATTTTTGTTCCAATTCTCAAAATATTATTACACTGCATTACTTTAAATACTGTGTGTGTGTGTGTGTGTGTGTGTGTGTGTGTGTGTGTGTGTGTGTGTGTGTGTTTGTAGGGTGGTTTCATGGCATCTCGTTGTGGGTTTGGAGTCTTTAGGACTTTGTGTTAATGTGACAGAGGTGAAACTCCACATTCGGATGGGTTGGTTGGCAGCAGGATGCCCTGACCAGCCCAGCGTAGGTTTGAAAGCCATGCTGGAATGTTTGGTAGCGTGATTTCCCTTCCAGCTTCTGCTCCTCATTTTCTACCTTTGTGGTCTACTGGGCCAGTGCCAACTTCAAGCCAAACAACCATTTAAGAGCCATGTTTCTCATTTAAACAATGTCCCGCGATTACATAGACATGCTATGTACAACCATGCCTTTTGTAGTCACTTTGGCTTCAGTTGTCCAACCTTCGTACCCTTGATTCACTGCAAATGTTGAAAGCAGATCCTAAAGAGCTTAAGAAACCCCACAGAGACATTAGTGGGACCAGGCCTCAACCCTCTACATGGCATCACCACCCAGCTAGAGCCATCCAGTCATACAGAGCGTAATCTGCCTGTAGGGCCTGAGAGGGAGTGAGCTCTGATACATCAGGGGCCATTTCTGGGATATGTACAGGGCAGACAGGGGTAGAGAGAGAGAGGAGTGGCAGACAGGATACTGTGGAGCTGTCACTCAGATCGAGGCCTACATACAGACCCCCTCTACTCACTGTGGCCTTCTGACAGGCTATGTGAGGGGCAGTTGGCATGATAATTAAGTATTGGGCCCCTACATTTTGTAACGTGGGGCCTGTTCCTCCAGGCCAGGTGAGTATAAGATTGGGAGCTCCCCTTGCCCATGGCCAGTGTTAGACTCAGGCGCTAACCCAATTTCACACTCTTGCAACTTGGGCTGTTACAATGCTACATGTGAGTGTGGGTGCCATCTGGTCCAGGGCCGGGGAGGAAGCGGCCTGGCTTTTCACTCTGATCCGATTAAGGTGCTTTTAATTCATTCGGGATGTACCCTTGCGTGTTAATTGGCTCAGCATGGCCGATGAATCAGGCTCCTTGCTCTAGACAGGATGGCCCCTGCCTCCAACTCTCTCTCTTTCTGGGGCTTCTCAGGAACCCTTTACCCCCTTTCCTAGAACCCCATCGTGCACCGTAGTTAATTCAGCATGCATGTTGTATGAACACACACGTTCACAGCACACTTCTCTTTTATAATATTCAGTTCCTTTTCAAATTATATTTCAATGAAAATCCTTTAGAAACTTTCAAGAATTCAGTAAGGCTCTCAAGGACTCCGCCCACCCTCTTCATCCCTATTTATAGTAAAAACGACAGCAATTCAATCAAATCTTCTCAGACTGGAGCTCACTAAAGGTCACAAGGCAATAATAGCGTACTCCTTTATTAAAGGAAACTTCCAAAGGGGAGCGCATGCCCTTGTGTGTCACACCGTTCCTGACTGGGGAGGGGGCCCCACTATCAAGGTCCTCCCTTGTTATTTCAGTTTGGTTTCTCACAAAAAGCATCTTGTTTCATAAAGTCCTCCAGCATTACAATCAAACCAATATGGTACAACTGTGTCACGTTTGTGCATGCAAACCTTGCAAAGACAAGAAAAATACAAAGAATGCATTGGAAATGTGTTACTAATGCAAAAGGCCCTTTACTGTTAATATTGTAGGGTGAATCGTAATGGCCCACCAACCTCTGTGACTCCTGTGCATAAAGTAAGGGAACAGCTTGGAGCCTGCTGCATGCCAAAAACTACGAAGGATAACACTGTTAATATGATACCTACTCTAACACTAAATCAATGTTACATTCATAAGTCTGATGTCATGCTGTATAGTTGAGATATACAGTTGAAGTCGGAAGTTTACATACATCTTAGCCAAATACATTTAAGTTTTTTACAATTGCTGACATTTAATCCTAGTAAACATTCCCTGTCTTAGGTCAGTTAGGAACACCACTTTATTTTAAGAATGTGAAATGCCAGAATAATAGTAGAGAGAATTATTTATTTCAGCTTTTATTTTTTTCATCACAGTCCAAGTGGGTCAGAAGTTTACATACACTCAATTAGTATTTGGTAGCATTGCCTTTAAATTGTTTAACTTGGGTCAAACGTTTTGGGTAGCCTTCCACAAGATTCCCTCAATAAGTTGGGTAAATTTTGGCCCATTCCTCCTGACAGAGCTGGTGTAACTGAGTCAGGTTTGTAGGCCTCCTTGCTCGCACACGCTTTTTCAGTTCTGCCCACAAATGTTCTATAGGATTGAGGTCAGGGCTTTGTGATGGCCACTCCAATACCTTGACTTTGTTGTCCTTAAGCCATTTTGCCACAACTTTGGAAGTATGCTTGGGGTCATTGTCCATTTGGAAGACCCATTTGCGACCAAGCTTAAACTTCCTGACTGATGTCTTGAGATGTTGCTTCAATTTATCCACATAATTTTCCTTCCTCGTGATGCCATCTATTTTGTGAAGTGCACCAGTCCCTCCTGCAGCAAAGCACCCCCACAACATGATGCTGCCACTCCCGTGCTTCACGGTTGGGATGTTGTTCTTTGGCTTGCAAGCCTCCCCCTTTTCCCTCCAAACATAACGATGGCCATGATGGCCAAACAGTTCTATTTTTGCTTCATCAGACCAGAGGACATTTCTCCAAAAAAGTTTGATCTTTGTCCCCATGTGCAGTTGCAAACCTTAGTCTGGTTTTTTAATGGCGGTTTTGGAGCAGTGGCTTCTTCCTTGCTGAGCAGCCTTTCAGGTTATGTTGACATAGGACTCGTTTTACTGTGGATATAGATACTTTTGTACCTGTTTCCTCGAGCATCTTCACAAGGTCCTTTGCTGTTGTTCTGGGATTGATTTGCACTTTTCGCACCAAAGTACGTTCATCTCTAGGAGACAGAACGCGTGACCTTCCTGAGCAGTATGACGGCTGCGTGGTCCCATGGTGCTTGTACTTGCGTACTATTGTTTGTACAGATGAGCGTGGTACCTTCAGGTGTTTGGAAATTGCTCCCAAGGATGAACCAGACTTGTGGAGGTCTCCAATTATTTTTCTGAGGTCTTGGCTGATTTCTTTTCATTTTTCCATGATGTCAAGCCATGTGTGATCTGGCTCTGGTCTCGTTGTGCCATGTGTGATCTGGCTTTGGTCTCGTTGTGCCATGTGTGATCTGGCTCTGGGCTCGTTGTGCCATGTGTGATCTGGCTCTGGGCTCGTTGTGCCATGTGTGATCTGGCTCTGGTCTCGTTGTGCCATGTGTGATCTGGCTCTGGTCTCGTTGTGCCATGTGTGATCTGGCTCTGGTCTTGTTGTGCCATGTGTGATCTGGCTCTGGGCTCATTGTGCCATGTGTGATCTGGCTCTGGTCTCGTTGTGCCATGTGTGATCTGGCTCTGGTCTCGTTGTGCCATGTGTGATCTGGCTCTGGTCTTGTTGTACCATGTGTGATCTGGCTCTGGGCTCATTGTGCCATGTGTGATCTGGCTCTGGGCTCGTTGTGCCATGTGTGATCAGGTACAAGCTAGTTTGCCTTTCATTCTCACATCCTCATTCCAGTAGTCATCAAAACACATGCAAAACAATGACACACACAGACACTTGTAGCGCATTCTCAAGGCTGAGAGCTGCAAACAGCACACACAAGCACTAATAATTAGAAATCCAAGCTTCTCAATGACTTAATTTTCAAATGAGTGCCCAGTACTAATACACAATGCACTTGAGTTCCAACATTAGTCAAAAGGAATTTAAAAGTACTGCTGTTCACAATATATTCACTTGGAGTTATAATTTTTCTCAGCCTTAATCAACTTGAATTAGTCACAAACAGCCACTTCTAATTAAGTGAGATCCTGCATTCGTTCCTTAATATGTTTTAATGAATCATGTCCAGAGAGCATCCCTACCAGGGAGCTAAATATGAAGGATGATACATCTCAGGACATGGAAGATTTAGAAGATCTGACAAGATCACACTTTTATGCATTAATTAAAACAATGACGTGCAAATGATGTTTTATGATCATTATTACCCTTAATGAGATACAAATGTGAAGGATAAGGTTTGATAATAATAGATATTATGGAGAATACTGCTAAGCTATGGCTGTGTGAGGTTATTGTATTTCAATTCTTTCCACCCTAAATACAGAAGAAAGCATAAAGGGTCAAATGCTCATGGTTGGTACGGAGAGTGCAGATATAGTTGTATCAACGTATACAAATCATTCATGGCAGGAAAGGCATTCTGATTTGAGCTAAATGTACAAACTGCTATTCAGTGTTCAACGTTCTCTCTCTGTATGTGACACTCGACTTTTGCACTCATCTGCACTTTTCATTCATACAATACAACTGAATTCACACAAGGATGAGGCACACAAGTAATGCATTTTATGCTCATCCTTTTTTAATGTATCACAATGAGCAAGAAACATACTTGATGAAATATTTTCAAAGGAGTATATTCAATTACCATCTACAATCAACTTAACTAGGACAACAAGGTTTTTGTGACAAAAGTTTCTTTAAAAGTCTGAAGTTCCATGTGGTTTTATGTATGTTAGTTTCCATGTAATTTGGTACAGTTTGGAAATCTTCATCATATAATTACAGTAACAAAAAAGCTAACAAGACTACAGTATAGAAAAGACATCAAGAACAACATTTTTGGTTTAACTTGCTCTTTTTTGTACATTGCAAGGCTGTTTTTTCTACCCTCAGTGGGCTGCCTGGAGCCACGGAGCCATGCTTGTGAGGCTCGGAGGAGGAATAATTCAAGGAAACAAAAAGAAAAAGAAAATGCATTAAAAAAAACATTGTGGCACCAGGAGTCACAAAAGGAACAGAGAGAGCTCCAAGTAACAGTTCATCTTTGAAGTTGGAGCAAACGGTTTTGTTTGGTTGTTTGTTAGTTTGGTTGTTAATTTTGGTTGATTCGCTTTTTTTGTGTGTAACTGCCTCTTTAGGAATGACAGCCTAGAAAACCTTTCCCCTTTCTCTCTGGTTCATTTCTCTTTTTGGTTGGTGGGATGAACAGAGAGAGGGGCGAGCCACCATCTGACTGGAGAGCTTATACTTGTCCATCAGCGAGACAAGCAGGAGGAAATGAAACAGGTAGCAACAACATGAACCGGGAGAAATGAAGCGAGCATCTCTGTCCATCCAGTCCAGAAGTGCGGAAACATGTCCGTAAAAGAGCAGAAGCAGAGGCAGAGCTGGAGAAGAGAGAGAGACAGACAGAGCAAGGAAGCAGCTGGAGCCACTATAGTTCAGCTTCTTTATCTAGTCTTTCCTCTGTGTCACATGTCCACTGGTTCCAGAGTCCATTCCCATCTCAGAGATGTAAGCAAATATGGTTGTGATATTAAAGCCGCCTTGAGCCTGCCTTTGGCTCCCATGCCCAGTTTGCCCACAGCCTCCCCTGTCCTCTCAGCAAGAGCTCCAAAGTTTCCCAGAGTTCATTTCTTCTTTTCATTCCTTCTTTATCATTTCAAACAAAAAAGTTGATGTCTTGTTTTAAATATATCTATATCTGTATACATGTTCATTTTCACAGTGGGCAAAAGATGACCTCTACAGCAAAACCTTGTCTTTTTCTTTCTTTGTAATTGTCCATGAAAATCAAGTATCCCAATGTGAGTGAAAGGATCTCAGTTATCTATTGTTTTGTGCCACAATAAAATATACACTTATCTGGGGCACAAATTGTAATTTTTATTTTTGTTTTTAACTGCATAAAGCTTTGGCCACATTCATATATTCAATCAAAATAAAAACTGCTCAGTGCTTCGGTATCGTCGTTCTCCTCTTTTTGATTATTGTTACCTTTAAAATTCAAATTTTCTAAAACTTCACCACTTTATTCATAATCCAGCTTTCGGTTCAGTACGTTTTGGTGCGTAAATAAAGGTACAGTATAAAATAAAATGTATAAAAACTCAAAACTGATGCTGGCTCTTATGAAACACACTCACACGCACACATACAAACTCACACACACAGTCCATGCTGGCTGAATCTGTTGTGAAGAAGACCATGACCGTCTTCCACAAAAGAGCCCAAAACAAAGATTACACTTCGGAAATAAGAGATCAAACAGTGTCAAAAAAGACAAACAAATATAAGAACATTATTACACCATAAAGTGGCCAGGTCATAGAATAAAGATATTTTTTAATTCAGCAATTGAAATTAAAGCTAGTGTTAATTTATATGAGGAAAAGTAATATACAGAAACAAAAATAACATAAAATAGTTCTAAGAAAATAATAGTACATGTCTGACATCTGAAAACCAAAATAAAGCAAACGCATTCAAGAATAAACTGTACAACATTAGAATTCTCAAAAAATAATCATATGAACAATATTCTAGAGAACAGGACTAGAGGAGTGGCAAGCTTGCAGACCAAATCAACCGAATTTCAACAGCATGCGTAAGGAAGTATTAACACCAAATTACATTGCTCTGCAAGACGTAACACTTTTAACACACTTCCTAGATTGCAGCTTTGTATGAATTATGGCAAATACACTTGCTATACACTAGTGGCCGAAAACCAGTTATTCACAAATTTAAATATGCCTTGGTTTTGGTGTAAAGGAATTAAATAAAAGTTGTTCATCTATGAGAGAGTGTGGATAATTAAGCACATCCATTTCCACTGCTATAAGATGGAGCGAGTGAGCTCTTTGGACATGAAGGCATGACATACCTCTTAACTACAGTATCTGAACACAAGGGACATCTTCAAAAAAACTCCTGCTTTTTCCAGACTTATAATGCTTTGGAATGAAGACGTCCCTTAGAAACCTGTAATCAACATCGTGCGTGAAAATGGTTTAACGCCCTGCAGACACCTGGGGCAAGTCACAATTGGATGTCCCAGGAAGTTGGGCCGGCACTCCAGACTTATCAAAACAGCCATTATTTCCTTCTGAGACTTGTAAGTTGAGAGGCATGATGATGTAACCTATGAGATGCGTCAGTACCAGATGTATTATATACATTTTTTGGTAACCACTATTACTTGCTGATCAAGTGAGCAACAACCTTAACCAGAAGGAGGGGTTCTTATCAACTTTCCATGCCAGACACAAAATGACAGATCTAGGTAATTTTGTTTAGCAAACAGAATGCTAACTTTACACAACAGCTTACAGTCACCTTAGAAATGAGAAAAATATATAATAATAATTAAAATGATTAAAATTAAATCAGTCCTTGCTTAAGAAAAAAAAGAAAAAACGTTGATGTGATATTTGGAATGCACTGTTCTTTACTAATGTTATATATCATTGGCTTTAAACATTGGTCTGTTCAAAAAGAAAATCGGCAAAAATGTCCTTTGGAACATATATTCACAGTCTTCAAAGTTCCGTTTTTGCAAGAAAAAAAAAAAAAGATGTCGCAGAGGCAGGAAAATGGTTTATTGTTGTTTTAGTTAAAGCTTAGTCAAAAAGCAAAATGAGCATGCATCTAGCTAGGTATTCTTTTTTCAAAATTCTACATTAGCAGCAAAACGTATGTCCTTGAAGACCAGACCTTATACATTTTCTTTAAAAAAAAATCATTTTTGTGAGTAACAGAAAAGTTAAAACAAAGATTTATAACCTCTATCTTACAACTGCAATGGCTCTGTAACGGTGCTACTCCACAATGCAAGGACAAGGGCCCTTTTTTGGTTTTTGGTATTCTTGGTATTTTACGTAAAAAAGTCACCTATCTGCTTGCAAAGAAGCAAAAACGGCAACTCTGATGCGTACTCATTTATTTTAAAACTTTGTTTTCTTTCCTCTAAAAACAGCAACAAATTCTCAAGTATAAAGAAGCCTCTTTTCTCATCTTTATGCACCAATGGTGAAAGTGTTTAGTCTTTGGATTTTCTTTTTGTTTTAAAGCGTGAAAATTATTATTATTATTATTTTTTCATTTTCATCTATGACAACAACAACGTAAAGTCTAAATGAAAATAAAGCCGAAAAAAGACTGTAGCCACACTACATGAAGAACAAAAGACCTGCTTCGTAGTGCACGAGGAGGAGTAACTATCTCCATATCTACAAATGCAGTGGAGGAGAAAAACTAAGTGAGGAGAGGAACAAGTAAAGTGAGAATTATGAGTCAGACAGTGTTAAGTGCACAAAGGTAACAGAAATAAACGTAAATATTGTTTAACATTTCACCCCAGATCTTTTTTTCTTTTTTGGTTAGTACCATACCAACCAAAACAGAGAGAAAAAACATTTTGAAAGAGAGGATCCTGCCTAGTGGGAGAGTGGCAGTTGGGTGAACGTTAGCCAAGAAGCCGAGAATAAGACAGAAATAAAGTTCAGATAAGTTACTGCTCCATAATCTAGTCTATCGGAATGACCAAGACAACATCAAATGAAGCGCCTTAAAGTTGGACGATACAAAAGCTAAATGTACAAAGTTTTTTTTCAATCTAACATACTGTTTAAATTCATTTCCAATGCAACAATCTACTTAACACCAAAAATGTTCATATCTATCATAAATACAGAAAGTTTTTTTTATCAAAAAAATCTTTTTTATCCCCCATCAACATGTCTCCAATGCTCTCCGGATTGCAAATTTTCCCCCTTTAAGAGTATTTCAAATGTTTAAAATCAGCAGATCAGCTACCCTTTTAAATGCCCAGAAAGCTATGCCTTTATGATATTTTCACTCATTTTAAAACTTTCTGTCGATAAAATCAATTTCTGGGAAAAAAAACACAGATGTTTCTCCTGTTCGGAACAAAAGGTGTAAAACAATGAATTTCTGTAACAGAAAAACGTCTGTGAGCTGTTGACCTGAGAATAAAATAGACATTACATTATTCTTTTTACTTTTGCAAGCCATTAGTATTTGAACGCTTTGATAGCAGAAAACTGTTAGACTATTCTCCCATACAGTACATACTGGCTTTTTGTGACTGTGCTATTAAGTGGAAATAATTACACAAACAAGGGACAGCTTGTTGACTTTGTCAAAAGGGTTCTTGGGCCATTTACCAACTTTGAGGCAGTCCATTGCTATACAGCATTCCTCTATCATTACCCAAAACTTAACTGCAGTGATCTTTCTATTCTTATACATATAAATGTATATATTTCAGTTGAAAGAAACGAAAACCAGCATGTTGATATGGGAAAACAATCCACTAACATTTAAATTTTTGGTTACAAGCTTTGGAATTGCAGTTAGTCTTTACACATCTTTTTCTGAAATTGTTTTGTATACTTTTAAACGTATTTTAACATCGCTGCTTTTTTGTTTGTTTTTCCCATTTGTGTTTTTTTTTGTCTTTTGCGTTTTTTAAATATTGTCCATCACCGAAAGCTCTTTTACAATCTGATGGAGTCCGTTCCTACACTAGCAAGATTACTACTACAACTACTACTGTCTTTGAGACAGCCAGGCTGTTGCGGCACCTCCGCCGTCCTACCCAGCCTGTCTGCTGACTTCTGACTGCTGTCAGAGTCAGACTCGTCGGTAAAGACGTCTGTTGGTATCGAGGTCTGAACTCCTGAGGTGCTCAATGAACTTGAGGTAACCGTTGAAGGTGAGGATACTGGAGGAAAAGAAGAAGAAGGAGGAGTGGCATTGGGCTTCCCAGCTAAAGCTCTGGAGAAAGGGGCCTGGGGCCAGGGTTTGCCGGCAGCTGTGGTGTTGAGTGGGGTGGCAGAGGAGGAGCACAAGGATGAAGAGACAGAGGAGGACGGCATGGTGGCTGATGTCGTTGGCGGGGGAGGGGGGGTGCTGATGAGATGAGTGGCAGACTGCGAGGTAGATGCGGTGTTAGGATCGGGGAAGCAGGCTGAAGAGTGAGGTAATAAACTAGTAGCGTGCTCTTTGGCATTTCTGGCTGATCGCTTGATTGTTCTGTGTTTGTGCAAAGCCGAATCCAGGTGTTGACTAAGCGCTTTGTCCCCATCCAACGTGGTGTCGCAGGCCAGGCAGTCATAGAGGCTGCCCATCCCTGCACCTGCGCCACTGGGGACACGCAGCAACACCTCTTGCAAGTTTGCCACAGACTGACCGAAAAAGCAGATAGACTTCAGGTGATTGACGGCCGCTTCTTCCTTGCTGAAGACTGCTTGACATTTGCGACACGCCAGCCTGTACTGCACCTTGGGGACGATGTACTGGTCTAGAAGGGGGTCTGCGACTTTGCCATCCATCTCGTTCTGCTTGGAGGGTAGGTTATTGTGAGAGGAGGAGGAAGAGATCTCTCTGTGGGGGTTGCCTTTCAGCTCCTCTGTTTTCGCTGGATCTTTGGCAGATTCTTTGCGGTCCCCCGAAGGTTGAGGGGGTACTGGAGTTTGGCTCGCTTTGGGTTGCTGGATCTGCTGAAGCTGCTGCTGCTGCTGCTGTAGCGCCTCCTGCAGGCTCTGCTGATATTGCTGGTAGTGCTGAAGCAGGGACCCCGGGGACAGGCCCATCAGCGCTTGGGACAATGTTGGGTTGTAGGGGAACATGCTTTCCATGCCGTACATTGGCTGCAGATAGCCGCCTTGGAGAGTCCCAGGTATCTGCGGGGCGTAATACGGGGAAAATCCAGGCATGAAGTAGGGCAGGAACTGACTAGTCAGTAGAGCTGTAGGGTCCGATGCCAAGGCAGCCTGCAGGGCCTGGAGCTGGGCAGGGTCTACCACATACTCCATACCCGGCGTGGGCATGGAGGTGGCGGGCACAGCTGCATCTTGTTTTTCTTTCTTGGCGCTGGCAGCAGAGGTGGATGGGGCTGGGGTGCATCCTGTGGAGGATGGCGTTGAGGGCTTCTCTGTCTTCTCCTTGTGGTGGGGCTTCTCCTTCTCTCTTGACCTCTCAGCATTACGCTCTTTGGGGTGTTCAGGCCGGGAGCCTGACTGGGCTGTTGTGGTGGTGGAGGTGGAAGTAGGGCTGGAGTGGGCGACAGATGTGTTGGCCTGTGCTGGGCTGGGTGATGCCAAGGAGGAGGAGGAGGGAGGCTTGTTGGGTAATCCAGACGTAGGGAGGCTGGGTGAAGGAACACTGGCGCCAGGCATGTTCAGGAGGTTTGGAGGTTTGGGAGGAGTTAAAGCTAGAGGAGATGAAACAGAGAAATGGGAGAATTCAGAGTTAGAGGGGGATTCAAGACATTAGTTATTCATAGATGCATATATGTGTTTTTCTAAGTAAGGTGTTCTAGAGAGCTACTGTACGCACTAATTATTGGAGCTCAGTGCATTAATAACTGAGCACTTTATTGAAGAGTGTTTTTCATTTGAAAATGTTTTTCACCAGAGGTAATTCATTAGATTGCTTTTGATGATTCAATGTTAGCCAATCAGAAACTCAGCCTTTCCAGGAAGGCCCATAAGATGAGGTCTTAATCACAATATTTACTAGAGTTAATCAATCAAGAAGCAGCTGGGCAATAATAAAGAAAACAACAGACAAACTGAGGATTTAGTTACATAAAGACTCTAGTGTCTACTACTTCAAACATGTGCAAATGGTTTCTTTACATGAAGTATGACACTGACCTTTAAACAAACTTAGGAACTCTTAATCAAAACATGTAATTTAAATGATAATAAGGTCAAGTACTACTAATGTTCCCAAGGTCAAAGAGGTTTGAGAAGGAAGTGAGCTATTAGTATTCATTTGAGGACTTTGTTTAATGTTCTCTAACTGAATGGTAACAGTTCAAGTAGCTCATGAAGTTGACAGCAGATGTCTGGAGATGCTCATTCTGATTTTATATTGTATTTGTTTGTTGTAGTAGCGTCTCTCCAATAACGCAGGCCAACACTGTCAAATGAACGGAATGAAGGACTTTTACTAGAACACATGACTCATTATGAAATACAACGTGATGTAAAAAATAACATGCTTACAGTTGCCTGGCAAATCCATATTAAAACGGAAGGTGCCCTCACACTGTTATATTGCATTATATGTACAGTATGTATTCTAATGTGAATATTTCCAGATGACAGATTGATTGATGACAAGGGTATTTAATCTGAAGAAGGTCGAAACGTTGCCTACTGGAAAATGTAGGAGAAATTCAGAGCCCTATTTAATCGAGAGTGCTTACTAGTTTTCCCAGTTAATACCTAGTTAATGGTTTTACTTGAATGAGACCCCCAGACTGGTACAGCACTTCTTTTCAATTGTGGATATGACAAAATATTACATTTGATCCAAGAGTGCTTCATCGGTTTAAGACAACTCTGATGAAACAGTGATCTATGTGACGTCTGAGTGATGACATACCTGAGTTTGATGAGTTAAAGCCAGGTAGGGAGGTGCTTCCGACACCTGGCAGAAGTCCAGGGGGCATCCCTTGCAGATTTGAATAGGCAGACTGAAGGTTCAGGGCCTGCAGGGCGGGGCTATCAAAGATCCCCTGCTGCTGCATGGCTTGCTGCTGTGCCAGTCCCAGGACCTCATTGGCTTTCTTGATGCGATCCATCTCCTGCTGGGCCATCAGCTGGCGGACAGTGGCTGGGTCAAAGTACTCCTTCTCCTTGTCCAGTTGGCTCCCAATGGTGTCCTTTACCTTGGTGATGTGTTGCGCAGAGAAGATGTGATCTCGCACGGAGAGACGGGCACTGTACTTGACACTGCACAAAGAGCACTCCGTCTTCGGCCCCTCATAGGATGTGTGGTTGATCCCGAAGTGCTTAGCCATGCTGAGCTTGGCCTTTTTCTCCTTGGCGCGAGCATTCTGGAACCACACCTGAACCACCCTCTTTGGAAGTCCGATGTCATTGCCAAGTACCTCACACTCCAGCATGGTAGGTGTCCTGTAGTCATTGAAGCAGGACTTGAGCAGCTTCAGCTGGAGGTTAGTCATCTGAGTTCGGAAGCGCTTTTGGCCAGGACGGTCTCCACTGTCAATGCTCCTGCTGCCGGAAGCTCCAGGGCTTGGTGAGCAGGGATCAGCCAGACTGGAGGTCTCACTGTAGTCGATTATATTCTCATTCTCATAGTCTCTAGCATAATAGCTTGTCGCAGGGCTCACCAGCCCTGATGACATCTGGTCGTCATTTTCAAGAGAGGGGGCTGTGCCCACAGACTTAGACAGGTAATCACCACTATTTTGACCATGCTTTTGATCAGCACTGTCATTGTCAGCATTGGCCTCATCACCAGTGGTGGTATCTGTGATGGCCGTATTCACTGAAGAACAGTCGTCATTATCAAGTTTGTTCTGGTCAAAGCTAAGGTTGACAGAGGACATAGATGGACTCTCAAAGTCCTCCATTCCTCCTTCAACTTTAATGGATGAAGGGCTCAAAAGGGCCCTGGGAGACAAGTCCATGTTTTTGCTCACTGGTGACAGAGAGGAGCATTGTCCATCATTGTTAGAAGGGGCAAGCTGGGAATAGCTGGTGATATCCAGAGGATCCATCTTCATTTGCATCCCTTCCTCAGTGAACATGCCAGAGAGAGCTAGGTTGTAACCGGCACGTTTGGCTTCATGCCAATGGCGGGAACGGATATGTGCCTCTAGTGCAGTTTTCGCCTTGAAGAGAGCACGACAAAAAGGGCATCGCCGGTGAGCTTGAGCAGGCCCTACAGCCCGAAACTGCCCCTTCCTTTCCCTGGCTCTGGTATTTTGGAACCAAACTTGCACTACCCTCTTCTTCAGTCCCACCTCATGAGCGATGTGGTCAAGCATTTTACGAGTAGGGTTTGAGTCCAATAGGTATTTCTGATAGAGGATCTCCAGCTGCTCAGGTGTGATGGTAGTCCTGAGGCGCTTGTCTCTTTGTGGCTCCTCCCCACTGTTGGTGCTGTCATTCTCTCCTGGGCTAGTGCCTGCTTTCTCCTCCAACTTCCTCTTCAGGGAGTTCATGGTGGAGGTGGGTGTTGATGGAGAGGTGGCAGAGCTGCTTGGGATCTGTGGCATGGCCCCAGAGAGGAGTTGACTGGCCAACAGGGGATTGCTTGGATCAAACAACATGAAGGGCATATCCATTGGGCGGTCCAAGAACTGAGGGTGGATGAATTGGTTTTGCACAGAGAGGAAGTGCAGTTGCTGGTGCTCCTGCCAGTGCTCAAAGGATGGGAAGCCAAGCTTGCACTGCTCACACTGGTATTGGATCATTTGCTGCGCCAGCTGTTGCTGTGATGCAGAGCTCATGTGAGGGTTGAGGCCCATGTGGGAGCTCTGAGAAGCTCTCTCAGCCTGGCTTGTCTGAGAGACTGAGGGACCACAGTCACGTTGCTGCTGAGAGAGGGAAGGAGAAGAATGCTTGTTTGTCTTTGGGGCTGTTTGTGGCTTCTCATCTCGGGCTTCTCTTCTCTGATGTTGAGTCTCAGATTGGGGCTGATGCACAGTCTCCTGTTTGATGGTGGTCTGGTGCTCACGTGGATCTGAGGACATTTCAGCCAAATGTTTGGGCTTCTCATCATAAGAGTTTGATGTGTTAGCTGGTGAGGCTTCCTCCTTCTCAGAGGATGAGAGGTGGGAGAAAGCTGAGGTGGAGGGAGGGAGAGGGCAGAGGCTTGAAGAGGAAGGCATAGGGGTGTGACAGGAGGACCCAGAGGGGGTGTAGTATTCATGAGAAAGATCCATAGAGTCCTCGTTTTGGCTGTCGTATTGCCCGTCATCGTCTTCATCTTTGTAACACAGCTTCTTTTGGTGCTTTATGAGGTCAAATATACGCTGGAAAACCAGACTGCATTTCTTGCACTGGTAGTTCAGGTTGGTGGTGCGAATGTAACGGTCATTGGACAGCTCTCTTCGTTCACCATCTTTGCTTCCATCCCCCTGGTTTTCATAATTCTTGCGTGCCTTCTGACGAGCATTTTGGAACCACACCACAATGACACGTGTGGGGAGGCTCAGAAGGTTGGAGAGCTGTTCAAATTCATCATCTTTGGGGTAGGCGTTAGCATCAAAAAAGTCCTGAAGCACCCTCAATTGGTAGTCTGTAAACCTTGTTCTTGAGGATCTTTTACTCCCATAACACTCCTGTCTTTGAGGCTCAGGGGAAGGGGGTTTAGAGTCAATTTTGGTATCCTCCAGAGTGGTAATGGGTGGGTTGTTGAAGTTGTAGGGTGAGTCTTTGTTGCGCTGGCGCTCTTTGAAGAGGGTGTTGCGGAACCAGTGTTTGATGACTTTCTGGGGCAGCCCTGACTTATCTGCCATCTCTTTAATCTGCTCCTCATTGGGGGAGTTGTTGATGTCAAAGTACTGCCGAAGGACCCTAAGCTGGTCATCAGTGATACGTGTCCGGGGCCTCTTATTCTGCTGCTGCTGTAGCATGGCTGGTGTAAGCTGCTGTTGGTAAAGCTGGGCCAGATCGTTAGCCAGTGACTGTGACTCCACAGATGACATCTGGGATTGCATTTGAGAGGGCATGGACTGTAGAGACATTGACTGCATCATGAGTGGTGAGAAGAGGGGCATATCCATTGGCATGGGAATTTGAGCCATTTGAACAGGAGGCTGTGGGGTCGACACAGTTGGGGGTGTGATGGATGGAGCAGAGACAGGAATATTTGGTGTTGGGGCTCTCTGCGGAGGGGGTGGAGGTGGAGGAGGAGGAGGAGGAGGAGGAGGAGGTGGAGGAGCAGGAGGAGCAGCCTCTGGTGTCTGGGGTCTGAGTGGATACAGTTTGTCATACTGCTCTCTGTATTCCTTGGCAAATCTCTCCAGGGAGCGGAATGGGAAGAAGGCCTGATGGATGTGCTCTTGATGACTCTTTAGAATCAGTATGTTTGAAAATAGTTTTCCACAGGATTCACATTCCAGTTTCTCCAATCCCTCGATGGGGTCCACCACTCTTGTGATCCCACCAGGCGTGCTTGTTCCAGCTGGTCCAGGCCCAGCTGGTTTCTTCTGAGCCTTCTGCTTGTTTTCATTGTATTGAATCACTAGCTCAAACCCAAAGTTCTCCAGAAGAGCTTTAGTGGCATTTCCACGAGCATCTGATGCAATTCTTGGTGGAGGAAACCCAGGATCGTGGTTGGAGTTCATTGCAGTCTGTTGCATGTCCTTTTTTTCATTTGACTTGTTGTCAGAGTTGTCTTTTGTGACATGTTCCTCAATTTTCTCTCTTAGGTCTTTTTCTCTTTGTATTTCCCTTTCTCTCTCTTGCTTCTCATTGTGGGCGGCAGCGGCCTTCTGCTTTTTCTCAGCCTGGTGAAGGAGATTGGCACTCTGCTGAAGCAAAGCCATCTGGCCCTGGGCCTGAGAATGGGCTTGGGCCTGCTGTTGTTGGTGCTGCTGCTGAAGGTGGTGGTGCATCAGCTGCTGTTGCAGGCAGCTCTGAGCCTGAGCCTGCTGGGCAGAGTTCTTCAGGTCCTCCAACAGAGAGTTGGCAGTGGAGCTTGACAGGCCAAGTGCAGAACTGTTGAGGTTCATCTCTGGGTTCAGTTGGAATTCTGCTCCAGGGATGTAGAAAGGGAAGAGCAGCTGCTGTTGCTGCAGTGAGTGAAGAGCATCAGTTGTCATGGGGAAGTGCTGCAGAAGTGCTGGGTTGAAAAGCTGGGACTGGATGAGGGCAGCTTGCTGCTGGAGCTCTTGTTGGAGCTGGGCCTGGGCTTGGGCTTGGGCCTGAGCCAACTGCTGTTGCTGTTGCTGTTGAAGCTGCTGCTGCTGCTGCTGCTGTCCCCTTGCAGAGAGCATGTCTGCAAATTTCTTCTTTTTTGATTCATGGTTTTCAGACGGTGACGGATGACAAGTCATCGAGGAGTTCCCAAGGCTTTCAATGCTGTGAGACTGGCTCATGTGGTTGCCTCCAAGAATACTCTGTGTAGTCTGAGCCCCAGAAGAGCTGTGGTTGCTGGAGCTGGTTGTTGAGTTTGTAGCTGGGCTCGGGCTTGGAGTTGAAGTGTTGATGGAGGATCCACCGCCACTTAATCCAGAGCCACTGCTGGAGCTGGTGTTTCCTCCTGCTGCTTCAAGCTTGGCTGCTCGGGCCTTGGTCTGGTGGAGGACAGAGCGCATGTGGATCTCTAGAGTAGAGCTCTGGCTGTAAGCCACGTTGCAAGTGTTGCACTTGAATGGTTTGTTGTCAGGGCTGCTGGTGGGCTCTGGTTGACCAGTGGTGGACTCCTGTAGGGCCCGCTTGACCTTGTGCAGGTGTGAGACAGAGTTGTAGTGAACCAGAAGGATGTTCTTCTGTGTGAATGACTCTTTGCACACCGTGCACTTGAAAGGACGAGATGGGTCCAGGAACTTCTCCATGGTAAAGTTAGGACCTTTCCTGAATGGCAGGGCACGCTTGGGCTCTGATCCAAAATCTTCTAGCAATGAGCCAGAGTCGCTGCCTGTTGGGCTTTGCTTCTCCTCTTGGTCACTGTCATCTCCCTCTTTGTCATCTTCTCCCAGTCCTCCGTGGTCCTCTCCAAGTGATGGATCTCCCATGACCATAAGGTCTCCGTTCATCAGTAAGCCTCCGTAGAGCTGTTGGATGTCAGCCTCACTCAACTCTAGGTGGCTGGTCTCCAAATGTTTCTTCAAGGCCTGCAGGGTCCTGAAGCTGCGTTGACAGAGGCAGCACATGGTGGCTGCTCTGATGACGTGGTACTGCGAGTGCAGTTGCAGTTTCTCCACCGTCTTGAAGGCCAGGCTGCACTGGTTGCAGCGGTACTTGTAGACATGCCGGTCCGAGACAGGCAGCTGAGGCCTTTTGTTGTGAACCTCGTTGAAGTGCACCTGGAGGGAGTTGGAGGACTTGAAGACCTGGTTACAGCCTTTCTTCCAACACAGGAATCCTGTGTCTTCCCTTCCAGACTGCTGATCCTCCAGAGGTGACTTGCGAGCTTCAGCTATTTCTGTAGGCAGTGAGACCCCTTTCTCAGGCTCAGCATCTGATGGTTCTGTCAATAAATAAAGAGAAAGAAAACATGGATTAAAGAGGCTCCCACATAAGCAGAGTCTTTGTGCAAGAAAATGTAATTTCAACAGAGGACATCTTATCTCTACTTAGGAGTCCTTGACGCATGTATAATTTCAGAATCCCCAGGGAGGGGGTAGTTGCAACACACAGAAGTAATAACTAATTCAGACTCCTGCAGATGCAGGAATCATTCTTTTTCCTTTGTTGTCAATGACGGCCTTGGCATGATCCCCTGCATTTTCATTACATTTTCCAAAGGGAGACTGGGTAATGAGAACAGTGCCATCGCTATCCTTCACATATAAATGAAAGGAGGGACAATTAAAGCATAGGTAAATACATGGTGCTATACTGACCGGCTTGTTTCTTGATATCTTCAGAGCTGGAGTTAGCCGTGGCCTGTGGGGTGCTGCTTTGTGCCTCTCTGTCTGGGCCTGGTACTGGTATGAACATGCTTTCTGGCAGAACCTCTGATGCTGTCACCTGGAAAATCAAACACAAGACACATCCCTTGTTAATTACTGTCTGGTTCTATTATACAACTGAGTTTCTGTAAGCTCACAAAAAGATTATGTTATTATATATTCTTTACATTTAAAACTGCACACATATTTTCCTGATGGAATTGATAGACGTCTTAAAAAATCTTGGAAACCCTTGCAGAAGGTTTTTCTCTCACATGCACTCACACACACATGCACAAATAATCATATTACATTTTACTTTATTTGCCATCCCTGGAATTTGTACTTTGATCACTGCTGGTGTTTTGCCATGCGACTGGAAAGTTCTGCTGCAGCCAATTAGTGAGATGGCCTGAAAAGCCTACCTTGGCCAACTGAAAAGCTTATTAGGCCACCTAATGAAATAAATATTCCATGAAAAAAGCACATCCCATTCCAATGATAAGAACCAGAACAGAAAAGAGGCATTCTGGGTAATATAAGCACTATCAGTTTGGGGAAATATTCTATGCCTTCCAACACCGCATAAGTCACAATATAGTGGTTTAATGTCAGTTACGTTAAAGTTATTTCAGGTGCATTAAGAATACAAAATTAGAGCTACTATGGATAAATCCAAACATGAACATGTTCAATAAAGATGTATGAACAAATACGCAACAGAATGGCGTTTCAGGAGGAATGCTATGCATTTTTCCACTATACAATGGTTTAATTTGTTTCTACCATTTTAATTAGAACATTTCAAGGAGCAATGAATATTGATTAAAAATGTGCAGAGAAGCGGCCAGGTTTTCTTTGCTTTCAAAAGGTTGAAGTCAATCATGGGTGAATGACAGCCACCTCCCTCCATATTATCTCCCCCCACCCCTCCTCCTCTCCCATATCTCCCCCTCATAGCCCCTCTTTCCCCTTAAAGAAATACAACAATTCATCAAATGCACTCATTAAGCAGGTCCTATTTAACAATAATCGGTGATTGAGATTGGAAGAGGCCGTGAGATGAGGCACTGTCTGCTTCACCTTCCTTCAATAAACTCCCCAAACAGAATAATCATCCTCACTCCCCACACCGCATTTCAATTCACAGTACCCCAACCCACCCGACCCCACCCCTCTCCCTACTCCCCACAGTCTCTCCCCACCCCTCTCCCTACTCCCCACAGTCTCTCCCCACCCACTCCCTACTCCCCACAGTCTCTCCCCACCTTCTTCCTACTCCCCAGTCTCTCCCCACCCTTCTCCCTACTCCCCACAGTCTCTCCCCACCCTTCTCCCTACTCCCCACAGTCTCTCCCCACCCTTCTCCCTACTCCCCACAGTCTCTCCCCACCCTTCTCCCTACTCCCCACAGTCTCTCCCCACCCTTCTTCCTACTCCCCACAGTCTCTC
The DNA here is from genome assembly GCF_901001165.1 of Salmo trutta. Classification (NCBI taxonomy): domain Eukaryota; kingdom Metazoa; phylum Chordata; class Actinopteri; order Salmoniformes; family Salmonidae; genus Salmo; species Salmo trutta. The sequence goes on from NC_042968.1 coordinate 18,555,432, forward strand.
CCCACCCCTCTCCCTACTCCCCACAGTCTCTCCCCACCCCCTCCCTACTCCCCACAGTCTCTCCCCACCCTTCTTCCTACTCCCCACAGTCTCTCCCCACCCCTCTCCCTACTCCCCACAGTCTCTCCCCACCTTCTTCCTACTCCCCACAGTCTCTCCCCACCCCTCTCCCTACTCCCCACAGTCTCTCCCCACAGTCTCTCCCCACCCTTCTCCCTACTCCCCACAGTCTCTCCCCACCCTTCTCCCTACTCCCCACAGTCTCTCCCCACCTTCTCCCTACTCCCCACAGTCTCTCCCCACCCTTCTCCCTACTCCCCACAGTCTCTCCCACCCCTCTCCCTACTCCCCACAGTCTCTCCCCACCTTCTCCCTACTCCCCACAGTCTCTCCCCACCCCCTCCCTACTCCACACAGTCTCGTCCCACCTTCTCCCTACTCCCCACAGTCTCTCCCCACCCTTCTTCCTACTCCCCAGTCTCTCCCCACCTTCTTCCTACTCCCCACAGTCTCTCCCCACCCTTCTCCCTACTCCCCACAGTATCTCCCCACCCTTCTCCCTACTCCCCACAGTCTCTCCCCACCCCTCTCCCTACTTCCCACAGTCTCTCCCCACCCTTCTCCCTACTCCCCACAGTCTCTCCCCACCTTCTCCCTACTCCCCAGTCTCTCCCCACCCTTCTCCCTACTCCCCAGTCTCTCCCCACCCTTCTCCCTACTCCCCACAGTCTCTCCCCACCCTTCTCCCTACTCCCCACAGTCTCTCCCCACCCTTCTCCCTACTCCCCACAGTCTCTCCCCACCCTTCTCCCTACTCCCCACAGTCTCTCCCCACCCCCTCCCTACTCCCCACAGTCTCGTCCCACCTTCTCCCTACTCCCCACAGTCTCTCCCCACCCTTCTTCCTACTCCCCAGTCTCTCCCCACCTTCTTCCTACTCCCCACAGTCTCTCCCCACCCTTCTCCCTACTCCCCACAGTATCTCCCCACCCTTCTCCCTACTCCCCACAGTCTCTCCCCACCCCTCTCCCTACTCCACACAGTCTCTCCCCACCCTTCTCCCTACTCCCCACAGTCTCTCCCCACCCTTCTCCCTACTCCCCACAGTCTCTCCCCACCTTCTCCCTACTCCCCAATCTCTCCCCACCCTTCTCCCTTCTCCCCACAGTCTCTCCCCACCCTTCTCCCTACTCCCCACAGTCTCTCCCCACCCTTCTCCCTACTCCCCACAGTCTCTCCCCACCTTCTCCCTACTCCCCAATCTCTCCCCACCCTTCTCCCTACTCCCCACAGTCTCTCCCCACCCTTCTCCCTACTCCCCACAGTCTCTCCCCACCCTTCTCCCTACTCCACACAGTCTCTCCCCACCCTTCTCCCTACTCCCCACAGTCTCTCCCCACCCTTCTCCCTACTCCCCACAGTCTCTCCCCACCCCCTCCCTACTCCCCACAGTCTCGTCCCACCTTCTCCCTACTCCCCACAGTCTCTCCCCACCCTTCTTCCTACTCCCCAGTCTCTCCCCACCTTCTTCCTACTCCCCACAGTCTCTCCCCACCCTTCTCCCTACTCCCCACAGTATCTCCCCACCCTTCTCCCTACTCCCCACAGTCTCTCCCCACCCCTCTCCCTACTCCACACAGTCTCTCCCCACCCTTCTCCCTACTCCCCACAGTCTCTCCCCACCCTTCTCCCTACTCCCCACAGTCTCTCCCCACCTTCTCCCTACTCCCCAATCTCTCCCCACCCTTCTCCCTACTCCCCACAGTCTCTCTCCACCCTTCTCCCTACTCCCCACAGTCTCTCCCCACCCCTCTCCCTACTCCCCAGTCTCTCCCCACCCTTCTCCCTACTCCCCACAGTCTCTCCCCACCCCTCTCCCTACTTCCCACAGTCTCTCCCCACCCTTCTCCCTACTCCCCACAGTCTCTCCCCACCCCTCTCCCTACACCCCACAGTCTCTCCCCACTCCTCTCCCTACTCCCCACAGTCTCTCCCCACCCTTCTCCCTACTCCCCACAGTCTCTCCCCACCCCTCTCCCTACTCCCCAGTCTCTCCCCACCCTTCTCCCTACTCCCCACAGTCTCTCCCCACCCCTCTCCCTACACCCCACAGTCTCTCCCCACTCCTCTCCGTGCCTCTATTAATCCTCTACCTCCATTTCAGGTTCTCCTTACTGCAATGGACCACCCTTCTTCTCTCCTATTACCCCACAATGGTCATCCTGGCTTTGCCTTTTTACTTAAATGTGTATGTGTGGGTGATAACATCAAACGAGGCTATGCAAAATGAAAAGGAATAATATAATTCAAATAGCTGTTTTGACCTTTACTATCTAACATGATATTCATATTCTTCAAAAAGAATCAGTCAAATCTTATCAACATATATTTAACCTTAAGTCACCAGGAGTGATGTATAAAGGCATAATGGATTCACCTAGTTATCTGAAACATAAAATAATCAAATGCCTCTGTCTATATTTGTGTATTTTAGCCTTTGGTCTGGCCTGTGCTTGTAAAAGGAACAAACTCTCTGTCAGTCTGCAACTGGCAGCGTGTCCAGCAAATAGTGACAATGAGGACATGTCTGTGAACAAAGCATGGCACACAGCTCCAAACAGATCTACTCTAGTCCTACACAAGGCAGAGTCCTCCTCAAGCAACAGCGGGTTTGCATAGGGCTCCGGGGTTAAGTGGAACAGTAAACATTCTCCAGTCCATCACTGTGCGATTAGTCTCATCAGAAATTCACTGGAAAATGTTCCGACATTTTCCTTCCTTTCTGTTTTCTTCTCCCTTCTCTCTCTCCTCCAAACAGAGAGTGGTAAATTAATGCAACCAGCATGGAGAATACCACAAATACAAAACATAGCAGCGATTTACATTACAAAGTGAACTGTTTCTAGACAACTGCTTCATTAGACGACGAGAGGCAAGAGCAGAGAGTATCCCAAGGTCACTTTTAATTTGGACCGCCTAATTGGCAAACATAGTTCAAAATGGCTATCATCTAGCCAGACTCAGAATTAATGAAGCACAATTATTTTCATTACCCCTATCTTAGACAGACAGAAAATGAGACATAGAATGAGAGAGGGAGGGGAGGAGAGAGAGGAAGAGAGAGGGAGCGAGAGAGGAGAGAGAGAGGGAGGGGTAATGGAAGGATGGGGCTGCAGGAGAGAGAGAGAGAGAGAGAGAGAGAGAGAGAGAGAGAGAGAGAGGGAGGGGTAATGGAAGGATGGGGCTGCAGGAGAGAGAGAGAGAGACAGAGAGAGAGAGAGAGCACATGGTGGATAAAAATGAAGGTTGAGAGAGTGTGAGCATCTTTATGCATGGTCGGCATGAAATAAAAGTCTCCTATTTCAGAATTCATTAGGCTCGTCTGCTACACATGTGAAAAAAATAGAGTACCTTTCCATCTATATCCACCAGTAAAAATAAAAAAATGTGCTGGTTTTAATGTGCATTATATTACCTATGGTTCTCTCCTGTGTCTTTGTAGGGGCTCAGTGCATTATTATCTCTATAAAAGAAAAATACTGCTGCCTTCCATACTAAAGTGTTTGCCATTTGCTTTCTAGCTGGGCCAGAAAGATGGCTAGGCAGCTAGGCAGAGCACCGTTCTCCTGAATGATTGTCCAGCGAGCAATTCTGTTCCACAGGCAAGAACAAACGTCAACATTTGCACAGTCATTTACAGGAAATCAAAGGAGAGCAAATAAAACCATATTTCCCTTTGATGATGATTAAAACAAAATGAGCTCTTTCGCTGGGGTAATGTAGCAGAGGTAGACAGAGTCAATTTTGTAAATACTGATATTACATTTGTGTGAGTCTATATCTAACTTCAGAATGTATATTCATGCTTTAGTCTTTACGTTTTTTGTACCGCTCTGTGTGGAACTCAGATAGTTCCTAGATAGTGGTATATGTATGGGAAACGTTAGGGGTGATTGTCTCTTTGTGAAATTGGTGCATTCATTATTCACATGAGATTTGAGGTTGGCACGCTAGATTAAAGAAATAGTGAATAATAATATTTCCATTGCCTGAACTTGCATTTCATTAAAGGGAAAAAAGTATTAATTACATTTAAATGAATCTGTGTCACAATAACGTAAATATATTATTAATGCAAGCCTTTGTTTAGAATAGCTCTGAGGTGATCACAGACACTGAGAGAATATCAATGTGCTCCTGAGAATAAATGGACTGGGAGGTAAGATATAGCAAACATCAGACTTATCTGTCTCTCTCTCTCCCCCGCACTATCTCAACTGACTACGATAACAATGAGACCCAAAAAAGGGCTCATTGACCATAGGCACATTAGACAACGGCACCTTAGAATATGGCTAAAGCATCTGAACCTAACCCCCATAATATCTGACTGGCAGTGAGTCAATGAGATGCCTTGGAGCCATTTCACAATTAACAGTTTCCTTTGTATTTTGATAAAGCTTCAAATGTCATAAATTTGGAAGAGAGAAGACTGGAAAGACGTGCTCCATTACAAACAGCCAGGCAGGCAGGCAGGCAGGCAGGCAGGCAGGGTGAGTAACAGATCCAGCCAGGCAGGCAGGCAGGGTGAGTAACAGTCATCTCTGGGCTGCAGAGAAGAGACACAGCTAAGGCCTCCGTTGGTCCTTGACCTGATGGGGCCCAGCCAGCTTGCCTGCATGGCCCTATGTGTTCAGACATACGCTACATGCGCTAAGCTCACACACGCAGAGCATCAAAAAGGCCTTGCTTATTCCCATGGCCTCTTCATCACTTCCCACAGAGAAAATAAATGACTAAACAGACACAATGGTAAATATAAATGTGGTAAAGGATGTATACTGTACAGGATGGGCTGGGTATTAAGGCTAGGTGGTAGAGCAATGACATCCTGTGTTGTGCTTTCCTCTCAATGTATTCAGTGTGTTTAAAAAGGCCCTTGAAAAAAAGATGTCATGAAGTCCCCATGCAATCCAGTGGCCATGGATTAGGAGGAAAACAGTAATCAATGTACACATCTCAGAGGCAGGCGCCTGCCTGTAGCCTCACAAACAGAAAGACCACAATGCACCAGAAGAAAGGGAAGGAAAACCCAGCGAGAGGATTACAGACTGAACTACCTTGAACATCTCAGAACCATTTACAGCTGTTTAGCTTATAAAACACCATATTTGTATTTGTACAATAGCTGATGTGTGGTGAGCCTTCTGGTATAAAATGGTTGCAATGCATCACCCAAGTGGGTGGAAGAGGTGACTTTCCCCCCTACTATGTAAAGCTCTTTGAGCACCTACTGTAGGTGGAAAGGCGCTACATAAATGAAATCAATTATTATTATTATTACAGCTGTGTTCACCCTATTTTACAGACATGGATGTGTGCAGGAGGCTTGGCATTGATATTTTAGGATAGGTTTCATTTAGCTTGAGGGAATGTGCATTTCCTGTTATAATTGAGCTGACTATTGGTATGTAATGGCATTGCAGGGGCCATGGTTAAATACTTCTAAAGAATACAGTACCTAAGGATTAATGTATACACATACTGTATCCACAGTCCACACAGACACACACACAAACACACCCTAACACACACACGTACCGTGGCGATGAGCTTTTCCACGCAGTCGGGCGCCACGCTGTGGAGGTGTGTGAGGTGGAACTGCAGATGGATCTTGTTGTTCAGCATGTCCTGGCAGAGCGGGCACCGGAACATGGGCTGGACAGAGTGCTGCGTCATCACGTGCATTCTCAGGCGGTTCAGGTCCGTGTTGCTGAACTTGCAGTAGGGACATTGGTACATCTGGAGGAGAGGAGGAGAGGTGGGAGAGAGGAGGAGAGGTGGGAGAGAGGAGGAGAGGGGGAGAGGGGCGAGAGAGGAGGAGAGGTGGGAGAGAGGAGGAGAGGTGGGAGAGAGGAGGAGAGGTGGGAGAGAGGAGGAGAGGTGGGAGAGAGGAGGAGAGGGGGGAGAGAGGAGGAGAGGGGGGAGAGAGGAGCACAGGGAGGTTAATGAGGTGAGATGGAGAGCTGTAGGTCTGCTTTGTGAGAGAGAGGAGTTGGAATGGGAGGATGAATGGAGGAGTGTTGCCCTGTGTCTCTACCAGGCAGGTCCCTCTGATCATGGACCACTAGGCAACACGGAGAGCAGCAGTCCTGGCACACACTTCAAAGCTCTCTCATCTGTCAGATACTATATTGATTTTCCACCTTTTGCACAATTAGCAATGCAACTGCAGCAGGAAAGCAAAACTAATTTTAAGGAGATTTCAAAAAAATCATGCATAATGCAAAAAGGCCCGGCTTTATTCAAATGTCTTTAAGAAAAATGCTTAGAAGTAGCTACGTATTTACATTCCTTTTCTCAATTAATGTGTAAGTTTTACTGCTCATAATGAGGGCATGGTAATTGGGGATGGGATAACCTTGAGTTGATTGGCAAGTTCAAATCGTTTGGGAACAGTGAGTGTTAATATGACCATCCTCTATAATTTAAGAAACCAACTTCTGGAAGTGGCAGCAGGCTGTGTGTTAAAGATAGAGCAGAAGGATTGGGCTGTTACCTGCTCCGCAGCAGCACTCTTCTCAGCCGTCCTGGGACGCTTGGAGGAGAGGGGGCTCCCTGTGGCCCCTGACCGTGAGGAGGGCCTCTTAGAGGGGTTCGGGGAGTCTGTCTGGTCCCTCTCTGACTGGCTGGATCCTGCTGTGCACGTGCGCACACACACACACACACACACACACACACACACACACACACACACACACACACACACACACACACACACACACACACACGGGGCAGAGAAGAGAAGAAGACTCATCAAAGCAAGGTGAAGACTTGGCAGCCTGAGAACAAGTCAATCAATAAGTGTGGATAAAGAGCTTTGAAATGTCTTTCTTCAATGTGATATAACCGAGTTTAATGGGACTTGGGCAGGGAAGCAGTTGATCAGCCAACCCACAGCTCCCCGTCCAAACCACCAGTCTGTATACTTCTCCTCCCATGCCAATGCAGCAACACACAGCCAAGGTGTCTCTCCCCATGTTGGATTGTTAGGACATCAGACAGCGCCACAGACGGCTAATCAAAACATTAGTTTGCCACATTGAGCAGCTTTAGGTTTCTCTCAACCTCAGATTTTCCATTTGAAGTGGCGCTGGAGATGAGGGATTCGCCAAACTTGAGACGAGGCAAACATCTCCTCGCACTCCAGCATTAAGGTAAAGAGATCCACATCAGTCCTCAGTTTAACTTCCAATGTGACTGCTTTCTTTACTTAGTTTCTCCCAGGTACTCTTTACAGCAGCTCCTATACAGGTACCCAGCTCTGACTAACAGAGAGGTGTGTATTCATTCACCTCTTTTTCTATGGTTCCATTTACACAGATATGATAGAAATAACACCAACTATAAATAGTTGCATAACATTAGCACAGATTGTTATTGTCTACAATGGTAGAATGGTCCCCATTGAGACAGTACATCCAATTAGCTAGCAAGGGGGCCTACAATAAGTGAGTGAATCTACTGCCAGACTTTCATCAAGAGATGTAAACCTCAGCAATTCCCAACTGTATTTTCAATTTCACCAATTCACACAATTATCAAAACAGACTGTCATGCTAGGCAAGGCCATATATACTGCTGAGGTGGCTGTGGACTGGTTGAGAAGGGAGCAAGAAATTGGATTTTCGCTTTCAAAGTACTCATGACCAACGACATCATAAGCTTGCTCCTCATCAAAATACAATTCAGTTGAAATTGCAACCAAAGAGGGGTGAGGTTGCCAGGAATGAAATAGGAACGATATCAGAGGAACGAGAGGTGAGGTCCTTGGATTCCTCTGCCAGGAATGAAATAGGAACGATGTCAGAGGAACGAGAGGTGAGGTCCTTGGATTCCTCTGCCAGGAATGCAATAGGAACGGTGTCAGAGGAACGAGAGGTGAGGTCTTTGGATTCCTCTGCCAGGAATGAAATAGGAACGATGTCAGAGGAACGAGAGGTGAGGTCCTTGGATTCCTCTGTCAGGAATGAAATAGGAACGATGTCAGAGGAACGAGAGGTGAGGTCCTTGGATTCCTCTGCCAGGAATGAAATAGGAACGATGTCAGAGGAACGAGAGGTGAGGTCCTTGGATTCCTCTGCCAGGAATGAAATAGGAACGGTGTCAGAGGAACGAGAGGTGAGGTCCTTGGATTCCTCTGCCAGGAATGAAATAGGAACGATGTCAGAGGAACGAGAGGTGAGGTCCTTGGATTCCTCTGCCAGGAATGAAATAGGAACGGTGTCAGAGGAACGAGAGGTGAGGTCCTTGGATTCCTCTGCCAGGAATGAAATAGGAACGGTGTCAGAGGAACGAGAGGTGAGGTCCTTGGATTCCTCTGCCAGGAATGAAATAGGAACGGTGTCAGAGGAACGAGAGGTGAGGTCCTTGGATTCCTCTGCCAGGAATGAAATAGGAACGGTGTCAGAGGAACGAGAGGTGAGGTCCTTGGATTCCTCTGCCAGGAATGCAATAGGAACGATGTCAGAGGAACGAGAGGTGAGGTCCTTGGATTCCTCTGCCAGGAATGAAATAGGAACGATGTCAGAGGAACGAGAGGTGAGGTCCTTGGATTCCTCTGCCAGGAATGAAATAGGAATGGTGTCAGAGGAACGAGAGGTGAGGTCCTTGGATTCCTCTGCCAGGAATGAAATAGGAACGGTGTCAGAGGAACGAGAGGTGAGGTCCTTGGATTCCTCTGCCAGGAATGAAATAGGAACGGTGTCAGAGGAACGAGAGGTGAGGTCCTTGGATTCCTCTGCCAGGAATGAAATAGGAACGGTGTCAGAGGAACGAGAGGTGAGGTCCTTGGATTCCTCTGCCAGGAATGAAATAGGAACGATGTCAGAGGAACGAGAGGTGCAATTTGGCTTGGCAGTTAGAGCTTTAGAAGTTGTGGACCCAATATCCTCTGAAATCCTGCTGGAAACACTGACCTATAGCTTGACCCCGCTTGGGTAAATCCTCCTGCTCTTTGTGCCTACACAGCAAGTGAGTGCCAGTGCAACTCTCGACTTAATTGGAATTTCTGTAACCAGCTAAGCCTCCTCCAGTGGTTTGTGGGTCGGGCCAAGTGGACTGTGACAAAGAGAGAGTGGATAGAGAGACTCATTCACACCCCAGCCCCTCACAGCACAACCATGGGTTCCCCCCTTCACAAACCAACACGGGTACCAGGCTTCACAACCACAACACGCCATTCAGCTCTTAGAAAGAGCAGGAATTTTGAGGAGAAACAAAACCTTTTTCCAAAGACCTTTAGGGGGATTCAGTAGGGAATTAGACTACTGATTAGCATCCATATGCACCACAGGATGTACAAGACAGCCATGCTTTGTTACACACAGTAGGCTGAAATGTAAACAGCGGCTAATTGTCAGGTACCATCTCAGGCAGGAATATCCCCTCTCTACTGTCACTGCAGGCTCCAGTGTGCTCTGCTCTACTAGCCAGCTGGACGTATCACACAGTTAATCCTTTTAATGCAACCTGCAGCAGCATTAACAATGCAGCCAGCTTCTCCCTCCATCCCGCTCCCTGTCTCTCTCCGTCTCCACTGAGCCGGGCCCCACAACAAGAAGCTTCTGCTCAGCTAACCAGAGAGGAGAGCACTCCCTGTTAGAAACCCAAAAGAGAGAGAGGGAGAGAAAGAGAGGGAGGGAGGTAGACAAGAGAGAGAGAGAGAAATAAAGCCAAACAAAATGGGAGCAGCAAACAGAAAAGAATCACAGCTGAGTAAAAATACTAAGCCGGCGCTCGTAAAGGAGCTAAATCCACACAGTGCCGGCGTGGGGGAGCCAGAGCACCACAGTGCCCCGCCGCCAGTGGAAAGAATTCACTGTGAAACTTAAGGAGGTGTCTTGCCGGCCCTTAACAAGGCCATAAAGAGTTAAATTTGGCCTGATTTGTACAGTCCTGGAAGGGCAAATTGAGAACAGGGGGCATTGGGAAGGGGGCGAGGGGGGGTTAGGGGGGGTCAGGTTAAGCAGGGCTGACCACACTCCTGCTCCAGACATTAAAATGTCAGCTCCAATCAGGCCGGGGGCAGCTGAGCTGATTACCCAGTGGGGGCCCTGCCTTGGCTTTGGTCAGAGCAGCCTGCTAGATCTCCCAGAGACACTGGGATTGGCCAGGGAGGCCTTATTAGGTCCAGTCAGACACAATCCCATTAAACACATCAACCAATAAACAAAGGAAATGTTAAACAAAGGCACCTCCCCATTCCCTGACATTAACCTCTCAGTCATGAACTGTCCTCACCACTTCTTCCTCCACTTCACTACACTTCACTGCCTCTTCACTCACTGCCCCCTGTCCTCACTCCTCCTCTCTTCCTATTTCTGTTTTCTGGCCCACTCACTCTCTGGTGGTAGTCCCCCCCCCCCTTGTGTTAAAAGACTGGGAGGTAAACCCTCCTACCAGACCAGGACCTTGCTGCCTTGCTAAGCAGTTATCAGACTCTAACTGCTCAGTATCAGGGTGGAAATCCTCACACATAAAGACCATAAATGCTCATATGTGGCCAGGCCCTTCAGTACAGGGCAAACAGCTGGAGAAGGGGAAGCAGCTGAAGCCTGCTCTGCTCTGAGAGAGGCAGCATTACTGGACAACAGTCTTCAATGAGGCTGATATGATCAATCAGGCCAGAGTAATGGACAACATAATGCTTGGGCTATGGAGTCCCGAGGCCAACACACTTAATACCTATATTAAACAATACACAAGAAGCCCTCAAACAATAACCAGCAGCTGCCTGGGTCTACCAGTGTATAATGTATGTGGGTGTACATGTACAGTGTGTGTGAGTGTTTGAGTGTGTGTGTATGTGTGTGTGTGTGAGAGAGAGAGAGAGAGAGAGTCTGAGAGCGGGGTGGGAAGGCTTGTTCAGGGCACAGCCTTACCTCGTCACGGCCTGTTAGGAGTCCATAAATCTGATCAATCGCTCTCTTCTAAGAATCCAAACCGCCCACTCCTGCCACCAGCCCTGTGACTAAAGTCCAGCTACCGTATCCTGTTTTCGTTGTCGAGTGAAGAGAAAAAAAGAGAGACCAACACAGAGCGAGCCTGGGAACATACCGGAATGAAAAGGAGGCTGATAAAAACAGAGGGTGAGGGGATTTTAGCGGTGTGTGCGGTCTGAGTGTGGCATGGTTGGGCTGGTATCAGAACATGGCCGAGCATCGGGACCGACCAGATCCATTAACAGGGACTAGGAGCAGAACATTGGCTCTGCCTCCTCCAGGACCCACACTGTAATTAATGTGCACTGGACTCAGCACACAGCCACATTCTGGCTATGAAAGGCAAAATAAAGACATTGGGTTCAGTTGGAGGGAAAGCGTACAGTAAGGTGAACTCTATTGCTCTCTAAAGTCCCACTTCTTTTGGCCTGCCCTTGGGAGGCAATTTGAAGTTTAATATGCTGCATAAAATGGCAATCAAGGATGTCAAGTTCTTTAATATTCAAATCTCGTTGTCTCTCCTTGTCAAATTACCATTGGAGGACATTTTGAGCTGTGCTTTCATATATGGAGTCCCTGTGTGACCTTGTCCTGGAACTGTCTGTGTAGCTCACCTGTGATAGGGTGTGAATCAGTTTGTCATCAGAGGGGCTGGGCTCATCTTTATGGCTTCATCCATACATGTGGATCACAGTGGGGCCTCCCCAGTGACCTATTTGACTGAGAGGACCCTGTGTGTGACCCTGACCTCTCCTCTCCGCTCATTACACACCCACCTCACATCCATCCCAAACCAACTCTGACAGATACACAGAGTGGACATTCATCTGAGAGCACAAAAGGTATAGCAGGAGGGAAAGAACCCTTAAGAGTCAATTAGGTGATTATTAATTCATGGGCCTTTTCCGTAAACCAGGGGCTTTTGTGCTGTCGAGTCCCGTAAGTGAATTGGACTTTGGCACCTTGTCTCACCTCCCTGGGCTGGGCTGCATTACTCAGGCTGCAGCGAGGGGGCTGTCAGCACACAGCCTGGTCTCTGTAGCAATCACAGCCTTGTTGTGCTTTCAAGGGGGGAAAAAGATGGCAGCTGAAGTGAGTGACCGACACAAGCCAGGCTGAATTAACACAACAGCTCTTCTGCCATTGAAATCTTCGAGGAATGCAATCACAGCTGCCATTGTGTCATTGATCTGTCTCTACATCCTTGGGAAGGGATATTCCACGAGTTGGAGCTAACAGGATGGAGAGGAGAGGAGAGGAAGAAGAAAGGGGGAGAGAATGATTTCCTGTGGCGGGTGTCTGGGTCTGGGATGGTAGGCCTGGTGGTGCCCTCTTCTCTCACAACTGGCTGGAGAAGCCTGACCTTCAGTATGGACACTGTCCCCCAGGAGGCCTTGGAAAAGGATGCATGTGGTCACCAGCTCCGCCCCTTCTACCGACTGGCCCTATCCTGTCTGCAGACCCAGCCCCGCCTCGGAACCCTGAAGCCTCCGGTCGTAAAAACATAAGCCACAGTTTAGGCTCCGGTGGAGCCAGGCCACATGGCCCTACAGCCTGATACCCACCACTCTGCCCTGGGCCCAAGCCTAGCCGCATCCTACCCACAACCACCCCTCTCACAATCCCTTCCCACAATGGCCTGATCATTCAGGGACAGACTCACAGCCATCTACTGTACTGGAACTCCATCCATTCAGTCTCCTCCTCACCCCCTCCCCACTAACCCACCCACTCCACACTTCACAGGGCCAAATTACTGAAGCTCTCTCTCCCCATGTCCCTCTGCTCTTCACTCGCCTCTAGTCCCTCAGCAATTTAACCATTAATATGGAGAAGCAGGTTCAACTCCCCAGTGCTACAAGTCATTCACTTTTAATGCATATGCTAACAATAACTGAATATGATCTCTCTTTTCCCCTCCCTTTCTGCCCGTCTTTTTTAATCTACAGGCCATGTTAGAGCCCTGAGCGACAAAGGCTATATTCCACTTCACCTCATACTTCTCAGGTAATTACTCTGCATCAATTAATTTCAAATAAAGAAAATTACAACCAAAGCCTCACGCCAAAGCGACTCTATATCGAGGCTCATCATTCCTCAGTATCCTTGGTGGATAACCCTGACTTTTATTAAATGAAAAACCAGCTCCACACTGTATGGGAAAAGAAGAGAGTGGTTTATATAGGCCTACAGGCGTGACTGCAACAAAAACACATTTAAAATGAAGAAATTAAAAGGAGATAGTAATTAGTGTCCGCGTTATTAATCTTCAGGCCACTGAGCAGACGGCTGACATGGCGTTCACCTTTAAAGGACACTCCTCCCTGCCCACCCGGCCGGCACACAGGCAGTAGCAACACGGCTGGCCCATAACACTATAGCAATAAAACTCATAAACACTGATCTCTCAGGGAGTTGGCTCACAAACAAGGACAATTTATGGTCTATAATCTTCAAAGACAAAGGGAATTATAATTTGAGGGATGACAAGCACTCAAAGGACATGATATGAATATGAAAATATTTTTCTGCTCTCCTCTGACTTCATGGGGTAACAGTTGCACATTGTTAGACCATTGGTATTATACATTCCTTAGGCTGAACTGTTAAAAAATCTGAAAATATGAGATATATGAGCACTGTCCATTGCTAACCTTACCCTACTGGCCAGCACAGCATTTCTGACAACTCATGAGACTATTACTAAAACTAGATTTTAAAGCTACCACATCCCCATGTGTACGTTTCAGTGTGAGCCACACACCACTCCCAAGACTGGAGAGCACAGACCATTATATGTTCAGCCTGCAGTATCACTCCTCTGCATCCAGGGGCTGCTAATGTTCACTGCACTGACAGAGATGCATCCATAGTCTAACGTCCCTTCACTCACACACACAGACACACACAAATCTACACATACAAACCAACACACACTCACAACCAGACACACACTCACAGCAACGGGCTCCTCCACACTCATCCAATCACAGAGATTCATAGGTAAAAGTAAATATTTAAGGGAAAAGAGATGGGACCAATTTGGTTGGGTGCTCTGCCGGTGACAGAATGCGGATGACCCCGCGCTGTAATATCATTTTCCCCTCCCTCGCTCCAGCTCCCATAATTTGAAAGTCAGGAAGGGGGTATGAGAGGAATTATTCATAAACCTCAATTGCAGAAGATTGCAACCCCCACTCCCTCCCCACACACACACACCGCACCCTTCCCTCCCATTTCTCCATATAGGCCACCACAATACAAACCCTTCCCATACATTTATGTTAAGCATGTCAAATCATATTGTGGCCATTCCTCCTAGCCCTTAAGTGTATTAACAATCCCTCTTTCCTCTTTCTGCCCCCCTCCTCTCCCTTCCTCCTCTACCTTTCTCCTACCTCCATCCCTGTGTATTCACCTCCTGCATTAATACTGTTCTGCTCTAATCTAGGTACAGCCCCCCTTGCCTTCCGGAGCAGAACCCCTCCATTTCACTAATGCTGCCTCAGCTAGGTGAACAAGGCATGAGTAGAAGGGGAGCAAGGCTCGACGCTGGCCATTTATAAATATTTCATTGGCCGCATTAGAAACGACCCCTGGATAGCTTATTGGGGAAGTTGCCTAAATCGCTGCTTCTGCCAACACGAACTTCATTGTTTAAATAAGTAATGAATTCAATGTACAAACTAAACTTGTGGTTGTATGTCATCCCTCGCTCTCTCATGGAAAATAATTACAAAGTGTGGTGTGTGTGTTCACCTGTGTGAGCGGCATATTGTAGAAATCTTTCAGCACGAGAAGACATGCAGAATACACATGCATTTCTAAATGGCTTTAATGAATTTTGAAGCGCTGTGGCACTAAAAAGGGAAAATAAGATTGACAGTAGCTTTAAAAAGGAAGATTCCTTTCTTCTGCCTCTGCTAATGCCACCTGCCTGATAGTGACTGTCACTTGTAAAGGGAACAACGTCTCTACACCAAGTTCCAATGGTTGTATGACAAGGATGAGACGAAACACTTCAATAGTTCTAATGACGGACCTTAGGAGAGCGGCACACCATCAGACAGCGGGAGACGGAGCACTTTTCAGACAGTCCTTTAAATAACAGGCTAGCTCAGTCCATCACAGTCTAGTCCAACAAACAGCATCAGTGTGTTGTTTGCCTTCTCAGACATCCTGAGACAATCATCAGCCACAACAAGCATGCCTCTGTTTACCAAATGCATTCTGTGTTCCTCTGCTGTTGTTCATACAGGGTTATAGAGGGTCTCTGTACCGGCGCTGTGTCCATCAGTCATACAAAAATAGAGTAGAAAAAGCGACCTTCCATTAAACTAGTGCTCCCGTCTCCTTTCTCAGCTGACAACACAGCCGCCCCCCATCCCTCCACCCCTCCACCCCTCCACCTTATCCACCCACCCACCTTTTCACTGACATCAAACAGAAACCCAGACCTGGTTTCCTAATGCACACGCTATTTTTAACTAAGCGGTTCTAATAAGCTGCTGGGAAGATGTACATTTTTCATATGCAAGCACATCTTTCCTTTGTGAAAACACAGAAACACACTTATTTGGTGATTAGTGACTGACAGAGGGGAGGAAAGGAATTGAATATGCTTGTATCAAATTGCATGCCTTTCAAAAAGCAGGAATGCTAATGCGAGGACTCTTCCTGAGCACCACAGGTATGAGTGAATTATTAATCGCTTGGCTCATTTTAATGCTTTTTAAAGTGCTATATTTTGATGTGTTAAAATGTACTTTTAGCCATTTTTCAGGCAGGCATGCATAACATTATTTCTCCCATCAAAGAGGAGTGTCACCCTTTCAAAGAGCACAAACAACTCAGGCTCATTTAAAATAAAAGTTAGAATATCAAAGACCTTTTTACAAAGATGGGGCTTCAAGTGGTGTGATGAACTTTTTCGCAGAACTTTCTTTAAAAAAAATGTAGGTATGCAAAAGGTCTGGATTGTTTTCCAGCTTTTAACCTCACTAATGTAAATGAAGACATCAGAACTCTAACCACCCCCCCGTTCCAGGGATGGAGCTGGTCTAGTTAAAATGCCATCTCTCACTTTGCCTGCTAGTCTGTGATGTTGGCTTTCATTACCACAACTCTGTCTATTGGATGGGAGGAGATTACAAGAAATCCCCCTACTCTCTTCCATCCTTGTCTGACAACATGAAACAAATAGCTAGATCAAAACTAATTACTGATAATACTTATTCCCTTTTCTACTTCATAACAGTAAAAACTCAAAGTATAAAAAGGACCTTCCATTAACCCAGTGCTGTATTATACTGTTCCACAGTACTCCTGTATACTGTGTGCTAAATGGAAAAGCATGTTTCATACATGTGGAGCAGTAGGCCAATAGCCAACAGTGTTTGGATGGATATTTACACAGTATCTGTCTCAAAAAGGTGTGTCAACGCTCCCCACACCACCCCAAGAACCAATGGGAAAGCACCTCAGGCCTCAACGCTCTATGGGCTCTATTTTAACTAACCTAACACAATGGTAAACCTAAGGGCTCTATTTAACTAACCTAACACAATGGTAAACCTAAGGGCTCTATTTTAACAAACATAACACAATGGTAAACCTAAGGGCTCTATTTTAACTAACCTAACACAATGGTAAACCTAAGGGCTCTATTTTAACTAACCTAACACAATGGTAAACCTAAGGGCTCTATTTTAACTAACCTAACACAATGGTAAACCTAAGCGCTCTATTTTAACTAACCTAACACAATGGTAAACCTAAGGGCTCTATTTTAACTAACCTAACACAATGGTAAACCTAAGGGCTCTATTTTAACTAACCTAACACAATGGTAAACCTAAGGGCTCTATTTTAACTAACCTAACACAATGGTAAACCTAAGGGCTCTATTTTAACTAACCTAACACAATGGTAAACCTAAGGGCTCTATTTTAACTAACCTAACACAATGGTAAACCTAAGGGCTCTATTTTAACTAACCTAACACAATGGTAAACCTAAGGGCTCTATTTTAACTAACCTAACACAATGGTAAACCTAAGCGCTCTATTTAACTAACCTAACACAATGGTAAACCTAAGCACAGGCGGTAGTGCTATAGGTTCAGGGGTGTATCAGAAATATCTTTGCTATTTTCACTGTCACAATTATCGGCACACTTGCAGACGTTGGCGCGAAAGGGCTGGGTTTTGATGAATAAACAAGTTGTGGGTGTGTCGAGGCTTGGGCCCTCACTGGCCAATCAGAACGTGCTCCTTGGTGAAATATGTGGTTGCTTCAAGTTTTGGATTTACAGTCTTTTATGTATTGCCTTGGAATCAACTCCAATTCCAATGTTAGTCCATTATAGTTTATTAAATGGCTTACAGAAATGAAATAACAAAATGTAGACCTAACTTTGCTAAGTAGGTTAACTTGAACCCATTTGCAGTCCACATTGTTCTAAGTAATTGCATGCCTTCAATAGCATTCACACTGATATAGGGGCTAGGTATACTGTAAATTGTATTATGGCTGAGCATGGACATGCCAAAAATGCCTAATAAAGAACAAATAATTATAATAAAATGCTAAACAAAACAACAAACTTGTTTTAAATAGGCTATGTCACACTTACAGGCACCATCATTTCTCCATGTGGGCATATAATATTAAAACAACTCAGAATATGGAGGGTTTTATGCACATCCAAAACAGGACCTGCATGGCTAAAATAATGTGAGCCTGCCTACAATGCTTAGATAAAAAGTGAATGTCAGCTCACTGTTTTACTCCTCTCAAACTTTATATTTTAATAAAGCTTCGGTGATTAAGATTTATTTCCAAGCCGTCTCAGGAGGCACAAACCCTTTATCGGCAGTCTTGACTACTTCGCAATTACATAGAGCAGACAAAAAAAGCCTAATTGAGAGGAGGGTAAGGCTATGCTTGGTTTTTAACCAAATAAAACCAAATAGGAAGAACTAAATGTTTTTTATATTTCTAAAGGCACCAAAAGCACATTAGGCTACTCTTGTTCCATGTGCATATGGGCAGTGTGCGTCAGGCTGGATAGACTGTGTTTCCACTGTCAAAGTTCATGCCATAAGCAACTACGTTACCGCTAAAACCAGCTTTTGGTTGGTCTTAAATATCCCTATCAGCGCTGAAATTACAACTTTGGATCATGTTTTTAAGGACATGCCTCAAATACTTCCACCCTGCCCATCTGAACGCAAGCAAACTGATATAAGACAGATAAATTGCCGAACCTGGCGTTAGGGCTGAAAAACAAAAACATCAGCCGAAAATAGAGCCCTATATAGTATACTGCTATTACTAATGACTATTACTGTAACTATTACTAGATTGTTACCGAACTATTATTACTATAACATATTACTATAACTTCTAACTAATTCTACCAAGGAAGTTTAGAATATTCTTGGTCTAGGAGTGCTGTGATTGGATATCCAGGCCAGACCCCCAACAGGGCTTGACACAAACCCTAGCTATGCTCTGACGTGAACATATGGCCAGGGGGGCCAAGCAGTGGGGGGCAGTCACAAACACTTCCTGTCTGTGAACCTCCTCCTCACACTCATACACCCACACACGTTCAGCCTGGACCTGCTGACCTCGACTAGCAGCAGAAATCAGCTGAACCATTTCTAATGCACACTGATGTAAACTAATCACATTAAAAGCAGATAGGATTCATCCTAAAACCTACAACAACAAACAATCATGGACTCCCACCAAAACACAGGCCTTTAATCTGCAGGTAAAAGTAGGCCTCAGGTTAGAAAAGGCCTGAACACTAATGTCTCGCCTCAGCTCAAGCCCCACCTCTCCATGGAACTCAACACCTGCACCTGGCATCAGAAAGCCCACAGAGAGAAATATCCCTATCTGATAACATTTAACACAGGTGTGTGTTTCTGTCACACACAATCAGTGCAGTGCAGGCGGGAGGCAGGCCTGTCACATGGGCACACACACGTGGCTGAGCTTGAATTATGCGCCCAGGCCCCTCTCCATAAAATCCACTGACAACTGACAAAACATGAGTCACCTGACCAGATTAGCTCAATTGACAATTTGGCTAATTCATCAGATAGGATTTGATGAGAGGAGACCTGTCTCCCTCCTACAGTAAGAAACAGAAAGGCCTCCTTTAAAGAAAACACTACAAACTGATTTGTGGATTTGTAACAGAGCAATATTAAAGGGACTCTGACATTTGTGTAGAATCTGTATAATTATTTGAGACAAAAGGCCTTCTGTTGAGAACAAATCAGGTGCAATAGCACATGATCCCTGAGGGCAGTGTTGCCTAAATGTGTGTAGTGTAAATATAGGCCTTACCTGTCCCTTTGGTGAGCTCCTTCTCCCCCCCACTCTCTCTGTCTTTGGTTTGGTCCTCCTGCTCTGTGGTGGTCTCACTGGCAGCCTCCACATCCTCGCTCAGCTCTCCTGAAGGGGGAGGAGAGGATGGGATATGTAAATCAACACGCCATCAGAATTGGTGGAAGCACTTAAAGGGACAGCAGCGTTTTTTTTCTATAGGAGCTTACAACAATTACATTCGCTGACACGCAGTTAAAAGGTTACCAGACAAAGAGGGCGGGATCTGCTTTCTGCCCTGTGCTGCTTGATCACCATGAGTGCATTTTGCCATTTATTTTCATTAAAAAAATACAATTTGAGAAATCATTTTTGTTCATCAAAACAGAGATAGAGGAAATGTATTATATTTTCTCTCATCTATTTTCTCTGCTGTATCCACACTAATACAAACACATTTAGAAAATAATTACAGTTCATTTGAAAATATAATAACAATAATAACCATCATAATTTTTTATACAAGCCCCAAAGTTATAATTCTTAATTTATTCAAGCCCATGACACAAATATCTTTATGGCTTCCTCTCTTTAATGTGGACATAAAACTGCAGAAAACCACACACATGTGGTAGAGACATACACACATTTTCCAAAGCGGTTTGAAGTATGCAGACAGGAAAAATAATTGTGTGAGGAGCGTGTTTCTAGAGATTATAGAGATATTCTCTCTCTCCCTCTTTCTCTCCTTCTCTCTCGCTTTCTCTCTCTCCACATGCATTACTGTCCCCAGCTGCAGTCTGCTAGGCTACTTACCAATACAGGGTTCATTTCACCTCTACTTCCTCGCTATTGCAAAATAAAAAATCATAAATATTTAAAACTTTCAGACCGGCAATTCATTTGATTTTTCTGCCAAGTCAAATACAGAAATCCCCTGTAATGACCTTAAAAGCCTCAGCTCAATATATCAGCCCATTTAAAAGCATTGAACTCCAAACAATATCCGATAATGCCATCTGTAAGTAATGCACGGAGGGAAATATGGCAAAAAAATGATAATAAAAAGGGCATCAATCTTCTTTATTTCTCTCCAGTGCCCCCCGAGCAGGCCCTCGGCCTGTTAAGTTTGTTTAAAAGTAGTGCGACTAGCACGCAACCACATTGATTTGACAACAGTAAACTGGGCCGCAGTCAATAAGGCCTATCAGTTACTACACAAGTCAGCTAATTCTCCGCAAATGTACTTAAATGTTCTTTTGAAAATGCTTCCACTCTCAGGTCTCTACTCGACAGTCTATTGATATATTGACAATGCTACAACAATAGCCACTGAAATATCCTGTTCACATATTCAGCCCTGCAGTCAACACACATCTGATCTGAGCTCACCACTAGACAAGCCACTACGTACACGACTTTTATGGCCTCATATGATCTACTATAGCACTTACACTCCTAAACTGTAGTTACCAACTATGTAACCTGGAACGAAACACAGACCCAAA
The DNA here is from genome assembly GCF_901001165.1 of Salmo trutta. Taxonomy (NCBI): domain Eukaryota; kingdom Metazoa; phylum Chordata; class Actinopteri; order Salmoniformes; family Salmonidae; genus Salmo; species Salmo trutta. Next base: position 18,576,286 of record NC_042968.1, read on the forward strand.
GCTTCACCAGCACAAATAGCCTCTAAAAATGGTTTCTGAATAGAACATTTTGAATCAAATCAAAGATGCACATTTCACTACCAGCATGGTATGGTTAAATGCTTTGTTTTGTATTATCTCTATTCATTCATGACTGGCAATTCGTGAAGTACTTCAAACATTTCAATCTCCTTCAGTTCTCATGGTAAATAGATATTTCCTGTGCTTCTATATTCACATGTAAATCAAAGAGAAATGAAAGCTATACGACGAGAGACACATGATACCGTGTGTAAAGTGATTACACATTTAGATCAGGCTGAAATTGCGATGATAATGTGCTATTGGAGTTCTGCTATCCTAATCATTGATGCACCAAGAGAAACACACTTACTAAAGACAGCAATAATACATAGCTCAATAGTACAATATACAATTCCATCCTACAAAATAAGCTATGAGTTTGTCAATGTGATTTTCTCACTGACTTAACAAAAGATTGGATTTAGAGGCCTGAAAAGTGCTTCTTACTGTAAACTGAAGATACCATACAAGCATGCATCATAATTGCAATAACTATCATTATTCCAGTTATGATAATAACTACAGCATTGAGGAGATTGTCATTGACAAAGCTTTAACTCAACAGAAAACACCTCTGTGTCATGAGGCAAGAACAATATCCAGGAGTTCCTGACTGTTTCCCAAAGTAAGAAGCCCCTCTCCTCACAACAGAATGATTGGTGTATGGATTATGTTGCTAGACATTACTGCTAGAAGCAGACGGCGATCCTGTGTATAAATGAAGGTATTTAACAGGGATAACTGGCTCCCAGTAAAAAGCACATTTAAGTGATCCCCAGATCCCACTCGCATAAATACATTTTTTCCTTATTTTATTATTGACCATGTTTCTATTATGTTTCCAAGGCAACCTGTAAGTTCCGTCCAGCGTAGCCCATCCTGTGCTGGCGAGGCGGTCCTAAACCGTCGCCCCGTAAACCAGAGGAAAGCCGCAGCCTAGCCCCAAAATCCCATCTAACTCCAGCCTGCACAAATCCACACAACTCCCGGAGAATTAGAATACCATACAGCCGCACAAGTGCTCAGATTACAAAATAATCCCCAGGTAAATTGCACACCTTTAAAAAGGGTCTGCATGTCATTCTGAGATGTCCTACTCTTACAGTGTGTCTAATTCCACACCTCCACACCTCAACGTGCTTTTTCAGGAACATTGCAGTGATCCACAGTCCAGATTTGAACTCTATTCAACGTCACTGAATACAACAGCTGTCACCTCAGCATTCTCCAGACGGATCTCTTGTGGGACGTAGAGAGAGCTCCCCCCAGCCTCTGCTGACTGCCTGCCTGCCCCCTCTCACTCACACTTCTTCATTTGGGTTTTTAATCAAGATGTATGACACTTCCACCACACACCGCACAGTAACCCCCCATAATGAATGTAGAAATGCAGACATTTAATTCCACGAGCGGCAGTACATCTTTAAGTGGCAAATGACTGTGTCTATTCCTCATCTCATCTCCAACGGTATTACACAATGATTAAAGCCGGTTCCAGCCATAATTAATGAAAGGTCACAAGTGGCCTAAGAGTAGGATGCAAATGGAAGAGCCACTAAAACGGACTCATAGATTAGGACTGGAAATAGACGGGGAGAAACACTCAGAGCTATGGCAATAGGCCATTTCTAACCTCAATCATTCAAATTTAAAGGACAATAGCCTGGAGGTTGTTGTCTAATGAATTGTCTTCATTAACCCTCCTCATATAGTGATATTAAACTGTTCTGTTAATCTAATCAGGCAAGCTGAATAAGCCTCCGCTGCAGACACAGATTACACCCATAAAAATATCAGTCCTGCACTGCATGTCAACAGAGACAGTCCTATAGTCTCTCCATCCTACCAGCTCTCTGTCTGCAGAAGGCATCCCAGACACAGCAGCCAGGTGAAATGGTGTGACATGGAGATGAAAAAGACAAACTGAAGCATCTATTTCCCCCTGACACACGCACGCACGCGTACGCACGCACGCATGCATTTACACACACACACACACACACACACGCACACACGCACACACGCACACGCACACACACACGCGCGGCTGCTGCTCTCCTTCCCTCGCTCTCCCTCTGCCTGCCTGTAAGTGCAGGGGCTTAAGTAGACCCATAGGTGTCACCCTATACAAGCCGGGAGAGAGCGAGGTACTCACACACATTAATGGGGGGTGGGTGGATGAGGAGAGAGAGAGCAACAGAGACACAGGGAAGGAAATAGGAGAAGAAATATGTGGAGATGTAAAAAGCAGATGCTCTGCAGGAAGCGGCCGGTGAAGATGAGACGGGGAAGACAGTGCGATAACCTTCAGATGAGGCCAAACAGCCTTCCTTTCCCCAGAAGAACAGTGATTACACTAATACTAATCCCACTGACAGGCACAAACGGACTAATAAATAATAGATGGTAACCACTGCACTTTCCAGTATTCCTTCCGAGACTGAAATAATTATATATATAGACAGTGTACATAGAAATCAGCCAGTCAAACTCCTCCTCTGTTGCAGCTGAACACATGCTAAACTAACAGCCATTCTATTAACACATAATCCAATCCTACCTGCTGCAAATGGCTCCAGTGCTCCTCACACACAAGTGAATCCCTGCTCATTTTTGCATGTCTGTCAGTCTCCCTTTCATGCTCAGCAGCAGACTCCTCTGCCTGTCCCTCTCTGTCCCGTTCTCCTCTCCCCAGTCTTAGAGTACCAGTTCTCCTCTCCCCAGTCTTAGAGTACCAGTTCTCCTCTCCCCAGTCTTAGAGTACCAGTTCTCCTTTCCCCAGTCTTAGAGTACCAGTTCTCCTCTCCCCAGTTTTAGAGTACCAGGAGCGGGGGTTGAGCTGTGCCTCTCCCCAGTCTTAGAGTACCAGGAGCGGGGGTTGAGCTGTGCCTCTCCCCAGTTTTAGAGTACCAGGAGCGGGGGTTGAGCTGTGCCTCTCCCCAGTCTTAGAGTACCAGGAGTGGGGGTTGAGCTGTGCTAGTCACTAGGGCTCCTCTGTGGTGTGTAGCTGGCTGTGTGTCGGAGCTCTCATTACTCTCATTATGATTATTGAGGCTGTTGTTATCATTTTAACCAGGTGTCACAGCACTTCAACTGGAAATCAGGGGTGCACTTCCCCCGCTTTATCCAGCTCTGGACAGCTTCCTTTTCTTTAACGCCGCGCTGTCGGATAAAAAGCAATCTTATTTCACACCTCACAGACTATCTTTCTCCTCTACCTCTTTCTTTTAAAATCCCCCTGCTCCCCATCATCCCTTGCACCCCATCCCCATATCAAAGCTGGCCTGACTCCGGACTGGGGGGTGTCAAATGAAAGTGACAGGAGGGTACCATGGGACAATGGGATACAGGCCCCATGCTGGGGGCTTTCATGCATTGTCCCCTCCTCATATCAGCACCTCTATGCCCCATACGCAAGCCCCCCTCCTCGCTCCCTTAAACCACAACACACAGAAAAACACTCCCACCCCTCCCAAAAAGTAACCTTGCCCCGGCCCAGACCCCTCCTCATGCCCTCGCTCATGAGCTAGCTGTCAGAAAACCACGACTGAGTAAAACACGGCCCACTCCCTAACCAGAGAGGTGAGAGGTTAGAGAGGTATGGGCCATCACTTAGTAATAATAGTCAACCATAACATATGATACAACCACAGTCCCACACAGCAACTACACCGCCATTCAAACAGTCCAACAAACTGCTGATATCAACATCCTATTTAAGATAGAAACAAAAAAATATTGAAAAGTGATATACAAAATATAAGTGATAAATGCAGAACTCGTTATATAAAAAAATATTATAATATTTCATACTTAATGGATGTCGACAGGAAACTTCCAAAGTGATTGTAAATACAAGCATAAGATACAATTAGAAATAAAGCAAGTCAAATATGTGGTGAGGATTGGTTGATTCCCCTGCTACCATAAACACAGTGTCTGACTCATGCACTCTGAGACCTAGCGTCACACCAACACACGGCACAAGCTGACCAACTGACTGTCCAACACTCCACTAGTCTTACACACCACAACACACCCCACACATTCAAAGAGGAGTGTCCTGTATCTCTAATGCTCTTTCAGTCTCTCAAACCCCTCTCTCACACACACACACACACATACTCCTCACATTTAGGAAGGAAAGAAGAGTACCTTGGTTTAAAGGGCCGTGGTGTCTCTCTGGCGGTGTGGGACTGAGTTACGTGCTAGATTCCTGACCTGTCTAAGGGAGGACATGACACTCTCTCCCCACTGGCCCTGCCGTGACCTCACCATCTAAATGTGAATGAATACTTTGTGTCTCCATGGGGCTGGGGGCAGGAGGGGGAGGTGCAGGAGGAGCAGGAGGAGGAGGAGGGGTAAAGGGGGTCCGGGGTTAGGGCAGCTAATAGCTAAAAAACTTTAAACAGCAAGTTAATCACAAACAGCAGGGATAGCTCACACTGCCTTAGAACAATACCAGTGGGCCCCATCTCCTCTCTCTCTCCCAGCACTCCTCTCCTAACCCCCCCGCCATGCCCGGCTAACCCCCCTAAGCCTTCCAAGCAACACTTAATTTGATCCCCCTAGCCTTTCAAAGTCACTGGCCATTTCAGTGGACATTCAGCCCTTATTCAGGTCACCAAGGGTCACGCAGACGGAATTATTTTATCTGTCCGCAACGGCAGCAGCGTCTAATAGGGGGAAATCTAATTTACACATGCCTCCGGAATATCCTGTTATTCTAAATAGACATCACTTTGTTTCAATACCTGATGTGACACCGCATCGCAAACATGACATGTCTATTGCAATGGATGCTCTACATCTCCCATAAGTAGGGAGCTGTAAACAGGACATCAATCGTGATGAAACGGCTCCTCTCCCTTCAAAATAGAGCTCACAAAAAAACATATGACTATCTAATTGGGCAGTATAGTACACACAGCATATGTCAATTTAAAGTATTTTCCCTAAAGTAATTATATCATAGGAATTAATACTAATTAGTAGAATTATTGCTTGTTTTATTGATATTTAGACACATTATAAATACATCTGTGAAGAGTGGTGTTCTATTTCTTTTCTCTTTTGTGTTTTAGTGGAGGAGAGGACGAGAGGAGGAGAGGAGGAGAGGAGGAGAGGAGGAGAGGAGGAGAGGAGGAGAGGAGGAGAGGACGAGAGGAGGAGAGGAGGAGAGGACGAGAGGAGGAGAGGACGAGAGGAGGAGAGGACGAGAGGAGGACAGGAGGAGAGGAGCGGGGGATGTAGGTTAATGTGCCCGCACAGGGACTGAGCATTCAGGGATCATTCTCTCCAGCTAACCTCTACACACACACACACAGAATAAACACAGGCAAACAGCTCTGACTGGCCATTACGCTGTGTCCTGTATGACGGTAGCCTTGTCTATACACACATTATGGACAAAGGAGGATGCAGACTGTCCTTTTCCCTGGCAGGCGATGGGCTAAAAGCTTGCGCAGGAGGCAAAGACATCACCGGACACACTACTGCTCTCATGTCTGGGGGAGATCTGGCCTGCACAAAGACACAGACACTCCCCCCCCCCCCCCACACACACACACACACACACACACACACACACACACACACACACTTATGTTAATGTTCCACGCCTTCTTGTCTTTCTTTTAAAATCAAGCCTTTTCTTAATGCATCCCTCTTTTCCGTCATCTCACACCACAATAGCTTCACCTATTTCTAGACTATTGAAGGGGGCTAGTTAAGCAGGATCCAGAGGGAGGGGGGATAGGAAAAATGCATCACTGCTGTCATGAAGGGCAATCACATCAACTCTGAAGTATTCACCAGTGGGTCGGAAAATGCGATGGTACAGTTGTGACAGGCGAGTAGCCCCCCCCTCATCTACCCCCTCCCTCTCCCCACTCCCCATCAGGGAGGAAGCATGGCGGGCACTCTGAATATGTATAACCCGGAAAAAATGTATTGATTTTTTATTTGGCAAAAAAGGGACATAAAAATCACATAACCCGAAACTGTCACAGCTCTTTTGTTCATAGCTCATCTCTCCCGATGTCTGGCTTCTGCCACAAACTCCCTTTAATTACCAGGTACAGCACAGTACAGCTTAGCTCCAGAGCCTCACTCTCTGCACAGACACACACACAGCCACACAACACAGCCCGCTGTGCTTAACAAGACAGCACCATTTTTTACATCCACACATTTATTAAATATGATCTACACCAAGTTGCTTTTGTTTAATATCTGACAAATAAAGCAGACTGAATGTGAATATACACACTGCATTGTTATATATATACACAAATGATGTCTGCTGTAGAAACTGAATGCTAACAATATCCTTGAAAAAGCCTTTGGAAAACATACTACTTAATATACTGTGTGTGAGTATTTTTATATTTAAGTTGATGCTACTTTACATTCACATTCCGTAGCCTAGTTTACTAAGGGGCTTCGTCTCAATGTGGAATTATTGAAACAGGCTTCTTCAGTCCCACCGCACAGCAAGCTGGCAGGTATGTGTGCATACACGTGTCTGTGTGTCCATTACCAGGTACTTATCTGTTTACGCCTCTTTTTAGAACTACCGACCCACCAGTACAGCGGGCCGCCTGAAAAAGATCTCTGCCTGTCAGTTTATCGAATGCTCCATTTGCATATCTTTGTAGTGCATCCATCTGCCTGTGGATCGCTCTGTGGAGGCATCAGCTGAGAAAATCAATGTGGCCATGGTTGGATGTATGTAGCACCTACCTCCATGTGTTAGGAGTCCAGCTCACAGCACACAGCCCCCACATGGCTCAGTCTACACCAGTCCTCCCGGGCCTGCCACGCACATAAACATACACAAACACACTACCCACAAGCCCTCTCTCTCCAGACTGGGCCGCTCCAGCCCTCCCGCCTGCCTGCCTCTCCGGCTCGGAGCACACGGTCAGCAGCGGGCATGACGGGCTGCTTGTTTATAAAAGCATACGCCTAGCTAGATAAAACAGAATTGACTATGCTTCTGAATACCAATATGGCTAATCAATTTGATTAAAAATATAAGATATGGGGGCTATCATTGATGTGTTTTCTTTCTAATACTATCTGTCTGCTATGCCTGCTAAATCAAAATGTGTTGGAGGGATATCTTACTGGGGAGAGGATATCTTATTGGGGAGAGGATATCTTACTGGGTATCTGAGGAGAGGATATCTTACTGGGGAGAGGATATCTTACTGAGGAGAGGATATCTTACTGAGGAGAGGATATCTTACTGGGGAGAGGATATCTTACTGGGGAGAGGATATCTTACTGGGGAGAGGATATCTTACTGGGTATCTGGGGAGAGGATATCTTACTGGGGAGAGGATATCTTACTGGGGAGAGGATATCTTACTGGGGAGAGGATATCTTACTGGGTATCTGGGGAGAGGATATCTTACTGGGGAGAGGATATCTTACTGGGGAGAGGATATCTTACTGGGGAGAGGATATCTTACTGAGGAGAGGATATCTTACTGAGGAGAGGATATCTTACTGGGGAGAGGATATCTTACTGGGGAGAGGATATCTTACTGGGGAGAGGATATCTTACTGGGGAGAGGATATTTTTTCCTGGGGAGAGGATATCTTACTGAGGAGAGGATATCTTACTGGGGAGAGGATATCTTACTGGGGAGAGGATATCTTACTGGGGAGAGGATATCTTACTGAGGAGAGGATATCTTACTGAGGAGAGGATATCTTACTGAGGAGAGGATATCTTACTGGGGAGAGGATATCTTACTGGGGAGAGGATATCTTACTGGGGAGAGGATATTTTTTCCTGGGGAGAGGATATCTTACTGAGGAGAGGATATCTTACTGGGGAGAGGATATCTTACTGGGGAGAGGATATCTTACTGGGGAGAGGATATCTTACTGAGGAGAGGATATCTTACTGGGGAGAGGATATCTTACTGGGGAGAGGATATCTTACTGGGGAGAGGATATCTTACTGGGGAGAGGATATCTTATTGGGGAGAGGATATCTTACTGGGTATCTGGGGAGAGGATATCTTACTGGGGAGAGGATATCTTATTGGGGAGAGGATATCTTATTGGGGAGAGGATATCTTACTGGGTATCTGGGGAGAGGATATCTTACTGGGGAGAGGATATCTTACTGGGGAGAGGATATCTTACTGGGGAGAGGATATCTTACTGGGGAGAGGATATCTTACTGAGGAGAGGATATCTTACTGAGGAGAGAATATCTTACTGGGGAGAGGATATCTTACTGGGGAGAGGATATCTTACTGGGGAGAGGATATCTTACTGAGGAGAGGATATTTTTTCCTGGGGAGAGGATATTTTTTCCTGGGGAGAGGATATCTTACTGAGGAGAGGATATTTTTTCCTGGGGAGAGGATATCTTACTGAGGAGAGGATATCTTACTGGGGAGAGGATGTCTTACTGAGGAGAGGATATCTTACTGGGGAGAGGATATCTTACTGGGGAGAGGATATCTTACTGGGGAGAGGATATCTTACTGAGGAGAGGATATCTTACTGGGGAGAGGATATCTTACTGGGGAGAGGATATCTTACTGGGGAGAGGATATCTTACTGGGGAGAGGATATCTTATTGGGGAGAGGATATCTTACTGGGTATCTGGGGAGAGGATATCTTACTGGGGAGAGGATATCTTATTGGGGAGAGGATATCTTATTGGGGAGAGGATATCTTACTGGGTATCTGGGGAGAGGATATCTTACTGGGGAGAGGATATCTTACTGGGGAGAGGATATCTTACTGGGGAGAGGATATCTTACTGGGGAGAGGATATCTTACTGAGGAGAGGATATCTTACTGAGGAGAGAATATCTTACTGGGGAGAGGATATCTTACTGGGGAGAGGATATCTTACTGGGGAGAGGATATCTTACTGAGGAGAGGATATTTTTTCCTGGGGAGAGGATATTTTTTCCTGGGGAGAGGATATCTTACTGAGGAGAGGATATTTTTTCCTGGGGAGAGGATATCTTACTGAGGAGAGGATATCTTACTGGGGAGAGGATGTCTTACTGAGGAGAGGATGTCTTACTGGGGAGAGGATATCTTACTGGGGAGAGGATATCTTACTGGGGAGAGGATATCTTACTGGGGAGAGGATATCTTACTGGGGAGAGGATGAAGAGGTGGTTCAGCACTGAACTGGACTGGACATGGAAGTGTTTCAGCTGGGTCAATGTGACAGGGTGTCAGCCAGGCACTGCCAGGCCAGCCCACAGTGTGACAGGAGTGTGTACTGAATGTGTGACTCACTGAGCACAGTGACAGGTCCACCTAAATGTACCATCCCTCAGGATAACACGTACACTAAAGCTCAGTCCAAACAGTAGCACTGTGGTCAAGTACTGAGGATATGATGCATTATTGTAGAGGAGAATATAGTGGATACACTGGGTACCTTCCTTTCCATTACTGGGTCTGTGTCATCAGGATTCAACCCCAGTTGGCTGCTAATAGCAATCCGCTAAAGGAATTCAATGAATACATTGTGGAGGCACTTTAAAACATCCACAAGACTGCCACCACTTATTGAGAAACAAATTCCGCTCCTTCCTCCCTCTATCAGGTCGGTTTCTAATAGAAATCAAACACAGGAGCTTACTTTCTCCATTTGTCTTTCTTTCTGGTCCTCTTTGCATATCCCATCCATTACTTTCACATGAAATATGAAAAGGCAATATCCTCTCTGTGTTTCTACTGAAGCGTAATGTGATTGTGTTGTCATTTATAGGAAATAATCGCAAACCTCTCTTTCATTTTCCAGTTCAAATAACCATGAAAAATTAGCCTGCAATGTCAGGGGGGACAACAAAGGGACGCGCTCAGACTATCGCTTCGCCACCGCGCTTGACATTTCTCCTTAATAGGAAATCGGGCGGTTGTTTCGAGCTTTCTTTTTTAACCTCTCCTTTACTTAATTAAAAAGTTCTGCACTTTGATCGGAATAAATCTCTCCTTGTTCGTTACTTGTTGTGAAGGAGGGGTAGGTTGGGTTTGTATGACGGGGTGCGGGTGGAGTACGGGGATCATACTCTGGTCCCCCTCTGCCCCTCATCAGCACCTCCACCCCTCTCTGCTAATTGTTGTCCGTCCGTCCATCAGGAGGAGAGATGTCGCCAGACAGCACCGGTGGGGCCTTGGTCTCCGTGGCTACGTGGCTGCAGCCTGGATAAATGATTTAGCAGCTATCAGACTCCCTGGCAGCAGAGCAGAGCCAGTCCCCAAAACACACACAGACTCAGGACGTCATGTGTCACAAGGCCTTCTCCACCCATCAGCATTTAGCCCTACAAGTGATAACAATCCACCAGATCTCTAACTGCACAAACACTCACACAATTATCCCCTATCAGCAGTTAGTGAATCCTTTCTATTTAGAAAAATCTTTATTTCCAGTGTGAGAAACTATTGGTAATTGGATTGCTTTCTGTATTACTGCCATTCGAGAGCAGCTTAATAGGCACACTGTATTTTCCACAGTAATTATGCACAACATAATCAACCCATCTCGGTTTAACAGTGAAATTATTACAGATAGGTCTGATCAACTCCGCTTATCTTGTGTTCACAGCACCTGATAAAAATCATTCAAAATGATATGCAACATATTGTCGCTCGTGGATTGTAAATAGGTACTGTCAAAACAAAACTGCTGTCAGCTAAGTGAAATATGTCACTGAGAGCCACGCACCACAATCATCTACCATATCTTCTAACGAGCCTTCTTCATCTCTGAAATCATCTGCCAAAACAAATAAATTACTTAATGAAAAGCAATTTAACAATCCTAAACCCAAATCTCAAAAACAAATTTACCCCCAGAATCTCAAGGTTAAGTGATTATTCTTACTCCTGCAGACTGAACCATTGGTGGTCTGAAACACAGCGGGGTACAGGGTACAGTAGAGGACTGAACACAGGTGGTCTGAAACAGAGGGGTACAGGGTACAGTAGAGGACTGAACACAGGTGGTCTGAAACACAGAGGGGTACAGGGTACAGTAGAGGACTGAACACAGGTGGACACGTTTTACTGAGTAAACAGGCATGTCTCTGCACAGCCCCAGGGACCTGGGCAGTACTCTGTGTGTACAGTGCACCACTAACTGCACAGTGTAAACAGAGAGTGTTTGAGACTACAGCTGTCTCTTCGGAAACTGGGCTCGTCACTCCACTCTGGTTGGTAGTTTTGCTACCCCCTCGTGATTTCCTTCACTCAACAGAATGTTTGCTCATTTACATATTTCTAAAGCAGGATTTCATCTGGCATTATAGTTTGTGATGCATATAATGAGATTTCCCCTGAAAAAGCTCATGAAAAAGACTCATCTCATGCAATTAGCTGCTGCTTGCTTTCTTCACTTCTTGTCATGTATTAATTCATTATCACATAATTCTTACACTATTTATTTATTTTATTATGCACACACCTTAAAACCTTAATTACAAAAGGGACTAAGAGCCAGAGGAAGGGATGCAATGCACAAACTCATCTATCAGTCAATCTATTTATCTGTTTAATCTCAACAGTATATCCATCCAATCTCTTATCAGCCTGTAGTAATCTGAAGCTAATCAGTTTACCAATTTGCTGTATGGGCGCAAGCTCATCTAAGAAGAGAGACTCAAAAATGCCCTGAAAAGATAATCTTGTCAAAGTAGGCAGAATTTGGCCTCCACAATTCCCTTGCCCTCCCATCCGAACCCTCTCTCTCTCTCTTTTCATCCTCCATCTCGGTGCATTTCCTCTGGATGTCCTCATAATGTAAACTGGCTGCAGTTCCACAGCCGGTTCAGCTGCATTCAGCTACACCAGCTTGGGTCACGTGTCAAGTGAACACACTTCATTTATTTTCAATTTTACCCTTGCTCACCGTTTGGCTTTTAACAGCAGCCAGACTGCAATGGAGACTTCTTATTCTTAGCTGAGACCCCCAAACCCTACACATTTACAGTAGTTTAATGTTGTAATTTACTCCGGCTAAGCTACTGTCACAGCCTGCTGTCACCTAAGACAACTACTTCCTGTAGTCCAAAACCAGGGTTTCCCAGACGGTCTGTGTTCATGCTAAGTGGAATTGTGTCATTGTGCATTCAGGACCTCTATGATTCCTCATGCACATGTGTCATAACAGAGTGAAAAGGGGCTGAGATCTGGTGGTGGTGCAGAGCTGGGTTGCTGACTGAGGTGATGCTCTCCTGAGGAGGGGAATTGAAGTGATTACAGTCACACACAGCTACTCAGTGAGTTATCTTTGGCTCCTCGGCTCGGCGAGGGGAGAGGAGAGGAGAGGAAGGAGCAGAGCAGTGAGTGATCACACCGACACGGCCAGAACATGGAACAGCTGCTTTACAATAACCAAAAGCAAAAATACCTCTGACCCTGTTCATGTAGTATTTACTCCTCCACGTTACAGCCCCTCACCTCCTGACTCTGTCATGTCCATCACTGAGCCCAGGACAGCATTCCCTCAGTACAGACCAGAACAATGACTCACTATCACTGGGGATAGCTACAGGTTTAAAACTGTTACGGGAAAGGAGACATTATTAAAGAGCCATTCCCAACGCCCTTGGATACTGAAATGGAGGCCAATTAAATGGCTTGGCGGCATCCATTTTGTGCCGAGTGAACAGGTATGAGCAGCGGAGGGGAGGGGAAGGAGGGGGAGGAGGAGGAGGGGACAGCGGAGTAGTACAGACAGCGCTGTGCGCTCGGCCCATCAGCAGGTTCTGCTAAATAGGCTTATTAATTTATGCAGTGTGGAGAACATTATGAGGGATGCACTGCCACATAATTGAATATTACTTTCTAACTTTCAGAGGAAACTGTTAGCCTAATGGTCTCAGGATCACATCAGCAGCATTTGTGAAATGAAAGGTTAGCCAGCGTGTTCCCTCCTCCTTGCTCCTCCATTTAGTGCTGACTGTGCACACAGGCATGGAAATGAGAGGGTGGGCCAGAGCCTTCGTTAGTCCCTGGTCTCTCCCAGGCATGGCCAGGGATTAACAGCCCCCTGCCCTGGCCCTCTGAGACCACGGCCTGCACCGCTAAATTGGTCTTGTAGTACACCACTCGCCTCCGCTAGGCTAGGTGTCCCCACATCTAGCCTATTTCCCTGTGCCTTGGTATGCATATAGCTGTTAGCGCTGTTGTTGTTTGTTGTTGTTGTTTGTTGTTGTTATTGTCCCCGCTGCAGAACACCCTTCTCTTTAATTAGTGAGAGGGCTCATTGAGGAGAGTTGGGCAGGTAGGGCATAAATTATTCATCCCAGAGACACCGTTTGGGCGATAGCTGATGAGGAGACCAGTGAAGGAACTCTTAACTAGCAGAGGCTTCTCTCCTGAGGCCCGCTGAATAAACTACTGAACCGTGTGTCAGTTGTCAAGAGAAATGAAACACTAATCACTAAGACGAAGCAACACACCGCCCACAATAAATAAGGACCTCTGTGGATTTGGGGTGCTTTCCCAATTTTCCATTCCAAAATATTGTGGCCTTCAATTCAAATCTAGGCCCTGGCTTCATAAGGTCTGGGCCTCCCTCCTACTCCCTCCCTCCCTCCATCCATCCAGTCCAAGCCTCTCCTCTCATGGCTCCAGCCAGGACCAGCAGCCTCCTGAGAAGGCTGTGATAAGAATTCATTTCTCCCAATTATGTGCTCTTGTCTACTGCCTCAGTTCATCAGTTCAGTGCAGCCAAGTCAATGAAAAGGCCTGTAATGAAGCAATCAGATGCAGGCTGGTTCCCTGGGCCAGGCGCTCTGTTCTCCGCTCCCAGACCCCAGCTCCCAGTGCAGGGGGGGGGACAGGCTGCACACTGGCATTAATTCATGGCCCTGTCTTCATAGACTGAAGGATAAGCGGCTCTCATATGTGCCTCAACCTCAGATCTCCTGTCTCCTGTGGGTTTAGAGAGTCGGCCAGTTCCACAGACTTCCATTATTGTGGCTGAACTGGCCACTAAACCAGCCAATCGAGTTTGAGCAGGAGGATGTGTTGCTGTCACCTGTGGAGGTGGGTTGATGGAACGGCAGCAGAAGGCTGGGTTCCCTCTAGCTCTCCCTCTCTCTCTTGCTCTCTCCCCGTCTCACTCTCTTTCTCTCGCTCTACCCGTTTGCCTCTCTCTCTCTCCCGCCTCCCACCTCTCACGTCTTTCCCTCTCCAACATGTGGAACCCATTATGGGAAGTTTGGGAGAGGAATGCATGTGTTGAATCTTAATCTGTGCCTTAAAGTGGAGGATTCTGGCTCTCCTTTGTCTCCTAATGCTGTGAAAGTTTCATCTCAAATTAAAAAGGACCCGTTTGATATACCTAATATTGTTTTCGCTCTATTCAGGAGATGGAGAAAGTCCAAGTTATCTCTGATCCCACAACGTCCTGCCCCCCCCTCTGTCTTTCTTTCCCTGGCTCACAGGCGGGCACATGGCTGTGCTATTTTACGAGCTATTGTTGAGATTTGAAATGGTCAGAGTTCAATGTTAGGACACAAAAAGCCTACGGTGGTATTTTATTTTATTAACTCCACAAACAAACATTAAATACAATGATTATTTTCAAATTAGGCAGCTTAGTTCCAAACTAACATCACTTAAAACCACTATGGCAACAAAAACTCCTGAATCGTTAGGAAGTAATGATAATAATGATAATATTTCCTGTTCAACACAATCATCTCTGGAGGAGGTAACTATGCTATTTTTATTGCGCAATCTTGGCGGAAGAATTTATTAACAAAAAAAGATCACAAAAAAATATTCCATAATGCCTGCTGTTTGTCAGTCATAGGGTAGAGCATGTATGGTATTCAACTCTACACAGGAAGCACATATCAACATGATAAACAACAATACCAACACGAGAGTGGATGTCTGCCTGGATGACAATTTTTAAGATTTACCCAAGAGTCTACTCTCTGGAAAGAAACACATCTACCCTTCTCAGTGGGTGATGCAGCAGTGATGCTTTACCATTCTACAAGTAGCCTCAGTCTATTCAGGCTTCAATACAAGAGCAGAATGTAGCTCCATCTCACCTCCAAACACTGCAGAGAAGGTGCCCAGACCCCCCTCACTCCTCCTCCTCTACCCTCCACCCCCGCCTGCTGCCAGGGTTAGGTTTGGCAGGGAGACCCCTGCGGCTGGATTCCACCTGACAGGAGCTCCTTAACAAGCGCCAGTCATTAACCTCCGGAGCAGGCAGCTGCCATGTGATGTAGTGCGCAGGGCCCGCTGCAGAAGGCCCTATTGATCCCACACATACTTGGTGCCTTCCTGGATGCTTATAATCAATATGCAAATGGCCCGCGGCATTGATTCAATATTAATTTTCAATTAGGGAGTTCTCGGGGGTCCTGAGTGGTCAATACAGAACCATTCAGAGCAAAGGCATGAGCAAGTTGCAGTTGCATTGATGTTCTTCTACCCAAGACAACTTACTTACTGTTTATTTAGCCTGCCTTGCTGTAAGCACCGATTACGGCTCTGGCTAACAGGCAGAGAGACAGATGGGCCTTTCTCCACTTCCACAACACACACTAAATAAACTGGATTCTGGTGAAAATATATTGTCCAAACTAATCATCTTACACTTAGTTCAATTTTTTGTCTTTTAAAGGTGGGGTAGTTTCAGGGACAGTCTGAGTAGATTTCCTCAGTATCTTATCAGTTTCACCTGTTCATATCAGCTTTCAGTTAGGAGCTGTTTAATGAGTGAGAAAGGAGACATGACTCACTGTCCCCTGACATTACTTAACCATGCAAGACATCACACATTTAACGTGTATCATACAATTCCTGATAGGCCTTGTAACAGCAAACAAATGCATATTTAAGCCCAGCCTCCATAATTTATGAAAACCAATTACAGAGGGCCAAGTCACCATGTTAGTACTCTCACTGAGCGAAAACCCACATTTACTCAGCTACTTACTCAGACACCAGGGCTGAGGAGCAACGGCTGACCAAGTACCATTACCATCAGTTTTCTTTCCTCGCTTTCTTTTGTTTCCAAATTCAGAGTCCAAGTCTTCAATTAGATTTACCAGGTGTCACCCTATCTTCAATATCAGCTCCTGTAGTAATAACCCTGCTCTGGAATGAGGAAATAAGTACTTTCTTCACATCAGTCAAGAATGTGGAGGGAGAGAGGGAGGGAGAGCGAGCGAGAGGGAGAAAACATTTTCTCAGTTGAAACGTCGTTCTCTGATAAGTGAGGTAATGGATTCCAGGCAGGACTAGTCCTGCTCTTCAACGTGAAAACAATAGTATTGATTTATAAGCGTGTTGTATTTCCTGTACAGACTGCGTGTCTATCAGAGGCCATTTTATTGAGTGCTTGGGCTTGTCGCTGCGTAGTCTCTCACTTGCTTCCAGCTGTTCAAAGAGGCAGGCGCTCACAGCTGGGCTCTGTTCACTGGAGGAGACATTCTGTAGAGATAGATACCACACTGTGACTGCACCAACCCTCCTAGCCTAGCACCCACTGCCTGCTAGGTAAGATGGGTAACATTATCAGAAAACAATGTCTGTAAAGCAACACTTCCTGCACAAAGGGAGAAGTCCAGACCGAGGACAGGAAGTAGCACTATATAAATGACAGAGAATGAAACACAGGAAATGGAAATGAGGCGCCTTACAATACAGATAAACTGTCAGGTAGGGGAAGAAACAAAAAAATCCAAACAAACGCCAAACAGTCAACAGAATAGACCAGAATGCAGTCCCATCGAATCCAACAGCAACAGAGAGTGACGAAGAGAGGATTTCAGGGAGGGAAGTACAGAAAAAGAGATAAACCGGTAGGGCCACTGGCTGTGCTTACCAGTTGCTGCACTGCCTGGTCTAATTGACTTAGGGATAACATCAATTACCACATTGCTCATTAATGGATGAAGCCTTTATTGGTTCCATTGATCAGCAGAACTTGTTAGCCATCATCCTACGCAATGGTGGATGTAACAAGCTTACATATTGGCATATCAATTAATGCAATCAATTCCTGCCTAGCAGCTGACATTCCCCTTGCTCTCCCACTCCCCCCCATTCTCCTCGGCCTCTGGATGACCAAGACAAAAGGCCCATGTCAAAGCAGACTTTCTAAAGAGATTTTCAAATGATTGCTTAAGTTGAGAGGCGCACGTTCAATCGACTGGGCGGAGGTGTGGCGAAGCAGTAGGAGAGGCAGAGCGGGATGTAGACGTCTGGTTTGAGTTCAGTAACACACCAGTGTTGGGGGAGTAGAAGTCAAAAGTCTCCCTGCAACAACAGGAAGCTAGAAGATTCCAGTGGGTGAAAACAGACTGATTCAAAATGGTTAACGCTACGGGAGATTCCACTACTCACTGACTCTCCACACTCCTCGCAGACAGCTGAGGAAGTTCAATCGGATTATCTGCCATACACACCATGGCAAGTGGCACATCTCAAACACCCGTCCCTTGATGCTCCCAAGCAGATCGCAGCTAACTGCACTCAGCCCCTGTTCTTTAACTGTACAAGTCTGCTTTGACTGGCTAAACCGCCTGTTTCGTTTCAAACTTCCTTTTTAAAATTGAGATCAATGTAGCTTTTTAAGACTCATTGATTAGCACTTAGAATCCTCTTCTCTGTCACGGCTGTTCCACAGGGATGGCCGACTTTAAATACTACTATGCCAGTGTAGTGTCGCCCCAGTAACACGTGGGCAGAGTCGGGGAGAACATGAGCGATGAATGAGGGAGCAGGGTGTGATAACTGAAAGCACACCATGACAAAGTGGAGGGATTTAACGTTGGGCCCGCAGCACTTCATTTGCTTAATAACAGATCATTCTGTAAGAAAGTGGCTGCTCTGAGGGGGATATCGCCCAACGAGGATGTCTCACTCGCAGAAATCCTATTTGAAGACAACACCTTGTGAGGGCTCATCCTCTTCCAAGCCTAAGACGATCAGTGCGCATGACAGGCTGTATTAATATGACGCTCCAGCTAACTTAAAAACAGGAACCAAGATGATAGCCAGGGAGGAGGAGGGGCCGTGGGTACTGACTGTGCATGTAGCAGGGTGATGGTGTGCGGGGGGGGTAATGCTCTTTTTGGAAAGATGTCTAACATTTCCTTCTCAGAGCACTTGGGGGGGGGGGGGATCATGCAGGACCACTGCACTCTATGATGACCACGCATGGAGCGGAGGAGCGCAATCGCCTCCCTTGAGTCTTGTTAAAAAACAAAGGCCTCCCTTTGTTATTCGTACAGCCAGGAATCATTCTCTCCTATCTGGCTGCTATCTGCCACACTCCTCCATCACATCCATGACTGCCTGATCAAAACACCTCACCCCGAAATGCACTGGCCTGCTTCCACATATACTCATCCAAGACACATGCTTGACTGCACCCACGCACAGGCTAAACAGGCTTGAACGTTTTTTCCTGTTTAAAGTTGACTTTTTGCCTTTCCACACTAAAGGCAGAGGTTCTAGTGTTATAGGGCTTTTTCAGGGTAGAAGAAACCTTATGACCAGTTTTCACTGCCTAAAACCTTGTCTTTCAAACAACCTTGTAGCAACGTTAGTGAGATAACTCAACATCACATCACTGAGGAGTATACTACTGCATATAAATGCGACAGGAACATACATTTGTACTAAACTGTTGGCTAAAACATATTTCTAGACTGTAGTACAGATATTAAAAGGTGCCTCTGGTAACTGCATTTCCACTTTATGAATGCTGTGAAGGTCAGGGAGAGAGGGAGGGGGTGGCTGTTTGTTTGACAGTGTTATTACTGTGTCCTATGCTGAGGCCAGACGTGCAGGCAGTTAGTCGGGCACCCCACACTCGCTGGATCCGAGTCCTCCTGAAGGCTCTTTCAGTCCCTGTCCCCAGAGCAACACAGAAGTGGGCTGAGCAATTAACAATTTCATGCTGATTGCCTGAAGCATGTTTTGCTATGCCATAAAGATAATAGCATGAAGGGCGCAGTAGGCCCCCTCCTGCTCCTCCCGGTGTTCCTCCATCTCTCAATTCTCTCCTGCATGATTCACATCCCAGATATTAGTGTAATGGCTGCTCTGCCTGTCTGCTTTATTAAAGACTCTGGTCGTTTAGATGGGCATTTAGGAAAAATATCCAGATGACTCCCTGAAGAGTAAACAGGTATGATTATTAAAGGCAGAGGGAAAACTAGAGTCTCCGTCTCCCACTGGCTTCTTGATTTGAAAGTCTAATTTTGCAACAGCACAACAGGTGGGCAGGTAGACACAACAAACAGAATCCCTCTCCCCGAACACACTGAGCATGCTCTGTAGTGGGCACTGGTGACAGCCCTCAACCCTCCCCCCTCCCCACGTGGCGCTGGTTGGAGGATGCTGGCGTGACAGCTTTCCACACACACCACTGTGCTCACGGCTGCACAAGAGGGAAAACAGGGGCGTTGGTAAACCTTTAAGCAATATTCTACATGAGCAGTTGCACATCAAAGAGTGATAAAGACTGGAGGCATGTAGCTAACATTCTTCCCATGGTAGCATCACATGCCAAACTGACAAGAAAAAGCACACATCAAAATGCTAGCTTGTGTATGTACATATATAGTTATAAACCACATGGGGTTCAAACAATACCTTCCACATCAGTTTATTAGGTTCTGGAAAACAAGCAGGGAAGCAGCCATCTAATTTCATTCATTTCTGATCCACTAGCTAGCCTTTTGTAGAGCTTTCCTGTTTTTTCAGAGGTCATATTTCCCATTTTCTAATTCCTCCACCTGCACAGTATGCACACTGCATACATGAACATGGGTTAACACTAGACACATGAATACACAAAGAGACAAGCAGAACCCACTCACACACACCAGGGAAGCAACCGGCCACTGCAGCGTTGCTAATGAGTGGACAACACCTACAGTAGCACATTGTCCTCAACCCAGACAGTTCACGTGATCCACATTGCGCATAGAGGGCATTGAGCTGCCTCATTTTTAAACTAAAGTGCTACCTTCATATCACTAATGATATTTCTGTGTTAATGAATGCATGTTTTTAAGGCAGCGCCTCGTCGGGCTGCATTGGAAATCTGAAGATGTATTTATTTAATGTTATGACCAGGACAGGGACATTTATGAACTTGGGAGGTGGTTTAAAATCAGAACACAGCTCCGACGTGCATTAAACAAGGAAAGGCTTCCAAAAGCCCGTGATTGATTTCTCATGTTATTTCCGATTGTACTGACAAATCTCCCTCTGGGTACAGACTGTGTGTGTCCCTATATTTTTCTGAATCTGCCAGCGAAAGGTAATGAGGTAAATAAATTCACATTTTGATTAAAAATATAATAATAAATGCTTGATTGCATTTCCCCCTGATGGAGTGTGAGTCCGTGATCCTCTTCAGTATTCAAATGACTATATTTTTAACAATCCCAGCTCTCGCATGATCATCATTATACCAGGAAAAAAACCCCAGAGCAGATCAAGAGACAAAATAAATGTGGACTTGAGAGAGATGGAAGTGGACAAAGCGTTGCAGCACCAGCCCCCTCTGCCCGTCCCCGTCCCCCCGGCCCTCCCACCCCCCGGCTGAGTGTGAAAGTCCAGCTGGCGCGGTGACCTCGGCTCCTCACACAGGCATTTGAGGCCACATATTGTTTATGATACGGGGCCACCATCAATTTGCACAGTTAAGTGATCATGGCGGTTGGACACACACCAAGATACAAAAAAAAGGAAGAAATCTGCACAACAACCTGAAACTACATTCCCCCCACCACTATCACACACACATACATACTTAACGCCCCCCCCACCACCACTACCACTACCACACACACACACATACGTACCTACTATCCCCCCCCACCACCAACTAAATTGCAGTCACATCCCCCCGTTCGTAGGCGATAATAATTGCGGACGGCCAATAAATTACTACTGCCTCCATATCAATTATAAGCATCACGTCTGGCATTGAGGAAAATGAGATCTTGTGACAAATTTCATGAGGCTTCGCTGCCCAGCAGCCTTTCTTAACATGCTACAGATAGCAATCCCTTATCTAGCCTCTGTAATGGGGAGCTACGGATAGAGAGATGGAGCTGCAGCCATTTAATTAAAAAGCTAGGGGGGGGCGGTGTAATTCATTGAAGAGGCCCAGGAAAGAGACAAAGCCTTTGTCTCCAATACATATTTTGCTCTACATTGTCACTCATCAGGGACTGAGCTTTCTGTATTTCGTTTGATAGCCATTCGAAGCATTTTCCCTCCATTTTCTCCTCCTTCTCTCTCTTCTTCCTCTGCTTTTTTATTTCCCAGGAGTCCACTGGACTGTTTTCTCCACAGGGACCGCCCCAGCGTTTTTTACGAATGACTGCGGTGGACGGACAGTGACCCTGAATGAAATGGCCCCTGCTCCGAATCGTATTCCCACCTGGGGAGCGAGGGTGAGGGCGCTAGCTTCAAGAGCTCGGCAATGAGGATTTATGGTGGACAGGGAGACGGCAAAATAAAACACCAAAAGGGATGGCCCTTAAATCTCATTCCCAGCCCAATATTCATTGCAGTTGCAATCGGGTGTCCTGATAGAGTGTTGACAAAACGACTGCTGCGTTCAAATGATGGCTTTTCTCTCTACTAATATTTAACATCATTAGAAAATCATTAGAAAACCATCATAAAAACCTGGGATTATGACTAGAGCATTAAACACAATGATTATTCAGTGTGTTCCTTCCTCGCTTTGCCTTGGAAATGAGATTTGCTTCACCGTGGCTATGTAGGTGAAAGCAAGAGTATTTCTCATAATTACTATAACATTTGAAAAACATTGCCCTGCATGAATAACTATACCATTTATGCGATTGTGTTTTCTTCCCCCCTAAGCAACTTTTTTCAAGATTCTTGTGATACCACAGAAGGGCATTAATGCAATTCTACAGAAGCATTAGCAGACTAATTCAAATATCTCTCCATACCTCCACCTACGAGGCGATGGCCGATCATATATAGCTTTTTTGCATTGCCAGACAGACCTAGACAACATCCCTGAATACAAAACCAGATGCTAAATAGCTCAAACGTATGTACACACTGCATATCTTATTGGTTAAAAATGAATCATCATTCAAACACCATCCGTTGTCAGCAATATGGAGAAGGGAGGGGGGCGTCACAGTTGTTCAGCGGGAGGGGTTGGGGTTACGGGGGTGGCTGTAGAGTGTTAAGGCAGCTGACACCAGTGCTCTCGCTGTAGCCATGGCTGCCACTGCGGTCAGGCCACAAACCATTAGCAACACAGCACGCCACAGCAAATAACATTCACAACGCTTCGTAGTATTTTCTCATTAAAAAAATACACCAACACATTCTCATAACCATACGGCTTATTCAGCATGGGCTAATCTGTACACGGAGGATGGATGGATGTACTATTCCACTTATAGGAGGAGGACGGCTGTGTGTTACTTTTGGGGCTTTTCTCGGCAGCCCCATTATCAGCAGCAGCCATCAGCACAAAGATAAAAGATCCTAATGGAGCAGACCCCGGTGGAGATGAAAGGTGCAGAGGATGGCACACTCTGTTTTGAATCCCTAATGCGGCCCATGTTTCTAGGGGAACGGCCGTCTCTCAGGCCCCTTTCATAGGGCTCCCCGCCGGGGGCCTCAGGGATAAAGGGCTCTTCTTCCTTGTCACGGAGCGCTAAGGTACTGACCCCTTGACCCTGCCCTCAAAGGCTCTTCAAAACCTCCTTAGGAGGCACGCAGATTTCGGAGGGGAGCATATCCATGTCCTCCAAGAATCAATCTAGGCACGGACAATGGAGACACAGTGTGGTAGGGTTAAACCCAGCAAAATACACCCTGTGACATCACCAATATTAACCACGCATGACCAATGATTGGTACGCTGCATATGAATGGAAGGCTCAATGATCACAATGAGGATCGGCAGAGAGAGAGAGAGAGAACGTGACTGTACCAGGCTATCCACGATCTAACTAAATGAGCTAACATTGCAGAAAAGTTCAGAATAAAAAGATAATACAACTTTTCTGTACTTGGAGATAAAACATTATCTTCTTGTGTTCTTAGAGATGGGGTGGACTACTAGCGAACTCTCCTTGCAGCTACACATTCTTTTGGGGGCAGGAGAAGAGACAGGCTAATATAAGAGCAACTCCTTGTCAAGCCTTTGAGGGTAATTCAACTGACACTGATGAGAATCAATGTTCCTTTGAATGCATTACTTGGCAGAATCGGGGGCTTTTGTCCCTTAAACTTAGCCGTCGAAAAATGATGCACTTCGAACAATGGGGGGAGAGGTGAAAATATAGAGAGTGAGTGAGAGAGAGGGGGGAGATAGAGAGAGAGAGGGGGGGGGGAGAGAGAGAAAGTCTTCTCTCCCATTCCCTTTCACAGAGCCAAATGGATTCCGAGCACTTTATGCATTAATCAATCAATATCTCTCACTGTACATCAACGGCGCGACCAAGTTATGAATGACCTTTGCAACAAAAAAAGGACACTTTAATGCACACAAGATAGCTTGTAGCTTAGTAACTTCAGCCCGGTTTTTATCACGCATGATTACACCTTCACAAGGCACAGGGCCATTAATAGTGCACTAAATATGACGAGGTTAGTCGTTATTCAATTTGCACATGGACAGGGTTGGGGGTGGTGCCACTCCCCAAGCTCACATGTCTGCCCGCCCCCAGCTCTATGCACTATGCTTTTGTATAAAGAAATATTATATTAACACAGATTTGTATCATTATTATTATTTTCGCTATTCGATTTGTTTAGTGCATTAGAATATGATAATGCCACAAAATGAAAAAGGTAGACAGTCACCAATCACAGGGGATTTGTATTGGGGCTCACATAAGCGTTAAGTGCAATTCTTTGTAGTGAAGCTCAAGTGCTAATTTAAAGACGGTTCCTATCTTTAGATGAAAGAAGACTAACCACCATCACACTTGAGAGAAATCACAGTAAGTGCAGGGGTGCACTCCAAACCTGCCTGTTGACAATCAGGTACAATGTCACCCAACAGTTTGGGTCGATTACATACATCAACAACTACAAATGTTTCTGCCCTCTCTACACTACAATAGAGAAACATTCCAATTAACTATGTTCACTAATATATTGTATTGGCAGGTAAGCTGAAGTAACAACTTCTTCTAAGTAGTAATGTATCACACGCAATCTCTCAATCAAATAAGTCACTGCCCAGTATTCTCATGATGTTAGGAATTTAAAGTATTTTCTTCTTTTTGATGAAGACACAAATCTTTCATCGTGCATTTGGTCACCCCTCATGGCAAGTACTGACTCTTAACTTACTGAGCAATCAATTCCAATAATTTCTCATTAAATGACTGAATTTTTAAAATCAGATAACATGCACCAGGAAATGTAAAGATACTTTTCTGGAGGCGGGAAACGGAGGGCAGACAAAGAAGGGAAAGAATTAGCCTTTTCTCAATTTCTTTCTTTTTAATGGGCTGGAATAAGAAAACGGGGCAGGCAGGCAGGGTAAGGGCTGTGGTGGGGGTGGGGGTGGGTATATGGGATTGGGAAAAGGGTAGTAGTGGTGGAGGGGTCTCTCTGTGCCCCGTCCTCAGCGCTGTTGGAGCGTGGAGGTGAAGCGTGGAGACAGAGTGGAACGGACAGGAGCTGACTGCACAGAGAGCCACAGAAAGGAAGAGCTCAGGCCAGGAGCACACATTAACACTATTGTGGGCCACTCACAATGGGGCCTGGAAAGTGACTGCAGAAGGCCCTTAAACAAAGGAGACATCGTTCTCTCACCCACACCCAATTAGATTTTCTCGCCCCGTTTTACATGACAAAAACACGGTCCATTTTTCCCAATTCCCCCTGCCATATTGGGCCCCGTTGACACAGGACCAGAGGAAACCAAACAAACGGCAGATTAGCGCTCCGTCTGGCTGATTGACAGTGACCTGCACCGTCCATTCAGACACCGCCACTGTAACGCCATAGTGCTTCTCGCCCCCAAATATGTGACCCGTCTCAACCTTCCCACGTGCCCGAGATATTCAGCATATACATGAGAGAGACACTCATTTCCAAAACAGACCCGATAATCATTACTTTTTCTCACCAGGTCCTCTGAAATGATATTTCACACAGCCCAACAGGAACTAAATACATTATCTAGCTCCCAAACTGTTGCAGATGTTTTCATATTATCTCCAAACAAAAGGGCTGCTCTTGCTTGGCGTTAGCCCCTTCCATCTCTCTACAGCAGAGTTTCTCAAGTCTAGTTATTTTAACTGTGTGTGCTGGCTGTTTAATAGCCATTGACTTGCCAGTTCCCTATTCGTGGTTCATTAAGGGAACAGGGAAGAGTGACAAGGACCTGGATGTTAATACTACTCCCTGAGTGCAACGCCACCCTTCTCAGACACCATTAGTCCCTGTTTTAAAATTCAGATGACCACAGACCATAAACGCTACAGTGTAATCCCTCTCCATTTCTAATAGGAGTCACACAAGGGAGCAGCACCAGCTCCATCCCCTACAGAGGGCTGTGGGGCCTGGGGAGAGGAGAGGCCTTTAGCCTGTCTGGTGCACTGGGCTATACTTCCTGCTGCACTCTGACCTCTCTGCTCTCTCTCTCTCTGCATCTACATCATCATCAGCGTGTTACAGCACTGTCTAACCTGCTCCTGAATAGACAGAGGTTGCTCTCACCTGCATTGACACCGGCTGTGGGTACACTGGCTAAAGGCCCAGACTCTCTCTGGATGCTGCGGGTTTATCCTGTACCTTATGACTCTGAATAAGGCTGTTGTTGTGCATTCTGAATCTCAGACCAAGGACTTACATAAAGGCAAATATTGTCTTTTTTGGGGCTAAGTTAATAAACTATTTCTAAACTGGCCATCCAAGTCTACATGTATCACGGTAGGGAGAGCATTAAAACTTCAAAAACAAGTGCATGAGACCATCAGCCTGAGTGAGCGAGGCGAAAATCTTTTTATAGCAGCACTTGGTCTAACATAGCGGCACAACTCTAAAGTGGGCCTGAATTGCGTGTCCTTTCCTCTTGACTGTGCAGCGCGGCTGAATTGACTCGATACGCCGGGCTCTCCTGTATGCTTACTGAGCAGGTAGCGTGAAAATTGACCTTTGCTTGCTTTCTTAACAGTGGATTATTCATCTTAATGCTTTAAATTGGTCAGGGTGGTTTTTCTGCTGCCTTCCAACATATTTTCCTCTCTCTCTCCCATCTTTGTGTCTTCCAAATTCATTTTTAAATGAAAGAATATGCTTTACAGAACTCTGAGGGCTCAACAAATAACCATGCCAAAAATCCCAGAACAATAAAAAAGGAAAACGCCCGTATAAACTGCTGCAGGGATTGGAAATCAACAGGCAATGATTGCATATGCAGTAACCATTTTATAGGCAATGTGTGAAACAAAGACAACAGGAAATTCAGAAAACAGATCTGCCCATGCTTTTATCTGAGTTATTTCTACTCATGAGTAGAAATGAGGCACTATTTCACGAGGAAATGCAGAGCTTTAATCTGAAACCCATGAGTGACACAACAGAGAGAAACACACTTGTCTTCTTGGCCGTATTCATTCTGAGTAGTGCTTGAGAGGCAGGCCTTTGTCTCAGTGGCTGTGCCCTGCATACTGTAATGTAAACAGACACCAGGTCGAGAGGATGGCCAAGACACACAATACAACACGTTTAAGAAGCAGATAAAATACATCAGATGGGAGCTATGTCTTTGATGCAGTGCTTCTGCTCTAATGACTGGTGAATCTCCTCTCCACCGACCCGCCCTGTCTGAGGGGCCCGCGCCCAGACACTGCACTAAAATAATACGCAATAGTCATTTTTCTGGGAGTTTTTGCACTTAAAATACCATCCATCAGTGGGCCCGGGCGGCCTCCTCTGGCCCATCTAAACAGGCTTGTGGGTGAATCTGTCTGGTAGCAGCTAATAAAATAGCAGTGACAGGGCAGCGGGCCCAACCAGACAAAGAGACAGTGTGAGGGCTATGCCTTCCACCGGACCAGGAGGGATGCCATAAATCTAGCCCAGTCAAACAGCAGGAATGTCCCAGTTTGTCAAAAACAAATACAGTCTTGTCTTGGATCGTCACTGGGCAGAAAAAGGGCCTCACATCTGGTTAAATAGAGTCAGCCAGACTTCCACCATGCCCAGCCCAGGCCATGGGCACGACTGACTTCCAAATCCAGACTTCGGCCCTTCTTTAACAAACAGGCCATCACACGGAAACTGCTGTCCAATCAGAAGCCACAGAGCACCACCACACGACCCCTCAACGCTCTGCATCTAAACATTCATCCTCTATTAGGGCCAATGTTAACACTTTGTTTGAAGCAGGGAGGGAGATTCCCCTGCAGTATGCAGACACTGGGCCAGGAGCTGAAGGTGTGCTGTGATCAATAGCCTGCCCAGTGTGGGTGGTGTATAGGTGAGGCCAGAGTGGTCCTTTGAGGCCGGGGGGACAGTGTGAGAATCTCTGTCTCTGTACTGTTGATACCCAGCCTATCCCTGTGGGGGGAAATGTGATGATGGTTGCCGGGGGTAACAGGAGACATCCCGAGCCGAGCCAAACACCTGCTCCCCCCTACGGACCGCTGATAGATCGTACTGATGTCACCACCATAACAAACCTGGACTTTCTCTCTCTCTCTCTCTCTTTCTCACCAACATATTTCTCCATGTATTTTTCTCCTCACTCATCCATACCCTCCCTCCCTAGAGAATAATCAGATGCAGGCTGAATCAATGGTAGGCGTGCAGGCCTACAGGTAAAGGTTAGCAGGGTTCACTATTGAATTATTCCTGCTCCTCTCTCTTCACTGCCATCTGCCTGGCTGCTTTTAATTGATGAGGTGGAGGGACAGACAGCACAAGGCTATGACGCCAACGCACATACACAACGCTGTTATGTGTGTGTCTGTGAGAGAGAGAGAGTGGGTATGGTGTGTAAAACACACACACACAAATCAGACACCACAGTGGTTCTCTCCGCCAGTCATTCACATCTATCACGGGACAGATAATGAATCATCTCTTGCTTTCAGCCAGTGTTTGTTTCATCTGCCTTTATTGTAATGGAGCCTTCAGAGTGTGAGGGCAGGTTGGCTGCTGGAGAGGGCATTCTTTACTCCCTGGTTTTGTTCTGCTGTCAGGCTGGGAGAAGCTGGGAGAGCTGGGGAGAGCCGGGGATGCTGAGCTGAGACTGAACTCATCCAGAGCAAAGATCATGGCCTTTGATCTGCCAGTGCTCTCTGGGGGGACAAACAGGCCTTATTAAAAAAGACTAAATAAAGCTTTCCCTGCCTCCATTCTAAAGTTGCCAAACTTCTCCACTTCTCCACTCTCTCATGTTGCCTATGGTCAAATTCAGCTGCCTTGATACTGACAGTGAGTGAACTGCTTGGTCTCGCAACACCAAAAACATAGCAACAAATAAAGCGATCTAACGGCGTTTAAGAATTTATTGGCTCTTGTTCCCAGAATACCTGACATACACAAACAGTGCAATCAATAGCAAATGTATCCGAACAAGGGCCTACTGTGCGTGAGATCAAAATGTGTGCCTTGGGGGAAGTCCAACTAAGCTACAAAGAAAACTTATCTGCTTATGTCAAATGAAAAGTTCCAAGTGCTAGTGATCGGCAAGAGAGGTAGCCACATTACAGACTTATCGTATAGCGATCAAATGTTAGGCTGTGATGGATTTATGGATGTGCCTGTGTGTGCTGTCCAGGATGGCCTAAAACAGAGCTTTGATTGGATGGGATTTATATGGAACACTTGGCGTTATTGGTGTAGTGTGATTACAGAGCCAGTGAAATGAGTCACACTGGGGAACTGACTGTGATACACTTACATTACAGCATTTCCTCTAAATAAACCAAGAAGGCTGCCAAGCCGCTGTCTGCACTAGTGGAACACCAGCCAGCCATGTTGCACATCTGCAAAGACGCTGCAGTACAATCCTATTAACATTAACCTCGACTAAACTCATAATAACCTAGTCACTAAAAACTCATATAGTACACAAGGTATTTTCACACTATCAGAAATGATACAATGAACATGAACTCACTTCTCTCTCAAAGCACTTATGGCTTTTCCTCTCCTCCTCTTATGCTTCCTGTCTGACACTGTTGCTGCTGCTGGTTTAATCAAACCCATCAGAGCCATTCTCTGTACGTCAGCGCATCTATTCTCAGTTCCCCTTTCTGCAACCACAGAGCCTGCAGCCCTCTGTGCCCTCAAGCCAGACTGACAGGCCCACAGGAGTGTCTGTGGTCACTCTCTCGCTGAGTGACAGGGAGGCAAGCAGGGCTACTGCATACCCCCCCACAGACCCCTCCGGAGTGTGCAACCCAGCACCCTAAACCGCTGCTCCCCACCTCTGCTCAGATATGCAGCAGCAAAGCCTCAGGGCCTGGAAATAGAACTCATTAACACGGTTAGTAAGTACAAATGAGAAGACTGTCTCCTGATGGACTGTCTATCTTTTGGATCAGCTTTCAAGAAGAGCGTCTGGTAATGACGGGAGCGAGGGAAACCAATATTATAATGCGCTGCCTGTCTCCTCTCGGCTGAAATAAAGGCCTGAAAACGGGCTCGATGACAGGGAGCGAGGGCCTCTCTCACCCACACACCCGCTAACTCTGTGTGGACACCTATGTTGCACTTATTTATGAGTGTGTGCAACATAAAATCCAGCTCAGGTTTACACCCATGTGCCATCCTTGATGCTGAAAAGCACACACTGAGCACAGCACACATAGTGAACAAACTCAATAGGGCCTAGTGTATCTAAGTAGAAAGCTGATTATGCAAAAAGCTTTTCATGTTAAAAGTTCAGGTTGAAAAGTAGACATTTTGTCTAAACTTTGTTTTTGAATAAAATATCTTTGTAGTTTCTGAGTTCACCCTTTACTTGGCCTCCTCTCATTATCCCTCTCTGTTTCTCTCTTCCCCCTAAAGCCTGGTGCTCTACTCCATAGGCCATCTATTGGATTGACTGACAGACACACAGTGGGCCAGTCTTTGTTCACCTGCCAGGCAGAGAGAGGCTGAGGCAGTGCAGCCAGTGGTCAGTGCCATCCAGCCCAGTGCTTAGTGCTCTGGGGTACAGTCATGAAACGTAGGAAGAATGAATATGGACACAGGACGTTTTGATTCATAGTCTATCCGAAAATAGGATCGTGGCTTTCTGGTAAATTTGCTATTGCAGGATGAGCCAGCAGTGGAATATATACAGAGGCCATCTATAAACCAGGGGGAAAGAAAATACTTACTTGTGTGAGTTTGGACAGCAGGGCCATATGAGTGCGACTGCGTAATGTGCACAACCGGTAACTCTATAAAGTCATTATTTCGGCTTTTTTTTATAATAAAAGGCAAGTTTTTTTTTTTTTTTAAATGAAAGGTAATGTATTTATGAAATTCCTGCCACGTTCTGTGGACAGCAAACAATTTCCTCTGCTCCCTGTGCCCCTGGGTCCTGGATAAGAGGCCAGCCGTCTGACAGGAGCCAGACTGGGCACTGGGCCCCGGGCTCTACAGGGGCCCCTCCTCACCCTACTAACCCTCCTCACCCGCCCTCGCCCAGACCTCATCTCCACTCTGCATCACCGCAATAACAGCCTTTATTAAAACAGCATACAGCAAAGTCAATTTCAGATTGGACATAATATGGCGTGGAAGAAGGTTAGGGGCTATAATATCCTGTTTCTGGGAAGGTTTACGTAGCATTTTAACAAGCATGAAAAAAGGATGACATTCCAGGGATGGCGGCTGTCCGTCTCCTGTGCTCCTCCTGTCTGTGGGAGGGAGCTTTGCTGCAAGCCGCCCCCGCAACGCCATCGGAGCGTGGCCAGGCTCACCCCTGCTTCCCCTGGCTTCTGCTCTCACAGCCCCGCCACAGGACCCGCTCCTTCAGGAACACTGTGGGAGCTGGAGAAGGTAAAGCTCAAAGCCCAGCTAATGTGCAGTTCTCAGGGGCAGGCAGGGGGCGAGAGGAAGGGAGAGGACCTGGCTTCTATATCGCATGAGCGTGATATATTCCAACCCAGTTTAGGTGAGGATGGTTTGAAAGCCCACCATTTCCCCCCACTGTTGACATATCCTGTCGGCTGTCCAAGAGCCTCCGTAAGGGCTGCCAGAGAGCTGGAGGCCTCAGAAGATGAGTGAGGATCTGGTATTTGCCTTATTAGCACATTTTTTTAAGCATGAAGCGCTTTGCCAGCTTTTTTGGGACCAAAGAATTATGTATGAGACGGAAAGGGAGAGAGGCAAGTGGGGATAAGAGGGATGCCTCTGTTGTCAGGACAGGGCTTGCTATTAAGTGTATGACCCTGGAAGCGCACCCCTTTTAGTGAAACAAGCAGCGGGTTTCAAATTGGATTCCGCCAGTATGCAGTAATTCCACGCATCTTTTGGCCTCATTTCCATTTGCCCATGCAAACAGCCTGCATGATGCTGTGTCCACTCGCTAGGCCACACCCACTGGGATGTGCCGGCCAGGCTCTTGTTACTGCGCTTCCTGGTTAGAGACCTGAGTAGCAAGCTCTGCTGGTGGGGTGTTTACCATGGCTACTGCAGTGTCACTATCCAGCCCACCCGTCACCGCTCTATACCCCCCCCCCGACTGCTGCTACACCCCTGACTGACCAGGCAGGCCCCTGTGTACTGAGAGACTGGAGACAATGAGTGGAGGCTGCTCTGACGGGCCACGGCCCCAGCCTCCCTCCCAGCCACCTTACAGACAGGGATTTCCTCCTGCGATGAGAGCCAAGCCGTCACAGACCAGTGATCAAGGGCCTGCCATCTGTGGCTGAGGCAGATTTACAGCAGGGGCTAATCCACACCGTCAGCCCTGTTTGTTCTCCTTCTCAGCCTCCTCCACACACACACACACACTCACACTGCTTCCCTCCATATCTGTGGCCTGCTCCCCTCCACCACTCCTCCACTAGGACCCTAGTCACTGGGAGAAGGGCACCCACCATGCAGTAACCATTTAACTTTGCCCTTTTTAAAAAGCATGATCTCATTCTGTTCAGTGCTCAAAAAATAACTTTAGTCCATTAACTGTTATGAAATGAGAAACCCCAATGTGTCAGTGAGTTATATGCCCTGGTGAACATCACTCATAAGAAATAGTGTCATCCAATGCCCGAGTGTCACACTAGCTATCAGTCACCATACACACACACAAACCCACACACACACACCTACCTGGAACCTGAGTTTCTCCTCTCGTCTCTTCTCCCCTCCCTCTCTCTGCCAGTGTATCCAGTGAGGTGTCGGTGTCTGGGCTGTGTGCAGTGTGTTAGTACAGGGCAGCAGTGGGCTGTGCTCTGTGGCCTCTCCACCCAGGGACAGGGACAAGGCAGCTGTGTGGCTTGGGAGTGGGTGTGGCTGGGGTCCCTCTGAGGCCTCCTTTGTCCCCCCCCCCCCAACCAGCCAGAGAAAGGGTTAAAGAAGATAAATGGAGGCAGAGCCTCAGAGGAACGTGCTTAAGCAGCACATTTTCAGAGCGGGGGCAGGAATTTAAACAATGGCTGCCTTTTATCCCAGCGTTGGTCTAATTGGATGGGAAATTCATCTCTGCCGCCTTAGCAGCACTCTCCCTTGACGCTCTACAGAGGGGAGACATGGCACCAAAAACCTCTGGCCTTCAGATTCCGTCCACCCAGCCGCCCGCACCCCACAGCTTCCTCACACAGACCTTTCACCCAGCAAGGCTTCCTGTGTGAGTGCATGTGTGATTACACACCTTGCAAACACTGTCCTAGTCTCTGTGCTGCCTGCATCTGTTTGCAGAGATAAGCCTACTTGTGTTGTCATCTGTCCTTTTTCCTTTATGAGTCACTCTGGTCTTTGATACAGTGGTCAGGGCTCCTAGGGCTGCTGCAAGGAGGCTGCTGATTGGGGGAAGCCTAGTTCCTAGCTAGCTCCTGTGGAGACTAGTAGCCCAGCACCTAACACCAACAGAGCAGCGCTCCAAGCCCAGCAGCAGTCAGGGGAATTACTGCCTAGCTGACCCAGAAATCTAGGGTCAGCTTTGTTTTAACAAGCAGGGGAACCTTCCACCACTTTAGCAACTGTGCCTCGACCACAAGAAAGGGTCCTGCGCCTCCGAAGAGCTAGCGGGGAGGAAATTAAATATTACACCAGGAGGGAATGGGGGGTGGGGAGGAGGACTGGGTCATTCACTGGTGCTGGGACAAGGCATTAGGAGGTGAAGCGGCAGTTTGGCAGAAGGGGGGTGGAGACTAGGAATTCACAACAGTTCATTCTCGCTGATGAAAAGGTATGTTCATTATCAGCGTAATTCGATCAAGATGCTCGAGGGGGGGGGGTAGGAGAGCGAGAAAAGGCTGACATTCTTTATTACACACTTCATTTCATTTAACGGACCTTTAAAAACTATATATAAAGGAAAAAAGAAAGAACGAAGGAGAGAGGGAAAACTGTGCCCTGGCTGTTAAAGGGGAGGTGGCAGCCGTTCCAGAAGCTTTTGGTCTGCACCCAGTCTTTTCCTGGCAGAGAGCGTCCGCTGGCCTGTAAGGTGGGAGCGAGCAGAGCCTGACTCTGTAACACAATCAATCAGGCCTTCAGCGCTGAGCCTCGCAGAGCTCCGTTTGGTAAACATCAAGTCACAGGCTATTAAAGGATCCTCTGGCTTTCTAAAGTCCCAGGATGCCAGACTGTTCAGGAGCATGACAACGACGGCCCTTAGCATGGTGCATAGCCGCTAACAGAGTCACTAACACAGGATAGGGACTGGGAGAGACATTAGGAGATTTCTATGCTTACGGATGTCTTGATAAAACAACGCCCTGTACACATGAGCAATTCCACCCTTTGACCTTGTGATACGTTTACAATGAACTCCCCTTGCCTTTCATCAGTGTGTTACAATCAGCCAAGCCTAATGATCTAATTCCTAACAACCCTCCCGTTCTATTTCTTAACCTCTCAGGTCAAAAGTAGCTGAATTACTTTTGGGAAAAGATGAGGTGATTAAATTAATCAACTGAAGGACCTGACAGCAAGGCAATCAAGTCATCTTAAAAGTACACACTTCATGCAGGCATTAACCTTGAACTAAACCCTACTAGTGGCCTGAACAATTATCACAGAGTAGAACGTTTTTTATCCACCATCTTGTAGTGTTTGTCGTGTGTTTACTGTGGGATAATGTGGTCTGGAAGACTGTAGTTTGATGTATCTCCGAAGGGGGGCTGGAGGGAGCACCCCCAGCATATGTGTGTGTGTGTGTGTGTGTGTGTATTGCTCTGCCCACACCACCCCCGTGCAGGAGCCCATTACCTAACCTACAGCTAGCCTCACTCAGTTTCTTACAAACGGGGTTATCCATTAACGCACATCAAAGGTTAGGAAAGAAGATATATAAATAAACAGAACCTCTTGTTTGTGAACCACACCACAGCCCCCCTCCTTCCTCTAACACAAAATCCCCAACCCCCCACCCTTTTAACCTAAGTGGGCTTCCTCTTGCTTTTACATGTTCACTTGTCCACTGTACTGTAGTCATTAACATATTTGGAGTGCAGTGAGCAGAAAGCTTAATTGTCCTTAATTGCTCGTCTAAATGTGTTCTCTAATGATTTGCCTCAGATCTGTGACTGCCTTTTGCGCAATTTCCCGGCCGCTGGCTTCATTATCCCTGCCTCCTTGGAACAAAGCATCTTCAGAGGCCGGGCCTTTTTTTACATAACAACACACAGAGTGAGTGTGAGGGAGGGAGGGCAGTGACGGCACTCTGCGGGGACACACACAATGGAGGCCCTTTGTCAGGGTGCAGAAGTTAAAGTGATTAGAAAACCAAATCTGTGCAAAGACCGTGTTAATTGACCGCTGCTCACTCTTTTTTAATTGGCCCCTAACAAACGACCAATCCTGGCTTTTGTTTGTGCGTTTTGCTGCTGCTGCTGTGGGTGTATCTGTTGTTACTGCTTTGCTCCTCCTACCTCTGGCCTGATGGCATCTCTGAATGTGTCTTTATTGGCTGAACAGCAAGGCCCTGTAGCCTCCATTAACTGCAGGCACGGCCAGGCCTGATCTCAGAATTATTATTATTATTTCTCAGAAAGCATCCAACTGAATTGTGCATATATAGGAAAAAAGGCTGTATTCAGAAATAATTAGTTACAGTAAATTTAGTTTGGACTAGGAAAAAAGATGTGAATATACATTTTCTGAATACATGCACTATTCTGAACTAAAAATATATAAATGAACGTAGAGTGTAGGGTTTGTGCCTGACAGAATGGAGGCACAGTAGCTACTTCCTGCCTTCTACCTGTGTGGGAGGAGTAAGAGAGGGCAGGTGGCTTTCCTGGTAGATGTGCACTATGTGCCAGCAAAAGTAAAACAGTCTAGAGCACGCTGTATTTTGAATCTGAGGTGCCAAAGAAAATAAATTGTGCACCATTTTATCATCGTTTTACCTGCTTATATCAATATCACAGCACAGACTCAGTGGCATTGGGAGCTGTTTGACTGGTTTGAATACGATAAGGCATAGACACTTACTCACGTTTCAACCACTGTTACTTTTTATAATCAGTTTATCAGTATGTTTTTGATTACATTTCCCTTGTAGGGAAAAATAACAACGGCAACAGCAGCACTGTCACTGTCTAAACGTGGCTGGTTCCATGAAAGTAATCAAATTATCTTTGATAATTAACATAAGCACTGATGCTCATATCTATACCGCAGAGGACATAAAATAAAGCCCTCTTTAGTCCCTGTGTGAAGTATACTGAAGCAGCTACAGGTACAGCCAGTAGCTGGTGAGTGTGTCTGTATCCCATTGTAAAATATAGTGGAGAGTAAGTCCTCCCATTGTAAAATATAGTAGAGAGTAAGTCCTCCCATTGTAAAATATAGTGGAGAGTAAGTTCTCCCATTATAAAATATAGTGGAGAGTAAGTCCTCCCATTGTAAAATATAGTAGAGAGTAAGTTCTCCCATTATAAAATATAGTAGAGAGTAAGTTCTCCCATTATAAAATATAGTAGAGAGTAAGTCCTCCCATTGTAAAATATAGTGGAGAGTAAGTTCTCCCATTATAAAATATAGTGGAGAGTAAGTCCTCCCATTGTAAAATATAGTGGAGAGTAAGTTCTCCCATTATAAAATATAGTAGAGAGTAAGTTCTCCCATTATAAAATATAGTGGAGAGTAAGTTCTCCCATTATAAAATATAGTAGAGAGTAAGTTCTCCCATTATAAAATATAGTGGAGAGTAAGTTCTCCCATTATAAAATATAGTGGAGAGTAAGTTCTCCCATTATAAAATATAGTGGAGAGTAAGTTCTCCCATTATAAAATATAGTAGAGAGTAAGTCCTCTCATTGTAAAATATAGTAGAGAGTAAGTTCTCCCATTATAAAATATAGTAGAGAGTAAGTCCTCCCATTGTAAAATATAGTGGAGAGTAAGTCCTCCCATTGTAAAATATAGTAGAGAGTAAGTCCTCCCATTGTAAAATATAGTGGAGAGTAAGTTCTCCCATTATAAAATATAGTGGAGAGTAAGTCCTCCCATTGTAAAATATAGTGGAGAGTAAGTTCTCCCATTATAAAATATAGTGGAGAGTAAGTCCTCTCATTGTAAAATATAGTAGAGAGTAAGTCCTCTCATTGTAAAATATAGTGGAGAGTAAGTCCTCCCATTCTAAAATATAGTAGAGAGTAAGTCCTCTGTATCTTACCTGTATCAGCAGACGGACACTTGCGGATGGTGAAGATGGTGCTGAGCTCCTCCTCATCCTCAGGCAGGCCCTTCTGCAGGAGCTGGAGCTTCCTCAGGCTCTCGCTGCGCTGGTGCTTCATGGAGCGCACATGCTGGACCAGGTTGAGCTTGGCCTTGGTGGAGTAGTTACACAGCACACAGTGGTAGTAGCAGGCATCTCCCTCTACCGCGTTCTCCTGATGCTGCAGGTGCTGTGGGAGGAGAGAGAGAGAGAGAGAGAGAGAGGAGAGGGAGAGAGGAGAGGGAGAGAAAGAGAGGAGAGGAAGAGAGAGAGAGAGGAGAGGGAGAGAAGAGAGGGAGAGAAAGGGCTTTTAACTGACGGCAGACAGCTAGCCAGGCACCACTGACTCACTTTCACTCACACAGTTCGCAAATGAACAAATCAATTACCAATCACGGCCCTGTTGTTTAACACCCAGCCCTCTTCCACACTGTTCTGTTTGGACTGAGCCCTGTATCTCTCTCTGTGTCTGGCTGTATCTGTCTGTGGACTAACAGGACAGGAGAAGAGAGGGGTGGGAGCCGGGCTGGTCTCAGGGGCCCAGGCGCGGGCGAGAGACACACATCACGCACCCCTCAGAGGACCACAGGACCACAGACCTGGCAGACGGAAGGGAGCATTGATCCCTGTCACTCAAGAGAAGGCTCTCGTCTCTGAGAAGGAAACTCCAAACATCTGCCTCTTCATGCATGGGATGCTAAATATTGATCACGGCCAGTCAAATCCTCCCTATCACAGCAAGCGTCAGGGAGAGAGAGGGAACGTGGAGAGAGAGAGCGAGGGGGGGACCACATTTTGAAACGAGCTAGAACATTCCTCAACAGGGTTGTGACCTTCAGAGGACAGAGACTCCACAGTATTGACCTATCAACCCCATCATTTCCTCTAAGTGCCCCACACTGACACTCCAACTCCACTGTACCCCACACCCAACACACACCCTATAATGACACACAACGTGCCCCACACCCCACAGTGACACCATCTCTCCCAACACCACACCCCACCACACCACGGACCCACACACTAATTACCACCTACAAGGCCCAATCAATAGCACAATGCCAACACAATATGGCCCTGACTAGGGGATCGGTAGAGGTATTGATAATTATCCTATAAAGCAGGGTCCTGATCATTTCATGTTTACAATGGAAGGGCCAGACTCAGTATGGCCACTGTTCTCACTGCTTCTCATGCCTGTCATGTTCTGTTCATACAGCCCACTCTGGAGTCTAGCTGTGGATTTCTGGGGCTGCAATCAATGTCAATCATCAGAAGATGTTTCTTTCTATTCTAATCTTCATGGCCTAGTCTCTTGTGAGATTCAGTGGCTGAGTGGGTGAATGGGCTGAAAACAACAAACACTTCACTGCCAGATGGGGACTAGATCAGATAATGAATCCAAATAAATGTACTTTCCGTCCATCATTAATGCTCCATTAAAAACTGCCAGGAAAATAAATACATGTAAAAATTGTGATTTCTTTGTAACAATGGCTGGGTTTTCCATGCATGGCTTTGAAAGCTTTTGAGAATTGCATGTATAAGCAACGAAAATAAGGCAATTGGAGCTTAGTGGAGATACAATTGGATGCATTTGATGCATTTGATAGGTAATTATTAATCCTAACCAAGACAATTGCTACTGCAATTCGTCATATCATGTGAAAACTGAAAAGGCTATGATAAAAATAACTTTAATACACAATGCAAGCACAAGCAGATTATAAGAAAGATTGCTACATTTCAGTATCGTTTTATTTGAAACAGGCTTCATTTTGAATGTGTGGCTTCATGCTGAGAAAGAGGAAAAATGGCTGTTTTCCTGTATCTGCCTCCCACCACGACTCTCTTAATCTCCCGTACAGGCCACCCCCCACACTCAGACAAAGGTCGGGAAAAACAAATTGATTAATTAAGAGGAGCCTGAACCGGCTTGCCCTGCAGTGAGGCAACATGTTTAGATGGCTGGGAAATGCAAAAGCAATGGAAACATTACATTTTTAACCACATTACATCTGAATCAGGTGTTGACAGCCTGGGCTGAGAAAAAATCATAACAATATTATGTTCCCAGAAATGCTCCCGTCCTTTTCTTCTAATGTTTAATTTTCTGGTAATATTGTAATATCGCTATGGGCTTTTCTGGGCAATTGTATTCCATTCTCCCTGGTTTTATATTTCTCACTTCTACACCTAAACGTACATTAGGACACTGCTTCCAGGAAAAGGAAGGGAGTTTTTATTTTTTGCAAGCCCCACAGCTCTGTGTAATAGAGATATTAGGTGATTCTAAAAGGGTCTGTCTCTCTCTCTGTGCTCTCCCTCCTCGCCTCGTTTGAAGCCCTCCATGATGTCATTGAATAGGTGCTGCTGGATATTCTGCTCGTGCGAGCTGTATCCCTCCTTTCTCCTCCTCTCCCCCCTTCTCTTCCGTCCACACATATTGCATCAGAGCTCAGGTACAGAGAAATCTGACAGACACATTTACTCGTAGATAACACCAAATCCATTGTGTGATTGCTGAGCTGAGAAATGGCACACTGTTTTAAGTCATAGCAGATGTCGAACAAAAAAAAATGGATCGAGAGGGACTTCTTACCGCATTATAACTCAAGGCTGAAAAAATCTACAAGGAGACAGTGAGTTCACACAGAAAAAACAGACGACACCTGACCTAAACTTCAAAGTTGGTTTGAGGAGGTAGAAAAAAAAATCCTGGGAGTTTTACAGCTTCCCATAAAAAAGGCAGGATTTATGCAGGAGTGAACCTGAGACTGCCTGGCCTAGAACAGGCCGTATATCACCTCAAAACTGACTGGGCTGTAAGCAGGGCCCGACTCAGTCCAAACCAGACCTCATCCCCTCTGTATCACCACCTCTTACAGACCACAGACACCTGTAAGTGTGTTAACAACCACACTTACTCAAACAGCACCGGGCCGTACCAAACAGAGTGTGGGGGTGATGGAGGACTGTTGTTAGAGATATGGGGCCTGATCAGTACAGGGCCAACACAGCAGCGTACCCCCCTCCCCGGACCGGTCCATCTGACCAGTTGTAGGTGGGAGCTCTATATGAGAGACAAGATAAAACACTACCCATGGGAACAGGGGCTCTCTGATACACCCCCATGCATGCGCACGCTCACAAACATTATAGATGTGAGAGAATCTAGTGATCCTATCTAGGAGCACACACACACACGTACACACAAACGTTGGATGTGAAACACAGTAATGCATTAGACAGGGCCTGTGTCTGTTTCCTATGATCCTGCAATGAAGCCCCTAGCTGATAAATCACCTCCAACTGGAGTGCAGGAATTCAGCGGTTTAATTAAAAAGTCATGTTGGGAGAGAGAGCTGGGAGGAGCTGGCCTGGCCGCTCCAAAGGAGAGGAGAGGAGGCTGCCTGGGCTGCCCTACACCGGGGCCCCTGAGCACCAAGCACCCCACTGAGGCCCTGAGAGGAGCTGAGCTACAGAGATGGGTGGAGGCTGGAGGATGGCTGTCAACCCTTCCTCAACAGGCCGCATGGCTTCAATTTCTCTTCAGTTCCATTTCATTGGCCGGGAATTTACGACAGCCGTACAGGAGACAGGAGTTTTAGCCGAGCATGGATAAGAGAGTGGGAGCCCGGAGTGCTGGAGAAGGATGGGGCGAGGGAGGCAGAATGTGTGTGCTGTTCTGTAGCCAGGCCTCTGTACTCTACCTCCTCTCTCTGTGGGGGTTGAAGCAGGGCTCTGTACTCTACCTCCTCTCTCTGTGGGGGTTGAAGCAGGGCTCTGTGCTCGTACAGGTAGAGAGGGACAGGGGTGGTGTGGGCGCCACCACATCATCTCTCTGGCAACTTAACACTGCACCCTGGCCTCTCAGTGGGCAATATAGGGACAGATCAGTTACAACACCCACCCAGAGTGCTGCATACACCTGCATTTCCATCCACTTCAATGGGATGTAAAAATACACCTTCAACCAAAACAGTAGCTGGGAGAGGAGAAGAGAGGAGAGCCAACGTGACATGGACGTGGGTATTACTGGAAGGGTGGAAGGTAGCTAGAGTGCCAACACAAGCCGGTAATTCCACAGAATGGCCCCCAATGGAGCAGTATAATACATGCACACACATAAACACACACGTGCAAACTAAGGTGCGCGCGCACACACACACACACACACACACACACACACACACACACACACACACACACACACAGAGACAGGCACGCACACACTCTCCATTATGATCATACCCCAATTTCCAGCATTACATTTGGCAGTGCTGTTAATACAAAATTAATGCATTAAAACAGATGACTATCCACGGGCTAAATGGCTATCAATTCAGCGAGAGCTGCCAAATTCCCTGTGTGAACGAGCCAGTGAGTGTCTGGCTGTGTATTGCTTTGTAATTATCCCAGTGATTCTCAGCACTTAAAGGTAAAGCTGGACGCTTTCCGGACGGCACTGAGTGTGTTTGTGTGTGTGTGAGCGCTGGTGACAGGAGAACATGGGACAGAGACAGGGAGAGGACACAGAACCTACAGTCCACAGTGTGCTGCCATGTAAACCTGATCCATATTCTTTACCATATCAATGAGGATACCATGTCCGGTGATATCATAGCGCCAGTAGTCATGGTTTCTCCATTGACCGAGGGGCAAAATTATGAGCTGGTTCCAGGCACAAGGCATGTTGATGAATAATGTCAAATAGCACCTATGTTATTCACACACACTGATGTCATGGCAGCAATTACATCCAACGAGGTCATTGTATTTCACTGTGAAAAGATACAAAGAAGATGGGCTGAAAAAGCCATTCTGGGCTGGGTGTAGAATAAAACACCACTGCTGTCTTATATCTCAGTGTGTGAGTGACTGAGCCGTGTGCTGGCACAGGTAGCCCTAGGGTGGTGTGTGTGTGTGTGTGTCTTGGCGGGTTGTGTGGGGGTGTTGCAGGAGGCTGGGGTCTTGTAAAGAGGGGCTCTGGGATTCCCCTGGAAGGAAGGTAGGCTGTTTAGCAGAGAGAAGATGGGCAGAGCGGCTGGAGTCTGAGTGCTTGCAGCTTTGCCTGTGATTCCCACTCCGCCGGCAGCAGCAGGAACAGCAGCCACGACCACAGAAGCCGCTGCGGGTGCCAAGTTCAGCGGCTGGTTCGAATTAGCCACTGCGAGCGGCGACAAGCCCAGACATTGCGCTGTGGCTGGGGGGACTGCATGTATCCGCCCCAAACTGCATACCTACTGCTTCCTGTCCCCCTCCCCTTCCCCTTCCCCTCTCTCCTCTCCTCTCGCTCCCTAATCCCTCTCTGCCCAACCCTGGGCTCTCCCCTTTTGTCTAAAAGCACACCAGACAATTAGTGACTCTCCCTACTGCCAGTGGGGCGATGATCAACTGCTACAAATGAAAAAACAACAGGCTGCATATTTGTCTGAGAGAGAGAAAGGAGGCCTCTTTGTCATCGGGGAGGGCAGCGAGGTAAAGATGGATGACAGTAGCTCTCTACAGGCTGGGCAATAGGTAAACACAGGCCGCTGGGAGCACAGGGGGAGTCAGGGGGGTCACAGTGCCTTAATACAATACTGCTGCTGGCTGGGCCTCGGCTTCATGCAGCCACTCAGCCTAACTTTAACATTAAATAAAGCAATAATTATTGAATTCCTTTTTAATAAGTAAGATGCTGGAAAGTAAACAATGGGAACATAATTGCAGAGGGAAGGCAATCAATGCAGCCAGTCATTTGGCCCATGTTGATTGTGTATGCTGCGGAAGCATGTCTCTTTGTGTGGCTGGGGAGCGAGGAGGGGTGGCGGGGTGTAGTGACAAGCAGCCGAATAATACATTCTTACATACACTGGGCGAAAACAAGAGTTGGGTAATCGCTTCTTCAATATTGACCCTGGGCTCGAAACAATGGCTCTCAATCAGCTGATCAATGTGTTCATATAATTCATGAGTGAGTCACTCT
Source organism: Salmo trutta (assembly GCF_901001165.1). Lineage (NCBI taxonomy): Eukaryota > Metazoa > Chordata > Actinopteri > Salmoniformes > Salmonidae > Salmo > Salmo trutta. The sequence goes on from NC_042968.1 coordinate 18,619,174, forward strand.
GCTCTAAGAGAGGAGGAGGAGGCTGAGCGGGGAGAGATCAATGCCCTGCACGGTGATAACGAGCCTGGGCCTATGCCCTCCGGAGCCCCACGCCGACATCCCGGGTCCCTCTCATTAACAATATTTGGATAAGCATGGCCATACATACATAAGGTCCACTTCTAATCTCAGCCAGATAAACACATTTCCCCCCTCTTAATGAGACGGGCCCCTACTTTTGCGACACACTGCAAATGATTCTGAGACGGGCAGGAAATGATGTCAAGCACCGGAATAATAAGAAAAAAAAGTATGGTAAATTAATAGCGAGCCGTCGCCCTTCTCTCTGAGCAGCTAATTAACAGTTTAGCCTCATGGTGCTTTAATGAATGCTAGCCTGGGCGAGCCGAGCAGAGAGCAGAGAGCAGAGCCGACGCTGCAGTACAATAACTCTGCCTGCAGGAGGCGACAGATGTGTTGTGCCACGGGGGCACAAAGCAAACAGCTGTTCCAACCACTCAATGACATCTGGAACATCAGGAGGGCAACTCTGGACCTGCCCTTGTGCTGCTCTTCCCAGCAACCCACTGCCTCAACAACAAAACAACCCTCCATTTTGGACAGTGGTGATGGTAATAATTAGGACTGACTGGGGAAGAATGTGTTTCTCTGGTTCTCATTACAGCTCCAAACAGGAGACAGACTCCATCAAACCCAGGCAGCAGAGATGTTCACATGCATTTCAAAGGAACTGATGTTGTCTCGTCTTCTCTTTGAATAAAGACTAGACGTCAGGAGGTATCAAGGGTTTACTAACACATGTCATATCTATCCTAATGAGAAATAAGGGCTTTCAGGATGAGGGAAAACAATAAGCTGGTCAGAGCTGAGGCTTAGTACAGTAGCCTAGGCTGGGGTGGAGTGGTGTTATGGTATATGCCTGTTCTATCCAGTGATGAGATATTGTCTCACCAGCCACCTCCTATGAGTATAAGCCCCATACAGGTCAGTTTTCACGGGAGGGAGAGAGAACAAGCAGGTCTGTGGAAAATCCACACCTGCACTTGGCAGCCACAACCCAGAACACCCCTCCTCCCTTACAGTATCTGCCCCCCTTTCCAAACAAACCCTGCTGACAGCACCCCGTAGGATTCTGACAGCAGGATGTACCCAGGCCACTCAGCCTCCCAGCTAGCACTTGGCCTGTAGGCAAGGCTTAAAGCCCAGCCAAGGTTAGCATGGTAAGCTGGCTACTCTGCACTGGGCTGGGGGATAGGGAGAGGTTTGGATATAGTCTCTGCGATGATATTCTCCTACCTGCTTGAGGCAAATGTTAATTTTACAAACCTTAGAGGCACTTCCAACACACTGCTAAAACGCTACACTAAAGAGGCCTAGAGCCACGTATAAAATGAAATCCTTCAAAATATCTGCGACTTCCATGCAAGTCAGCAGGGAATCTGAGGAATGCATTACAACACATTGTAATAGGACTAGTGCTCTTGAGTGGCAATGCATTGACTAGCTGAATAGGGACGTCTAGGGTTTCTGACGTGTGTGTGGGTGCTAAATGAGACAGATGACGGACTTACTGCGGCTGTACATGAGAGTACTTGGTTTCATGGTGGGTTTGCCTGTTACGGAGGCAGAGGTAGAGGCAGCCCTGGCCTGGCGACCACACAGGTGACAGAGACCCTGACACACACAGTACCCCATTTGTCACTTGCCAGCCAAACAATTGCAGCATGGCCTTGTGGGCCGGCTGGAGGTGTGGGCCACAGGCTGCTTGTTAGGTGGATGGGGAGTGAGTGGGGGTAGTGGAGGGTACGGTAGCAGAGAAGCCATAAGGGCTTGGAGGTGCGGGTGTGAGGGGTACAGACAAACGGCACTTGTGATGATTAATGCAGTCAGTGAAAATGTAACTCAGAGCCAGAACATTACCAAAACGCCATTAGTCTATGACAACAAACATCCCGTCGCACCCGCTCAGATCTGCTGCGACCCCTTTATGACTGGGACAGGCGACAGGTGCGTCACCAGACCCAGTGCTGCACCCCTAGGGTCGAACTGGACCTCTCATCAGCACCACACTGTCTGTCACAGTGTCACCAAGATGGCTGCCCTTCCTTTTCTCTACCAACCTCTCTAGCTACCGTGACCCAGATGAAGATGAGCCAGTGTATCTTGTCTGAGGAGAGGAGGAGAGGGTAAAAGATAGAGGAGGAGAGGTGTCCATAGGGCAGGGCTGTAATACTTTAGCCTCTGGGCTTGGTGGTGTCATTAGTTTCTCTCCTCCTGTTCCACCCAGCCTGGCTGGCTGAGATGAGAGATGCTGACGTAACGGGAGGAGCGATACAGAATACAATCTCCTCTAGGCTTGTATTATCTAGCTTTCACCTCTGGCATTCCCAGTTTGGCTGTGTAAATATTTCATTACCACATAATTGGTTGCTGCTTCGGGCTATGCAATAAGGCAGTGAGAGTGTAATGCTGTGTGTTTTCTCTCATTACTTTCCTGTTCTTCTTTATATAAAATTCACTATGAAGTAGTTGGAGTGTGGGTTTGAAACCTCTATAGGGGAAGTGTTTCACTCGCTCTGCCTTGCCCTAGCCTGCCCCTCTTCAGTGTCCTACCCTAGCTACCTCTCTACACTGGCGAGCTAATTAAGACACCAATGATGACTGAGCCAGAGTCAATATTTAACCGTCTTAAGGGGACATCTTTCATTAGCAGCAGCGAGCTGACAAAAGGAGCAACAAGGCCATCGAGTGGTCCTCTTCCTAAAATGCAAGTGAATGAATGGGGCGGAGCAGTTAGATAAGGTGCTAGTGTAAAGAGGAAGGCTTGGACTGTGATGTTATGTGTGGAGGTTGAAGTACCCTGTTGGTGGAGTGAAACTACTGTTGAGAGTTCTTCTACCAGCTCCGTACACCCACCAACTGGTCCATGCCAACATCTACTATGAGACCGATAGAACTTCAGCCCTGCACCTCTTCTACACATCACAGTCCAAGACTTCCTCTTCACACTAGAACCTAATAATAGCTAAGATAAGCATACAACATTCAAAAAGGGTGTTATAGTGTTAAAAACACCATATGTTGTTACCACCTGTACACGTCTTCATACAATAAAAACTAATTATTTTCCTAATCACCTGATACTCATTCAATGTTCATATAATGAGTCCTGTTCTCTTTCAGTAGAGATACTATGTGATGAAAAAAGCATGCCCTGAAGCCTTACTTCTTCTGCCCCCCCAACTAGACATGAATTTGAAATGAGTTCTCCCTAAGACCCCCAGCAGCCTTTAACCCATGCCCAATGGGAGTGTGTGCACTTGTGTTTAAAAGTGGTGCTCTGTGAAGGTCTAACCCCTCTATCGCATAATATCATCGACTACACCAGGGACCTGCTAACACAAAAAGCCATTCTGGCTTTATAGGGTCATTCTGCCCAGGCTGCTCATTAGACATAGAAAAAAACATAACCTCACTTTCCATAAAAAGACAAACAAAGTGCTCATTGATCAGGGTGATCAATGGAGGATCAATAACCTAAACCCTCATCATTCCCAGCACAGCATAATTACAGCTGAGATATGGTGGTCGTCACAAAAGTCCAACACAGCCTGGTCTAATTGGAGGCAGCCTACTGCTTTAGTCACGCTGGCAGAAGCTTTTCCAGAGCAGAGCAGCCTAGTGCTGAAAGACCTCTGCCGGCCTGGCTGGGCATTGGAGCTTCCCAAAATAACCACAGCGAGCTCATGCCATTAGCCCCAGTGTCATCACGGAGGTCGTTGGAGATGGCTGCCCATTAAATGTTTGGGATATTTAACACAGGCCACAGCAACCTCCTGCTCCCCAGCGCACAGGAAAGCTTTGTATCCCTTTTAATGTAAATTACGCACGTAGGTTGTAAGATCGCATTAAGCCCCTTTTTATAGGACAACTTGTGATTTTAATTTATTAATGTTTTGGAGGAGTACCCTTATTATGCGATTAGTTGCTGACCTTCCTTGTTGTTGACCTCCCATAATGTTTTCCACTCCAGTGACTGTGGCGAAGAGAGACACTAGAGGAGCAGGCACAGCTAAGTGGTGAGCTCAATGTACCGCTCAGGCATCGGACAGGCTGGCATCACAGTCCCGCTGCCCTGTCCACCTATACACCCTGCTTACTGGTGCACAAAGTCACAAACTATACCTCAAAGGCTACCACTTTCTCCCCTTCCTGTTTATTGATTAGGTAAACCTCTTGTTCAGTTATTGTGCAGTAAATCAAGCATGGTGAGCACTAATCTCAACCCCGGGAGGAAAGTGGTAAAGGTTAAACTTGCTAAAAAGCGCATAATTAAGGAGCCATGTTCAGCCATGAGTGAGGACATATTCCTCCCTCTCAGCTTTCTGCCCTGTTCCTGCTTTACCCCGTTCCTCTCTGCTGTGCTGTGGCCTCTGCCTGCCTGTCTTCCTGCCTCTCTGCCTAACTGACTGCATGACCGTGCAACCAGAGGCTGGAGGGAGTGGGCTTGGCAGAGGAGCCACGGGAAGGAAGTATATACAGTTTCTAACCACCTCTCCCTATCCCTTTCTCTGTCTCTCCCTCCCACTATTCTCCACCAAAGCGCCGGGGGCGCCATACTTGTAAAGTAACCACAGCCCTTTGAGTGCCTCTTGTATTTACAAACAGAGGTATGTCGGAATCAAAGGAATTACATGACATAACACAAACAGTCGGCGGATTGAGAATTTATAGCGTGGATATGGCATAGGTGGGGCTGCACCCAGGAATTCTGCTATTGTTGGATTAAGCTACACTCAGTAAGATAACTGAATTTACCTAGAGGAGAGAGCAGGGCAAGAGTCCACTGCAACAGCACTCCGCCCTTTTCCCAGACAGACAGGCAGGCAGACAGTCTGCTCCAGGTGGAGAGAGCAATCACTTTCCCATCAACTTCCTGGTCCTGTTGTTTCTCCTCCCTTTCTCTCTCTCTCCCGCTTCTCTCACTGGCTCTTTTAATGAAAGCGTATCTATTGGTCTATGCCTCCATGAGGTCTCTACAGTATGTTTCTGCCGTAGTTAAATCTGGCATTTTTCCTCTCCTGGTTAGATCTAAAAGCCCCTTTCCCTCTCTCTTTCTCCCTTTCCCTCTCTCTCTCTCTCTCCCTTTCCCTCCCCTCTCTCTTTCCCCTCCCCTCTCTCTCTCTCTCTCCCTTTCCCTCTCTCTCTTTTTCTCCTCCCCTCTCTTTTTCTCCTCCCCTCTCTCTTTCTCCTCCCCTCTCTCTTTCCCCTCCCCTCTCTCTTTCTCTCTCGATCCCCTCCCCCTCTTCCCCCAGCACTTTCCCTCTGTTGCTGTTCTGCCCAATCTCACCTCAGTTTTTATTTCTCCTTCATCAGCAGGGGACTAAAAATAAATGATAAATGGAACATGATATTTTAAAGTCTTTTAAAATCTTCTTACAAAGGAATAATGGGCTAGTTAATCCTGCAGATCTCCCTCAGATTGATTAATCAGCACATGCAGACAATCAAATAAATGATTAATATTCGCCAGACCTGCGGTCGGACAGTTACCCTGAAACCATCAGTAATAATTCAGTAACCCTTCCCAGACCATGGGCTGGCTCGTCTGACTCACTCTGCCTCACTCAGCCTCATTCAGCTTCAGCCCTGTGATGTTCCAGCAGGGCTTTGAACTCAACTCTCACCATGCTGGAGTCAGACACACTGGGGAGAAGCTGTCTGCTTTCCATTCTCTCTCACACACACATGCACACACCCCTAAGCAGGACAGAGAACACCGGCCTACCTGGGCAGACTCACCCTGCAATACCGTCAGTCTTCTGCATAAATACAAGGTGTAGCTATAATAGAATATTCACTCACGGGATCTGTCCTCCATGTCCACACCAGCGCTGCTGTGGTTTTCCTATCAAACATATCCTCGCTTGGAGGTTTCCACTAAAAGAACTGGTTCCTCCAGTTTCAACTGTTGGTAGTAAACAGTTATACAACCAAACACACACATACAGTATAAAACCCTCTCACGTCATAGTAGCTGCTATAATACACAGACAAAGCCCAGTGGGTAAAGAACATGGGCAGAGCTATTCTGTCTGTGAGTGAGTGTTCACACATGAGAGAGACAGAGAGAGATAGAGGCTAGCTGGCTGGCTGGCTGGCTATGTGTTATGTAAGGGATAAGGTGAAGTGAAAACAGTGTCACCATGTTCCCTGGGAGCCAGGGGGCCAGATGTCCTCAGACAGACAGGCTGTTTAGCATGAAGCCTAGCCCCATCACCACCACCCTGCCTGGCTGCCTGGGCACATGTCCTGGTGATGGATCCCCTGTTTATTCAGCTATTTTTAGGACAAAAGGGGGAATCTCCGTTGAGAAAGACTTTCTTTCTCTCCCATTACCCACCCTGCTCTCCCTCCCACAGAGGTCAACTAGTAGGCGTCCTCACGGCCCTCCCTGCATCTGCCAGCCTCTGCTGTTATTAATCTGGGAGAGGGCCGGGGTCAGCAGAGAGAGAGAGCGGTGCCTCTCCTCTCATACCCCCACACTCCCTCACTCCCAGGGGGGCCGAGTCAGGCCAGGAAAAGGGAGGTAAACACTGTCTGTAGGTATGGAATGTCTGCCCTACTCCACTCTGCTCCCTGGCCAGTGGGTCTAGGGGGTGTTGCTGTGTATGATACTGCAGATCTCAAGCTTTCTCTCTCTCTCTCTCTCTCTCTCTCTCTCTCTCTCTCTCTCTCTCTCTCTCTCTCTCTCTCTCTCTCTCTCTCTCTCTCTCTCTCTCTCTCTCTCTCTCTCTCTCTCTCTCTCTCTCTCTCTCTCTCTCTCTCTCTCTCTCTCTCTCCTTGGACCCATAAAGCTGTCCCACGACAGAGTTGACCCCACCCCCCTCCCCTTTCCTCCTACCCCTCCTCTCTCTTCTGGAGATGGCATGGCCTTTGTGTTGGCTGACCGGCTGGCTGGCTGAACCAGCCTGTGCAGCTGTCTACTCCCCTCTTCCATATGACACACTGACTCCTCTTGTTAAACTGCTGTATTACACGGCAGCATATCATTTACTGGCTACAGACATTTACAAAATATCAAACTTCCCACTGAACTCAGACAGAGTTTACAGGCTGAGTGCAGGAGAGTGCTAGCAATAGCACATTCCTATAGCCTTTTTGCAGTGTGAGCAGCTTACAGTTTAGCGCTGTGAGACCTAGAGTCATAGCAGGGGCAACACCAAGCTTTAAACTGCACGGGGCCACTCAATAGTCTTGCCAATATGGCGTGTGATATATGGCTTTGTCTTTAATAGGTATAAGCATGGTGTGTTGTAGGGCAGTGTCGTGAAAAGCCCTGGTTTTATATAACCGTTAGAGTTCACTTTGATCTTGTCTCTCGCTCCACTGTTTATAAATCAGCCACACAAATATTTATGAGCAGGACGAGGAAAATGGCTAGTCTGGTTTGTATCTCGCCCTCCCGCTTTCCCTCCCTCCCTCTCTCTCATTCTCTCTCTCCCTCTCCCTCCCAGGCTGATGTGTCGATGAGGCCACCACAGAGGCAGAGCGAGGGCATAGGCCCCGGGCCACATTCATCATGCCTGATGCCTGGCCTGGATTTGGCTATTGTGTGGCCAGAGGGAAGACCACTCAAATGGGAGCGAGAAAGAGATATGAGGAAATAAATAAGGAAGAACATTGCTTAGATATTCGGGCCACTTTGAAATCTTAAGAGTACTGAAGTAGGTAAGCAAAAATAACAATAACAGTGCAAAACACCGAATGAGTGCATTATGTGTGCTCCTATTAAAGATAGTGTGTGCATGCATCTGTCCCTAGTGCAGCTCCAGTTCATTTGTAGCATGGCTCAATACATTTATAAAGCCATGTTCAATATGCATTGCCTTTCTCTTGCTTTCAGCTCACCTATCAGTTGGTGCCTGCAGCACACACAATGGGACGGGCCCTGGGCTCCTGGATCCATAGACTTTAATTGCTCCCCCCAGCCCTGACCTCTGCTCCCGATCACTCCCTGATACACAGCATCTCTATTAAGCTGGGAAGTAGGTAAATATTCTTCTAATGACCCTTAGTCCTAACGACACCATTGGAAATGGAGGAAAAAATCAATCCCCCCCTTTTTTCCTCTTTTGTCCTTGGCTGACTATTAGTTTTCCCTTTTTATCTGATGTCGGGCTCCAAAAATGTTGAGGGAAACGGATGAGTGGTGGAGTGTCTGCGCTCACTTAGACATGGTGGCAGAGTTCCTTTGGGGGGATTTTTAGATAGAGAGATGGCAGGGTTGTGTTTTAAATTGAAAATATCTTAAGCAGTCGAGACTGTTCTTCAGACAACATAGACAACAGAGCCAAGGCAAAGAGACAACCTTCTTCTTACGTGGATCTTTAGATCATTCAAAAGGTAACGCTTAGACAGAGAACAAGAGAGAGGAGAGAGAGGCGGGGAAAGGAGTGCACTTTCCTCTGATGAGTAGCCTAACCTCCACATTTCAGACTGGTCTAACCAACCAGGCAGTATGAGGGAAGTTTGTTATGTGACTGAGTGTGGGTTTGTATACAGTAAGTGCTTATATGTGTGAGTCTGTGAGTGTGAGGGGGGTGGTGGGTGGTGAGTGGTGATAGTAGTGGTGGACTGGCTTGTCGATCGATACAGTGATTGGCAGTTAATGGCTTTTCCTGTTGTGCCTTCGTAACCCCGGCCTGAAGGCTGTTGCCTCTGATCAGAGATGGCAGATGGCGTTTGATTTTCGTATATAAACACCTGACTTTGCGGAGATGGCTTCATCATGTTTAATGATTTAAAAGTTAAGTTGAATACGGGGAATACTCTGTTGCTGGGGCTCTTCTTTGAAAGGCACTAAACGGCTCTCCAGATGTACGGGCAGGGCGGCTCTCACACCAAACTGCACGATTTACAGGTAGTAATCTACAGTAATCTATCCCTAGAACTTACTGGTATATCCTCCAAATGAACTTCAAAACGCAGACACGCCATATTTACATGGTCATTTACTCTACATGTGTAATATGCTGTGTATATAAGTGGCCTCTGAGGCCATGCAGCCTACAGTATATATAATATCAGCTAATGGTGTTACAGCCCACTCTACTAACACACATAAAATGACCAATCAAAGAATGCCAATGATCAAAGGTGATTCTAGAGGGATGTCACAAATTGTTCCAACCTGTTCTTTGTCAGTGAGTCCACCATGACAGAGCAAACTGAAAATGAGGCCAGAAATAGCCGGAAATTGAGGAAAATTGAATGATAAGCCCCATTTGGAGTGAAAGAGACGAGGTGTGTTAAAACTCACTCTCCAGCAGGAAATCACAGTACAAACAGCAGGCCCTGAGAACGATCAGGTTTTTGGAGGGTTGTTTCATGTACTGAGGGATTTGTAATAATTTGTCTCGTCACTCCTATAATCCCGATTTTATTCAATCTGATATTCTGTTTTGATCCCATAAACTCCCGTCATTCTAACATTTAATCTTTTCTAAAGTTCAAAGGTGCCTATGAAATGGAAGAACTGAGAAGAAACCCCATCAGATTAGTCTAAGAAGAATAAAAAGGGGCTACATTTATTTTTCATAAAGAAGGAAAAACATCTAATGTAGAGAGAGAGGTTCCTGTTCCCAGCCATTCAGGAACAAAGGCCGTTCCTGCAGGGACCATGGAGGCCAGTAACTGGATCCTGACATAAAGGAGGGGGATATTAGCTGGCAATATGGGGGGAATCATCTCCAACACAGACCGGTGCTCTCATAACTCATCTGTGAAATGATGTTGGGAAGAGTAGTCTGGAGACACAGGAGGTGCATCAGAAGAACAGTGGAGAGAACAAAAGCAGGGATTGTGTTCATGGAGATCTGGGCCCATTGGGACACGCCACTGCAGGAACTAATATACACTACTCTCCCGTGCAACATAAACAAATATTTAATAAAGCCTGGTTCATATAACTCATTAAACTAGACTCTCCGTTCGGTTGCTTAAATTAATATATTGATGATTTGAATAATAATTTGCAAACCAGATTTAGCAATCGACTCTCATGGCACGTAAACGTACTGGCTCCAAGAGACCCCGTTTATACAGTAGCACAGAGTCCTTATGGTTCTAATTACTCCAACAAGACCATTCCAACCGTACAAGCATAAATGAAGGACATTCCTAAGTAGTGACAGAGATAGGCCATCTGAAAGAAGGATCCACGTTTGAATCATTCAGCGGGCCCTAATTTTAGGTCTGGTGTTGATTGAATGTGGTGGCGTTATTAAGTGGGGTTTGTGGGCCTGGCGTGGTGACTGGCGAGGAAGGAGATGAGGAATAGTTCTCAGCGATTTGGAAGCAGTCCTGGGATCTGGGAGGGAGCTGAGAGGAGAGGAGCTGAGAGGCTGTGGTGAAGACTTCCTCTGCTGTCTGTATTTCTGATCTGTGCTCACAGGGAAAAGAGAGAGCAAGAGAGAGAGGCCCTCCAACAGGATAGCACAGCTCCGTAAATCACCCAGCGATTGAAAAGTGCTTTATAAAATACAAATGTGTGAAACCGCTTATTTTGAACAAAGGCCCAATCCCTCTCTATCGCACTTTCACCAGCTGTGACTAGTAAAAAAAAACTCACCTCAGAAAGTTTGACCCCTAAGTTTGCCACATAAACAAAAAAGGGTGAGGTGGGGGTGACTGGTGATGATGGCAAGAGGGTGGGGCTTATGGGGAGTGAGGGACAATCCTGTTTCTACACAGTGTTCTTTATTCCAGGCATCAGTTTGTTATGAGGGAATGTGAAGGCTATAAACTATCACTGTCCTTGAGAAGTTGAACAGCGTTCTTGTCCCTAACCCGTAACTCTGTGCATTTTCTCTCTCTCTCTCTCTCTCTCTCTCTCTCTCTCTCTCTCTCTCTCTCTCTCTCAATGAGTTAAAGTAGAGCACAGGTGGAAACAGAGACACCAGGAGGAAACGATAACATTTGTGAAAATTCACTGTATTCTAATTTAATCTTTTTATTTCCTCTACCTGTTTTCTGTCTGAGAAGGTCTCTGACTGGCCCCTGTGCTGCCCCCTCCCCTTCCCACCTCTGTCTCCTAAATCAATACCCAGTCATTTCCATATAGGAATTCAAACAGATTTTCTTTTTAAAAATCTCCTCTCTCTCTTTTATCCCTCCTTTTATACAACAATAAAGGGCATGATGAGAAAACAAGGTGCGAAATGATTTTTCCCAGAATGCCCCAATAAAAACCATATGACACCCTGGGCTGCACTGCTTAATTACAAAGGGATGAAATCTTTCGTCTACATCTGGAGAAAACATTGCCCCCATAACACTGATAGATTTACAGCTCCCAGTCCTAACGCTGGAGTCCAGAACACGGCAATTAGGCCAAACATACGCCACTTGGATGGACAGTCATCGCCATGGGGGAGGGTGGGGTTGGCTTTTTATCCCCACACTATGGAACTAAGGCCTTGAGGATCTCCAGGTTAGGAGTTCAAATCTCCCCAGCTATTGTGTTTGGGCTATGGGGTTGGCTCGGTGAGTTACCATCTTTAAAGAAAAAATATAGAGAATTGTTTAACGTTAGACTAGTTGTGAATATTAAAGGGACACTTTGGGATTTTGGCAATAAGCCTTTTATCTACCGCCCCAGAGTAAGATGAACTCATGGATAAAATGTTAACGTCTCTGCAGCCAGTATGAAGGAAGTTAGAGGTAGTTTCAAAAGCCAATACTAACTAGCGTTAGCGCAATGACTGGAAGTCTATGGTATATACTAGCATGCTAGCAGTTACCAAAGTCTATGGCATCTACTAGCATGCTAGCAGTTAAAATAGACTTCCAGTCATTGCACTAACGCTATTTAGCATTTGTATTAACACTTGTTAGCAACTTCCTTCAAACTGCATGTAAAATCCTGAAGCGTCCCTTTAATATAGCAAATAAAACGCATACCACCAGCATTAGACTTAACCCATCAAATACCCATTTAAACTCACTAGTGGGGCGTTACAAGGTAATGGGAGTGAAATTCAAACAGCTAGGTCCACATTTCCATTGCACTCCTGTTATTTATCTGTCCCCAGACTCTCCTCGGCAGCCCAAAATTAAACAGACAGGGATCCCTGTGTGCTCATCCTGATGACTGAGATCCCCCGTCCCTTCTCCCCCTCACCCCCCTGCCCGCCCCACAAACCCACTGAATAGAGAAGCGAGTGGAGCAGTTTTGTGGCCCTGACCACTCGCAGGCTGTTAATCTGGTCGCTAAGCCACTGATGTATTGATGGTGGTGAGCCAGTAAGCCAGCCTGCCTCTCTCTCCATCCCCTCAGCTTAGGAGCCACACAGATCCAGAGGAGCTCCGGTCCAGGCCTCATCAAGGCAGCGTTTACCTGCCCATCGACTGCACTTACTCTCCTGGTCGTCCTGGCTACGGACTGGCCACCCAGATGGCCCCAGGAGAGGCCACGATAGACAGAGAGACACCTGGCCTGTCATTTCACTGCACTTTGACTAGCAAATACGTGCAAAGTTAACACCAAATTATAGAGTCTGCTGATTAAATGTGGCTCTTATCTGGTCTATTTGAAGACAAGGAAGGGGATGCAATCTCCCTGTTATCTCTGGGATGTGGAATGGTGTGGGGGGAAGGGGGGGGCAGAGATAGGACTATGGCTGATATGTCTGTAATATCATCTTTACAAGATTGAGGCTGGCAGTGGCTGGGTAAAACACTGATTAGGTGATAGAGAGGGAGACCCTCTGGTCAGGCTCGGCACAGGAAGTTGATTCTGTAAGATGTAATTGTGCTCTCAATAAATCCTCCTCTCATCATGTTGAAAAGTACAGCTCTCAGTCTTACGGTTGGTCCATCATGACTAGGGGAGTAGAGAGAAAGTTAGATTTGTTTGCTCTATTTTTATGGTGAGACCCTGTGTTTATCCTATATAAGCTGTTTTATGAAACCCCGTTGAGTGAATAAATTAACCAGAGCATAAACAACAAACGTCTTGCCCCAAAGTGAAGAGCGCGCAACTATAAAGAGAGAGAAGACTAAGGGGAGAAGAGAGAGAGAGAGGAGGGTGGAGTATGAGGAGGGGTGGGGGTGTTGGGGGGGGGGTGCAGAAAGAGGATTTGGCTAGGGAGAATATTTAGTTTTCCAGCCTGGTTGGATTAAAAACATTTAACCTTAAGCAGAGGCCCATACAAGACCACCCACTGGCCTACAATCTGTATTGGTTTGTTTTGTGGGTGACGGGTACTTGCCTTGTTCATTCATTTTCAGGAGACAAAGAATGGAGAGGAATGGAAGGGGGGAGGAGAGAAAGAGGGAAAAAAAGGAAAAAGAATGAGAGAGGGAGAGTGAAAGAGAGAGGGATGTGGGTGTGTTGGTGTGTGATAGGGGTGTCAGTAAGTCCTGTTTGTAGGTGGAAGGGAGGGAGGAGGAGGTAGGGTTAGGCCTGTAGATCTAGGTTTGGGCTTGATACCCTCCCCAAGCCCAAATATTAAAAACGATGCTATTAAAAAAAGTGTGCAGCGCATCAACTCTTCATTTAACGGATTATAGTTTGAATCGGACAGCAGCCAATCAAATTGTGCCAGCTGAAAAAAGTTGTGTGTGGCAGTGCAGAGGAACGTCGGCAGGTAAATTCAGATGGAGCCCTTGGAAAGATGATACCCAAAATGATTCTTTTCGGATATAAAGACAACGCTGTATCAACAAAAAAGGGATTGCAACTTGCAAAACATGTGGGAAGAAAATTAGGAGGCGCAACAATTTACAACTTTGTTCGACATTTGAAGCTGCACAAAGAACGGTAAGTCGTGGCTAATATAGCCGACAGCTATATATTTTAATACTAGTGTATCATGTAGGCTAACGTAACGTTAAATCAATGAGCCTCCACACAGTCAGTCGGTGCGGGAACATGATCATTGTACCCAAGATTGAGCTACAACTGGCTAGGCAGTTGGTGGCCTAAATCCTGCCAATACGTTGTATTGTAATATGTATGTAATATACTAACTATTACTCTTGTTAAAAATATGAAATGGTATTACATTTGGTGAAGAGCACATTATGACTTGTTTAGGACTCGAAACTTAAAGTTTAGGACTTGAGACTTGACTTGATACTTGACGGTCTTGACTTGAAAGTTGACTCGAATTTGCCTGTCTTGACTTGGGACTTGGCTTGGGACTTGAGTGCTAAGACTTGTGACTTGTAAAACGATGACTTGGTTCCACCTCTGCCAAACATACCTCCTAAAACTCTACTAACTCCCCCTCTAGTATACACTGACAACACCAAACATACCTCCTAAAACTCTACTAACTCCCCCTCTAGTACACAATGACAACACCAAACATACCTCCTAAAACTCTACTAACTCCCCCTCTAGTATACACTGACAACACCAAACATACCTCCTAAAACTCTACTAACTCCCCCTCTAGTATATACTGACAACACCAAACATACCTCCTAAAACTCTACTAACTCCCCCTCTAGTATACACTGACAACACCAAACATACTACCTAAAACTGTACTAACTCCCCCTCTAGTATACACTGACAACACCAAACATACCTCCTAAAACTCTACTAACTCCCCCTCTAGTATATACTGACAACACCAAACATACCTCCTAAAACTCTACTAACTCCCCCTCTAGTATGCACTGACAACACCAAACATACCTCCTAAAACTCTACTAACTCCCCCTCTAGTATACACTGAGCACTGAGCTGCTCTAGTCCTCTCCCTGAGTCCTCCCCTAACCCTCCCCTTCAGCCACCAATCTGCCTTTTCTGCTGATCAGGCAACAGATAATAGGATCAACGGCTTCCTTGCACACCGGCAGGAGTGTGCTCAGTTGCTCTTGTCCGGATGCCCAAAGAAAAAAACTAAAGTCAAAACAAACAACCATTAACACAATAACCAAGGAACTCCAACTCCCAACTGAACCAGAAACATAACATCCCCCCCCCCCCCCTGCCCTCCCCCCTCTGGCCCTCCCTCTGTGGGCCTGCAGAGATATGACGCAGTGCTGGACACGTCCCTATCTCTAACCAGACACACAGTGAGGAGGAAGGGAGTACAGGCCAGGGCCCATTTAGCCATTCTATTAGTCAATCTAGGTAAACAGCTTGTGAAAAAGGCTCAAATAAAGCTGGGCCTACCCTGCTTGGGCGTCTCTCTCTCCCTCCCTCTCTCCCTCTGTGCTGGCCCTCGAAACACCCACAGAGGGGCAGATGCACTCCCAATCAGCAGCAGCAATGTAGCAGCTGGGCCACGGGTCAGCGTCTGGCCTTCTCCAAGGTGGGAGCTGGAGGACTTGTGAAATTCCAACACACTGCCAAACACTGAGTCCTGAACCCTCCCTCTCTGCTCTGATACCACACTCCTCACAGCCTGACTGACAGCCACTACAGCCAATCATAGACTGATCCTCTGAGCTCTATTCCTCAGAGAGAGCCCTGTGGTCCCACCCTCTGGAGTGATTGGGTCCTGTTTAGGCAATGCAGCCCAGAGTTCACCACCCTGCAGGCAGGCTATAGACAGAGGGAGGTGGGAGGGGGAAGGGGGTTCTGGATCATTGCTGTGTTGACTGAGGGAGTGTAAGGAGGCCCCACACACAATTTAAACACTTCCTCAGCTTTACATTACGCCGGCTACCACCCACTTGCACCGAGCTACACAATATCATATGACCTGCACTATGTACTAACGAATGTGATCTGTACAGCCGCGTGTAGCTATTCCCCCTAGCCTCTGTAAAGGTGATTGCTGTAAAGGGGGAGCATGTGTGTGTGTGTGTGTGTGTGTGTGTGTGTGTGTGTGTGTGTGTGTGTGTGTATATAGGGGAATGGGCTGTCTCCCAGGATGTGCAGCGAGCGCTTTATTAGAGCGGTAGTACCAGTAAATCCGAGCTCTTCCTGGAACCGCTGCAACCTTTCCCACTGAGCACTATTACTGAACAATCACAGGCCAGCCATGATAATTAGCAGAGTATCTCTAAACGAGCCTCTCTCCGTCTCCCTCTCCCTCTCTCTCGCTCTGTCTGTCTGTCTGTCTCTGTCTGTCTATCTCCCCGCTCCCCTCCTCTAACTGCTGTCTGGTGGTGGTGGTGAGTGTCTGTCTGTCTCCTGATGGGGCTAAGGTTGGGCTGATCGGCTGGCAGATGAAAGGGCCATGACGGATCGGATCCCAACAGCGATTAAATGCTCCCCCGTGACTTTAACTCCAAATTACTCTCTCCAATTTTATTTGATAATAAAAAACAATCCTTTCTGGAGTGAAACCATTACTTATTCGTTACGATGATGATGGTTTCCTCTCTCCTCTGATGGTCAGGAGGATTTGGAATCAATCCTGATAATTATGATCATTAATGGGGGAGGTCAGTGTGCAGTCTGGGGCAGAGGAGCAGAGTACTTGTGCTGAGTAGGATCCTCACTGAAACACCTTAATGCATTTCCATGTAGCAGCTAATCCCTTCATTTACATTACACACATTTTGCTCCTATTATGCTTTTCAGACATGTTCTTTCCTAACCGCTCAGTTATCCAGTTGGATCGCGCTGGAGGGGAAAATAAGGAGAGGAGAGGCGTCCAAGATACAGATGCTTTGCGCTGGTTAGTGGGCCGGGCTTGGGTCCCAGTCAGCACCGCGTTAGTCTTAGCAGCTAAGACTTGAGAACATGTGATCTGCTCTGAAGGCCTGTTTTCAGGGGTAAGGTAGGCAGTCGCCGTGCACAGTCTGTGTGTATATGGGAGAGTTTGTACAGTTGTGTGTGTGTGTGTCTATGAGAGAGTTTGTACAGTTGTGTGTGTTTCTATGGGAGAGTTTGTACAGTTGTGTGTTTAATAGAGCGGGGCCAGGACAGAGGGAGGGGTGTCGGGGCTTTCTTGGTTAAAGATTCCCCATGTGATAGTGACGGCACTTTCTTCCTCTCTTTCCGCAGCCAAACGGCATCTGGAGTGGATTTTGTGCGAGCAGACACCGAGGAACATGATTACATTCAGCTAACTGCGCTCTAAACTGATTATGCATGTGCCAAGCTAATGGACTACATTTGCAAGAGGAAAAATAACATCCAATCAATCTCAATTACCGCAGATCGCACCGGCCCCCGAGACAAGGAAGGTAGCCAGCTAGCCCTCCATGCTCCTCCCCTTTCCCCAAACTCCTGCCTGGAAGCAGAGGCCTGGCCAGCCCAGGCTCCACCCATCCTGTGTGAGCAGGAGCAGAGTGAGGCAGAGTACAGCAGCTCAGGCCTGGAACTGGGAGAAAAGCACCTGAGGCCTGCTGGGAATGTTTAATAAACCTGTGTGAGTCTCTGTCAGAAATGTTTGGAGGGATGTATTACTACTACCGTAAGGTAACTGTGAATAACTGTAAATCAGGTGTAGAAGTTGGATTTCTCCAGGCCAGAGTGTCTCTAGGGAGAGTGGGGGAGCTGAAGCTTCCAATAAAATAGAGCTTATCTTTGGGGTGACCTGCATATTGTAGTGTAGGGCCATCTGCTTGCGCTTATGGGTGACCATCACGACATCACTACCGCCACTACAAAGCCGACAGTGAGTGGGGAGACGTGAAGGGAAGGTGAAAGTTCAGAGGGGTGTGTCAGGGGTGTGTCAACTGCAGGCAAAGTGAGGCTCCAGATTGAGTGTCTCCAAACCCAGCACATGGGAGTCAGGAAGAGGCTGCAGCATCACCCCCACTGCGTGGTGGTCCGTGCGGTGAGGACGCCTCGCTCCAGTTTTCCATGGGCTTTCGGAACATTCCAATACGTGGGGTGGTGGGGGGGGGGGTATTTTTAGAAAGCCCTAATATGGGCCACATACCACAGACTCTCAAATTATCCCATCCAGCTTAGCCCTCAGTTTAAACCTTCCTTTTTAATTCCAGTAATTACAGGCTCCAATTTATACGGAGCCGTGGACACAAAGGGCCTGTTTAATGCAAACCAGTTTGATTTGGGTGAAGTGTCCCAAGGATCTCCCACATCTTACAGTCTGTTTATGCTGACTTGAAGATTTATTTTCTCCCCAAAAAGGTAAAAAAATGCTGCTATTCGCATCACATTTCTTTTGGGAAGAAGAAATTATTTCCCTTTTTTTCCTTTCTTCATCCTTGCATAATCTGCCAGGCTGAGCCGAAGGCTGAGACTGTTGCTGAGCTCAAGGGCCTGCTGTGCTGTGGGGTTCTGCCTGGCTGGTTGTCATTCCCTCTACTCTACAAGGACTGGAACTCCAACACGTCACAAAGGCTGTGACATTGTCAAGTGGGGAGCCAACCCGTGCTGCAGTGAGCTAGGCCTCAGAACCATTTACTTATCATCCACTAATCACATTTGTGGGTCGTGAAACGCAGTAATAATAAGTTGTGAACATCCTTTTTCGCCACTACACATGTCTGGAGTGATGGGAGCTGCCTGCTTAGTGAGGGCCAGCAGGGCTCTGTGTTCCGGGGTGAGAGCTCAGGTCATTCCTGGGCAGATACTTCCCTTTCTCTGGAGATCAATTGGCTTTAAGAAGTATGGAGCCATCTTAAGAGGCTTAAGTGGTGGAAAACGATCATGCTAGGATGTGTTGTACATATTTAATCCTCCCCAGTCGTATTACCACATACAGTATGTCAACTTTCTACAGTAAAGCACCATTTTGGCACATGATAAAGTGGAAGGCAGACAGACAATGTAATATAAACTCGTCACTCTCCTTCCAGACAAAACATTATTTTCCACCTTAGGTGTGAGTTGGATATGCAGGATGTCAAGGCCCATCTATTTCGGTCAAGTGTGAGACAGTGGCACTGGCATGTGGGCAGAGTGCCCCGTCTGTCTCAGTGGCACAGAGAACACCCAGGGTTACCCCAGCCCTGCCCAGTGAGGATGAACCTGGCCTGGGGCACTAGGAGGCCCCTCTCAGCCTCTCAGCCTCCACAGGCCAGGCCCAACGTGTCCTACAGATTGTGTTACATATTTTAATCAGTGTGGTATTTGTAAATATCCTGGCTACGTGTCTGGGCATGAGTGGTGGAGACACTGCTCTAGTCCTGCTCCACTATAACCCTGCTCTCTGTCTCTCTCCAGGTGATTAAAAACACAATAATGTCTCCTCATTTTCCCCCCTCCTATATTACACTATTTGCCAAGAGCAGTTATACTGCAAAAAGACTAAATAAGAGGTAGAAAACCAATAGAATATATTGTTTGTTTTGCCCATTTACTTTCCAATAGCCTAACACTTGAGAATGGAGCAGAGTCTTTGTGTAAATAAAGGCACAGTGTGTTTGGGGACAGAGCAGTGTGATGAGCTACAGTTGTGTGGGTGTGTGAATGCGTGGGTGAACGGTATGCGTTTGTTTACGTCTTAGTGTGTGTGTGTGATTGTGTTAGCCGTCTATGTAGCCATGCCAGGTTGGGTTAAACACAGAGTAGCCCTAGCCTAGCCGCAGACACACAGGATAGGTGCCTAAGTGGAATCAGGCCTGTTAGATTTATGGCCATTTGTTCAGAGAGTGTTCATCCATTGGCTATTATGGAATGATTAGAGGAGAAGGTGAAGCTCCAAGTCCAGCGAAAATCAATACGGCTGTCGAGAACGATTCTGCCTTTCCTGCTCCGAGGAGTATTAACACCAAACCTCTGTCTCCTCACACTTCTTCATCCCTCTCCTAGTGATTTCACCCCTTATCCTCCATACCCGGATCCACCTGCTAGGTTCTAGCCCGCCCACTCCTCTGTATGGGCCCTGTGAACAGAAGGGTTAGACAACAGGGCCATCATTCATGACTGGTGGAAGAGGCTAGCAGCGGAGCAGAATCCAGGGACCTGCAGTGGAGTACCGTGGAGGAATGTAACGTTAGGAAGGAAGAAGAGAAGAGGGAGGAACGGTGGAAGGGGAGAACGGCACGTACCTTGTACAGCTTGAGGCTGGCCTCGTGGCGGGAGTTGATGGTATGCATGCGTAGCTTCTCCAGGCTGTTAGTGTAGTAGTCGCAGGCGTTGCACTTCAGGTGCACCGGGTTGCCGATGGCCACGCACTTTAGGCGCCACTCGTTGCCCTTGCCCCCCTCCTTGATGTGGGCCACCAGCTGGTACTTCTGCACATGCTTGTCGGTCTTGCAGTGCAGCTGGAAGTTGGCCTTCAGCTGTGTGGTGTAACGGCACAGCTTGCACTGGTGCGAGTCGCCCACCACGGCGCGCCACTCCTCCTCGGGCAGGCTGCGCTCGGCACCCATGTGCATGCCCAGCACGTCCAGGTTGTCGGTGGTGAAGCGGTTGCACACGGCACACTGGAACAGCTTGAGGGAGGGGTCACTGGTCTGCGACAAGCTCTCCCCCAGGGTCATCAGCTCCTCAGACACCAACTGACCACCAACGCCACCCAGCCGCATGTCCATGGGGATCTCCCCACCTACTGAGCACCAGGGACGGAAAGAGAGAGAGGAGGGAAGAGAGAGAGAAATTGTGTGTTTGAGAGAGAGAGAGAGAGAGAGAGAGAGAAAGTGCTTAGTTGGTTACATGCACACGGTCAGTTGGTTATTTTCAAATTTCACAAGCTCTGAATTCTAAGTACAGCTTTCAGGGATTATTCCTATCTAGCCATCAATCTATTTCACTTTGTGTTACATGTACTTTTCTGGACATCAGGAGTTATTTAGAGTTTCTTAGAGGGGATGGAGGCATGGGGTTTTCCAAAGGGGCTCTCAGTTCTTAGAGTTTCTTAGAGGGGATGGAGGCATGGGGTTTTCCAAAGGGGCTCTCAGTTCTTTGAGCCTCCCTCAGCATGGAAAATGTCCTAGGAAAAGTGAAAGGTGTACGGTTCAACTTTCAACAAAGAGCCATGTTTGTCTCTGCAGTCAAAGTGGATTTGCTCTCTAGTTCCAATACCCCTCTGAGGATAATGTGCATGTGTGTATTTATGTACCTAATTTGATTAAATCAAGATTATCCTTCCTTTGAGCCAAGAGAAAGAAAGTCTGGACTTTTTCTTCGGGTGCAGAAACGTTGCACCGCCAGAGTAAGGATTTACACGTAGTCCTGTTTGGACTGGTGTACTTTCACGGCCCGGCACTAAATCAACTCCAGAGGCCGTGAGCTCCGCAGAAAAAGAAAGTTATTCTATCATTACAAGAGAACTAAAGAGTTCCCAAGCATACATTACTGTAAATCAAATCCAGTGCCCTTGTTCACAGAATAATAATACAAAAAATCCACTTTTCTCTTTGGATTCTCCTGCCTCTTTCGACTCAGCATAGCTGCTAAATCGATACAGACACCTACCAGATTAATCCTACTCGGTACTGAGCGAAGAGGGGGAAGTAAAAAAACAACGCACGCATCCAGATCCAACAACAGAAACAACCATATCTACAGTCTGAAGAGGAGGGGAAAAAACTAAAGGCGGTAAAAATGAGGTAAGAGTGGCTGGGGAGTTTTTGCTCGCTGATCTTTAATCTATCACTGCCCAGACTGAGCGCACTGGCTGACCCCGCCTGGCTTTACACTAAATTAATTCCAGCAGCCTCTTTTTATTTATTGCTGCAGTATGCAGCCTGCTCTCTGACTTTTCTCCATTACCTGAGTTTTTATAGCCGGGAAAGGGAGACCTCTGTGAAGCCCTCTGAAATCACTCACAGATCCACCTCTCCAGCCAGGGCCCCCCTTCTCTCTCTCTCTCTCTCTCTCTCTCTCTCTCTCTCTCTCTCTCTCTCCTCACTAGTTACTACCCCTATCTCTATCTCTTCCTCTCCATTCCTCATCTTTATTCTCTCATTCCTGTGTGGCTCTCACACTCTTTTCCACTGTAGACTCCATGCTCCAACACAGACACAGTGATTACCTTTGCCTTCACGGCTGTGTGAGAAAAGGTTCAGTCTGCGGTCCCTACATGTGTTTTAGATGTAAGCAGGCCTCTGTTAAATATAACCTAGAATATTTTGACTGAGACGCTGTCAGTCCGTATCAATGTTTAGGGAAAGGGAGGCAGGACGCTGTGGAAATATTTTCACTTTCAAATAACATTAAAAGGCTTGAGATAAACACACATCATTGGGAAATCTTGGAAACTCTATTCTTTGACATTAGCAGAGTCCAAGTCCATGCTGTAAATATATTAACGTGTCTCTACAGGGCTTGGTGGAACTTCCAAAAGATTAGTGGTGGACCAGCTTTGCTGGATTTTCAGAGAGCTCTACCTAGATGCTGCAGCATTCAGGCAATATATTGGACAACAAAGTAGAGCACACAATAGCTAAGGCCCTCCCCCCCCCCCTCTCTGTATCTGCAGCAGCTCAGTCCTGGGGATAAGGATTACCAAGAGGGTGAGATCATGTGAGGTCAGGATTTGTCATCTCCCTCTCTGTCTAACAATATCCTCAAAAGTCAGAAATACACAGTGGAAAAGAGGACTAAAGGGAGGGAGGTACAGACGGATACTATCTGTCCTTGAGCTGCACAGGCATAGTTATGATGGCAGAGTAGTGTGTGTGTGATGGAGTGTATCGGTGTGTACAGTCAATCAAAATGTGTGTGTCTCGGGATGACACTGTGGTCGTTTTAGGGCTGAGAGTAATGCCTCGTCATTGCCTCCCTGTAACATGCTTATTAAACGTTCCCTCACAGGAAAATGAACCAGATGGCAAGAGAGGGGATGAAAACATTTGTCACAGCAATCAATTCTTGTTCGTGTCTTTGAACCGGCGACAGTTGGAGACAAGTCTGTACAAACTGTGGGGTTGTAACTGGCACGCCAAACACTCAGCTATGCCGCTGAATTACCCATACTGGGCCCTCTACTCCTCCCTTCTTTGACCAAGATAAAATTTATAGCTGCAATTACAACGTTGGGGGAAAAAAGAGAGCTCCAGTGGCGGAGTTCAGTGGCAGTTTGGAAATAATGACATGAAAACGCTGATGTTCAGAGGCATGGAGGACATGGGCAAACAAGAGGAAGGCTCACTGAGCTGCTCTCTCTTCCTCTCTCTCTCTCTCTCTCCCTCGCACCGCCTATTGTGAGGAAAACAAGGTATCACAGGGGGACTTTCCCAGCAGTGTGACCCAGATAGAGTGACATAGACTGGAAATGTAAACTAAACTCTTACGTGTGTTATGAAGTGAAGTGTGGATGTGTGAGTTTGGGGGGCATATTTGAGGCTATATAGGAGCTTTCAGAGAAGTTCTACCTACACCACTTAATAACTGATGGAGACAAAAAAGCTCCCAGAACTCTAATGACTGGGTCGTTTTTTAACCAGGGTCAGCTTTCTCTAAAATCAACACAAAAAGTCCCTAACTGAAGCTCCACCGATAGCTTCACTAGCCGTGGGTCTAAAGGTCCACTCTTCTCAGCCGAGCCGGAGTGAAACACTATCCTAATACCAAGGCCCCCATCTGGAGAGGATCCCCTCTTTTACTGGGAAGATATCGATTCAGCTCCAACTAGACAGAACATGGCATGGAAGTCATGGTGCATGGCACATTGGTGAGAGAATGTTAACAACTAACAAGTCGTGTTGTACACTAAGTCAGAAAGGGACTGTTGTTAGGTCCACCCTCTAGTTAGGTCCACCCTCTAGTTAGGTCCACCCTCTAGTTAGGTCCACCCTCTAGTTAGGTCCACCCTCTAGTTAGGTCCACCCTCTAGTTAGGTCCACCCACACGTTAGGTCCACCCTCTAGTTAGGTCCACCCTCTAGTTAGGTCCACCCTCTAGTTAGGTCCACCCTCTAGTTAGGTCCACCCTCTAGTTAGGTCCACCCACACGTTAGGTCCACCCTCTAGTTAGGTCCACCCTCTAGTTAGGTCCACCCTCTAGTTAGGTCCACCCTCTAGTTAGGTCCACCCTCTAGTTAGGTCCACCCTCTAGTTAGGTCCACCATAGTTAGGTCCACCCTCTAGTTAGGTCCACCCTCTAGTTAGGTCCACCCTCTAGTTAGGTCCACCCCTCTCGTTAGTACACCCTTCCGTTAGGTCCACCCACACGTTAGGTCCACCCTCTAGTTAGGTCCACCCACTATCGTTAGGTCCACCTCTAGTTAGTCCACCCTCTAGTTAGGTCCACCTCTAGTTAGGTCACACCATCTAGTTAGGTCCAACCCTCTAGTTAGGTCCACCCATCTAGTTAGGTCTCACCTCTAGTTAGGTCCACCCCTCTAGTTAGGTCCACCCTCTATTAGGTCCACCCTATAGTTAGGTCACCCTCTAGTTAGGTCCCCACCTCTAGTTAGGTCCACCCTCTCAGTTAGGTCCACCCCCACGTTAGGTCCACCCTCTAGTTAGGTCCACCCTCTAGTTAGGTCCACCCTCTAGTTAGGTCCACCCTCTAGTTAGGTCCACCCTCTAGTTAGGTCCACCCTCTAGTTAGGTCCACCCTCTAGTTAGGTCCACCCACACGTTAGGTCCACCCTCTAGTTAGGTCCACCCACACGTTAGGTCCACCCTCTAGTTAGGTCCACCCTCTAGTTAGGTCCACCCTCTAGTTAGGTCCACCCTCTAGTTAGGTCCACCCTCTAGTTAGGTCCACCCTCTAGTTAGGTCCACCCTCTAGTTAGGTCCACCCTCTAGTTAGGTCCACCCTCTAGTTAGGTCCACCCTCTAGTTAGGTCCACCCTCTAGTTAGGTCCACCCTCTAGTTAGGTCCACCCTCTAGTTAGGTCCACCCTCTAGTTAGGTCCACCCTCTAGTTAGGTCCACCTCTAGTTAGGTCCACCCTCTAGTTAGGTCCACCCTCTAGTTAGGTCCACCCTCTAGTTTAGGTCCACCCTCTAGTTAGGTCCACCCTCTACGTTAGGTCCACCCTCTAGTTAGGTCCACCCTCTAGTTAGGTCCACCCTCTTAGTTAGGTCCACCCTCTAGTTAGGTCCACCCTCTAGTTAGGTCCACCCTCTAGTTAGGTCCACCCTCTAGTAGGTCCACCTCTAGTTAGGTCCACCCTCTAGTTAGGTCCACCCTCTAGTTAGGTCCACCCTCTAGTTAGGTCCACCCTCTAGTTAGGTCCACCCTCTAGTTAGGTCCACCCACACGTTAGGTCCACCCTCTAGTTAGGTCCACCCTCTAGTTAGGTCCACCCTCTAGTTAGGTCCACCCTCTAGTTAGGTCCACCCTCTAGTTAGGTCCACCCTCTAGTTAGGTCCACCCTCTAGTTTAGGTCCAACCTCTAGTTAGGTCCACCCTCTAGTTAGGTCCACCCTCTAGTTAGGTCCACCCTCTAGTTAGGTCCACCCTCTAGTTAGGTCCACCCTCTAGTTAGGTCCACCCTCTAGTTAGGTCCACCCTCTAGTTAGGTCCACCCTCTAGTTAGGTCCACCCTCTAGAAATCTCGTGTTTTATACATTGCCGTTGTTTCACCTCCCCTCTTTTATCTAAATGGGGCTCTTTGCTTGGAAAAAGTGCGAATGATGTTAAGTTCAGTAGGGCAGGTGTACCTTCGGGCAACAGAAACGGAAAGAAAGAGACCGCTGCCAACATGAAAGATAGGATTGTGTGTATAGAGTGTGTGTGAGAGTGAGGGAGGGAGGGCTATGTGTTCCCTGGTTAACCCTTTGCCTGCATGTTGGTTCAGAGAAATGGCTGCTCGGCTGTTTCTCATGGGGATTTTTTTATATTCTATATTCATCACTAAAACTATAAATCATTGAATGTAAATATAAAATGACTTACCATTCATGCATTCATTTACTGGCCACGCTACACACATTCAGTAAATAAATTAACACAATTAGCCTATGTCTAAATGGGTTAAAAAGTGAAGCATTTAAAAAAAAATCAAAGCTGAATCTTCCATTTAGTCACATACTGTTTATAACTGTGTTTCATGTTTAAAAATAAACAGCTGGCAGCAGTGAGAGCGATCCCACCCCTTGTGAACTCGTACTGAACTGCAGTCTGCCTTCTCTGTGGTGACCTGAGGCAGTACTGAGGGAAGAGCCAGAATGGCTCCCACTGTTCCACTGTTGCAGAGGCGGACTGAGGGAGCTCACCTAGTTGGGGGGCCAAGGCGGCCATGTTGGGGTCCAGGTGGAAGCCTCCCAGCAGGAACTGGGCCTCAGCTCCACCCGGGTCCATCTTGAGCCCTGGGGGCAGGCTCATGTTCTGGGTCAGGTAGTACTGGTAGAGCTCGGCCTCGGAGGGAGAGGGCATGGCCCCCAGGCCCAGTCGACCATGCTGCATCTGGGTCACATTCTGCTGCAGCAGCATCATGTTGTGCATGTGCTTCTCGCTGGTCATGTGGATGCGCAGGTTCCGCGCCACGTTGGTCTCGTAGTCGCACACCTCACAGCGCCACGTGGGCTTGCTTTTTGGCTTGGTGGGCGAGGGGGAACCGCAGGGCCCCGCCATGTGGGCGGAGGACTGGGTGGGGTGGTGGTGGTGTGGCGGGTGGTGGGTGCTGGCCTGGGTCACAGAGGGCACGGTCACCACTCCGACCCCTCCAGGGTGCTGGCCAAACACCTGCTGCTCGGCTGAGGGGATGGAGCCTCCGTTCTGCAGGGTCTGCATGTTGTTCAGATGCTTGTCCGACTGCATGTGGATGCTCAGGTTGCCCTTGGTGGTGGTCGAGTAGTTACACACCTAGAAAATAGAGAGGACGTTCATTTTTGCTCATGTTGTAAAGTGGAAATCTTTGTTGCCTCTAACTTATAGTCCATGAAATATAAATCATATCATGACATGTTGATTGATATGTCATATCAGTCAACATGTCAACATATCAACATATTTCACATTGTGCTAAAGTTCTATTCAAAGTCCTACCACCTGTCAGTATACTAGTCATTAGGCTGAGGTCAGTACTTCAACTGACTAGGTTGGATCTTCAACTGACTAGGTTGAAGTACTGACCTCGCAGCGGAAGGGCTTGTATCCGCAGGTGTAGCTCTCTCCTCGGGCCAGACGCGGGTGGCTCTGGCCACTGCTGCAGTACACACAGGAGCCACCGGAGTCTGGGTGCTTCTCCTTCATATGGGCCTCCAGGGTCTGCTGGTACTTGTAATGCCAGTTGCACTTGGGACACTTGAGTGTCTTGCATGAGTTGCGCGAGTGCATCATGGTCATGTGTCCGCCCAGGGACCGCGAGGAGCCCAGGACGGTGTCGCATTTGGGGCATTCCACCCCACTTCCTCCAGGCCCATGGTTCTGAGGGCACTCACCGCCACCGCCCATTTCACAGGACCCCCCTGGGTGGGGGTGTGGGTGAGAGTGGGAGTGGGCTGAGGGGTGGAGGTGGTGGTGGTGATGGTGCAGGTGGTGATGGTGCAGAAGGGCTCCGCTGTCCTCCTCTCCCTCTGCCGGGCAATCATTTGGTTCAGGAGCTGTGGCACTATCTCGATTGGCACTTTCGTCGGCGGCGGCGGCGTTGGAGGCCAGAGGTGAGGAGGTGCCCGCGGCGACGTCCTCGCTCCCTCTGTTGGCTGCAGCCGCCATCGCCATGGGGACAGTGGGCCCCTGGCAGTTAAAGCTCAGAGGGAGCTCCGAGGTCCTCCCCCCACCGTCTGCCGCCGAGCCCTCTTCCCTGACAGAGGAAGAAGAAGTGGAAGCTGGGGCTTTGCTGTTGAGGGTGGGGCTGGCTGCAGATGGGCAGGCAGTAGGCTGGAGAGCGCTACTAGGTATTAGTAAAGGAGATTTGGAAATGCTTTGGTTTGAGACAGCCGGTTTCCCCACTTCGCCACCACCACTGCTACTGTTACCAACACAGGCCAGCGGAGTTCCTTCTTCCTCCACCTCAGCTTCCTCTTCCTCTAATAACAGTTCCTCCTCTTCCTCCGAGCCCCCCTCCTGGCTAGCCAAGCCTTCTCGCCCCTCCTTGTCCCCACGCTCCCGCCTGCGGATCCCCTCTTTCCCAGCAGGCCCCTCTGTTCTCCCTCCCTGCTTGGGCAGGGTGTTGGAGTCTTTGGCAGGGCCTGGGGTTGAGGTAAGAGCAGGTGCTTTGGGGTTGCCCAACCCCCCCAGAGAGAGGAGGGAGCCTTGCTGCTGCTGGAGGCCAGAGGAATCAGAGTCTTTGTTCAGGAGGGCCTCGCTGCCCCCACTGCTGCTCCCTGCCTCCAGGTGGACCCCACTGAATGTGCCGTAGAAGCTCTGGCCAGAGTTCATGGGGACCATGGTGGGGGGCGCCGGCATAGGAGAGCTCTTGTTTTTTGGTTCCAGGAAGCTGATGAGGGGCTCTTTGTCCTTCCCGATGCCCTGGATGATGGCAGACGCCTTATTGTCCCCCAGCAGCCGCCTCTCGTCCTCACACAGGGTCATGCGGTGGTCGTGGACGGCATGAGTGGCGAAAGACCGCGGGTAGCCGAAGGACAGTTTGCAGAGAAAACACATGAGGATGGGCTTTCCCTTGCCATAGAGGGCCAGCCCATCAAATTTGGAGAAATCCACGTTGTTGGGAACATCTTTGGATACGCAGGACTTCTTGGCAGACCCGTCGCTGTTCAGGTAATCCTTGTTGCTTTTGTGCCGCACATCGAAGACGCGGAAACTGTGCAGGACAGGACTGAGGCCTGCCAGGGTGGAGGTATTGGGGAAACCTTGGTCTGAGGAACCAAACCACTTCCCGAACGACGAGGCTATGTGGAACGTGTTGATGATCTGAGGGTACACCGAGGATGAGGTCCCAGCAGGTTCCCCCGGCTTCCCCGCCACGGGGAGAGAGTTTGTGGGGAGCAGGCCGGGCACAGCACCCCCTCCACTTTGGATCAGCTGGCTGAGACTCTCAACAATGTAGGCCGAGCCGTCCGGCTGGTAGACTATCTCTCCAGCCAGGTTCTCCACATCACTGCTCTCCTCTTCTTCCTCCTCCTCCTCTCCTTCCTCACTCCCGCTCTCTGCCACACCCCTTCGTCGGTTGGGCTGCTGGCGTAGCAGCGTAGGCATGCCCCCTCCTCCAGGAGCTATGGGTACTCCGGGGAAGGGCTGCAGACTTGGGAAACAGCTGTCGATCTCCATCTCATCCAAGTCCTCCAATTCTTCTTCCTCTCCGCAGCTCACTCCCTCCTGCTCCTCGTTGAGCTCCTCGTTGAGCTCCTCGTTGAGCTCCTCTCTTCTGGGGTGCAGCTGGCCTGAGGCGGAGCTGTCGCTGTGGGCCAGGGGTGGGGTCCGGGTGGGATGCTGCTGCTGCTGTGGCTCTCTCACAGAGGGGTAGGGTGCAGAGAGAGACAGGGGCTCCAGGGAAGAGGGCTGGCTGCTGGGAGGGACCTGCGAGTTAGAGTGATCGTTCCAGGTCTGCAGAGGGTAATGCTGCTGCTGCTGTTGCTGGGAGGTGGTGGAGGAGCCGAGCCCATCGTCTGTCCCAGAAACCACGGGAGACTCACAGCTGTCCATGCTGATGCCTACATGAGGTGTTCATCGCATCCAGGCCTGAAGACACAGAGAGAGAAGAGAGAGAGAGAGAGAGAGATTGGTAAGAGACTCTAATGGTAATGAATATATGAAAGGACCATGGTTATCAACAAGGACACAGTCTCTCTTCCTAAACTTGTATAAACTCCTTTCATAAACATAACCCATAGCATTGTTCTCATCCTAAGTACTTCCATATTTTCCCCTCCCCTAATGCACTCTTCCCGTAAGGTGGGATAAAAAGCACCTTCATCAAAGGAACATCTATCTATAGAACCCAGGCGAGAAGAACACATTTAATGTATAGTGCATCGGGTGAGAGCCAAAAGTGTGAGATCTAATTAGGTAAATGACAGAGGGCTCATTATGTTAGATTAGGTACTTAAACACAATACCTGAGACGAGCACTAATAAGTCGTCCCACGATTCATCTTCCTGCCATATCAGGAAGTTACCATCTTTTATCTTCACCTTCCAAACAACACCCCTAATCTTACATTCTCAAAATCCTACATCCGTTTTTAATTAACTTCCAGTCAGAAAGAGGGAGAAACAGGCCTAACTTAATGGATAAAATAGATTCATTGTGCGATAATTAGACACAGAGAAAGCACCCATCAGGACATGATACATTTACATAACTAGAGAAGAAGTGAAGGGTACTGCTGATAACTTTACAGCCATTTTACAGCCCTCTCCCTTCCTACTGAAATAAGAGAAATCATGCATAGAAAAACACATCACCCACTCCTCTCTCGTTGAGTGCACACAACGCAGTATGCAACGCAGGTAATTACTTGTATCCTCGCATGCACACTCTCTCAAAGAGGAGGAGAGGAAAAAAGGCTATGTTTTCAGTAAAGCCCAAAATACACCAGCTGGGTTGGGACTAAAATGCAGCTGTGTTTAGATCTGGCATCCACCTCCTCGGTCAGCCTGGTTTCAAACACTCCAGCCATCCTCTGCCTCTGAAAGAATAAATGGGAGCTGTGCTTTCAGGAGCTGGCCATGCCCTGAGCACCAGTGGCCCAGCAATACACAGGCCACAATTTAGAGTGGCGAGGAGATAAAATGATAGCGCGAGATACTGCTGAGCTAATAATTGTATTAAAGGGATGCAGGCAGCATTGATTAAAGGGGGGCGACCGGGCTGAAACCAATAACTCTGGCCTGCCCTTTAACCCAGCCAGTACTGAATATTACATGAGCAAAGTTTCCCGGCACCATGCTCAGCCCAGCCGCCATGTCCCGGCTGATTAGCACATTCGCTGCCGCCACTTGATTTATTTACTTATTTACTTAGGGATGCAAATTCTAGCTGTGATCAGACCGTGTGTCTCTACCCCACCCCCTACCATATTAACTAGAGAGGGCCGGCCCACACTGCAGAGATTGAAAATGTCTGCCTCGCTCTTTATTAATGTCTGATAGAAAATACCCCCCACTCTATATGCACTTATGCTACTCAAACAACGGGCCGAGTCTTTTAGCATGCACCTTCGCATTTTGACTGGATTTGCTAATTATGACCGTCTGCCTTGACTGGAGGAGTGAATTCTAATCAGGTGTAATTAATGCACATGATTGGTTTGATAAGAAACCTCATATTGTATGTTTAACTGCATTATCTGAGTGTAATGAAGGCAAGGCGGGTGTAGTAGTTGCAGGATCTTCCACTGAAAACAGTGAAGGTAGGCAACCATTTTGTGTCAGCCCATGTCCACCTGCTTTCATTGTTTGTACTCCACACAGACAGAGCCACACTGATGACCTCTGTTGCTTTGCATTCAGAATGAAAGATAGTAGGCTTATTAAGAGGATTACTTGATCCAGACAGACATGATTTGTAGCTGGCTGCCATATTGAGAGGGGATAGTAACCTGGTCAGTCTGCATTTACTATCTGCTCCATTACTAAGAGAACTCTAGGCGCTCTGCAGACATTTCAACAAAATGGACTGAGGTAGAGGAAACCACAGTGAATTCATTGTTTTCTCTCCAAAAAATCCATGCCTTACAGACAAATAATGTAACTCATTCATTCATTAAACAAAGGATACCTGGATCATATTTTGCAGCTAACCACAAAAAAAGGAACAAACTTTCCTGTGGGTGATTTGTCTAATGAGAAGACGTAGCAAACAGATGAGCACCCATCCTGTCTGAACATGGATCTCCTTCACACCTTTTCCTGTAATCTGTTGTTCCATCAGCCCCTCCTCCAGATTCCACTGCCTGTCCTGACCATGCCCCGAACACTGTGCCCACATCACTACCTGCTACATGGGGCGTCTAGCTAGCCCACAGAGGGGTGGGGTGGAAAAACACACAGCACACCAGCCTAAACTACTACTTTACATCCCTCATTCACTACATTTCTCCAGTCCTGTCCAGTATCCCTCCATGGCTCTCAGAGTCTAAACAGCATGTAGCATGTAGCATGCTAGCATGTAGCTACTGTATAACTGTATGTGTGTGCACTATGCATCTATTAGCATCACGCCCTTGTAATGTGTCTAAAGCAATTAGAGTGGGAGAGGAGAGGAGGATGACCCCTGGCCAGTGATGGAGGCTGAGCCGTGGCCTGAGCCAGCTCAGCGTGTCCACTGCTTACTAGAAAACAGAATTGCTCTTTAAAATCAAGATGGTCTAATTCAATAACCTGTGGTGGTTACTGATGTGCAATGGGATTGTCTGGAGTCGGAGAGTCACAGATGGGCTGGCTGATACAAAGCTATCTCCCTGTTTGTCTTTAGGAGGTCTGCTCGCTAAGCGACACCTGTTTAGAGCAGGAAAAGCTTGAATCTTTCAAAGGCACTAAATGAGGGAGATGGACTGACGGACAGGAGCGCTGGAAGGGCAAAGAGGGAAGTATGGGGCAAAGTGTCTCTGTGCTATAATAAACACATATTAAAAGGATGAATCATGCCAGTAAAGGTAGTACTGCCTACAGTATGTTAACATTAATGCCCAAGGTTAGGTACTGTACTATGCAAATGACTTGGACTTTTCCTTTGCTTATTGGTATCTGAGCTGCTGCTAAAGGAAAACAACAGGATTCCTGCCATGGCCTGTGCTTTCCAACCCTGCCCTTGTGTTCTCTCCCCCCCTCTCTCGCTCTCTCTCCCTCCTTCCCCGGGCCCACTGGGCTGAGAGACAAACAATAAGCAGCCAAAACAAGCCTCAACTCACAATAAGAGATAATCAGAGGGAAGAAAAGCATGGATTCCTGGACTCTGGGAGAAAGGGAGGGAAGTTGCATGCCCATACACACTACACAGGGCCTGGCCATAGGGGGCAGTCCTCCCACCCATCCTCACACCTCTTCTACAGAAGTCAAATGCCAGACCCTCTTTCTCCTGTCTCTGACTTAGAGGCATAAAACACATTATGTTCTCCTCCCCCACCTTAACAGAGCAGATAAGGTTGAGCCTATTGAAAGGGCCCAGGTCCTAATGAACCCTGTCAGAGAGTGGATCTGGTTGTCATTTTGCAGGGATGGAAAATGAGATAAGTTTTTATTTATGGGCCCTTTCATTATGTGGGATTTACCGGCCAAGCCAGAGAGGAATTAAAGGCTAAGGATCCATCTGATTATAAGCATGCACAATCACCTGCCTGGGGGCCAGGCCTCCAGAGAACCAGGGAGAACCAGGGTCTCCTGGGGAATTAACTCTGGCCCAGCCCCAGCCCCAGCTGAGAACACCCCCATCGGGCTTGGACTTGAACCCCACCTTACCCCCCTCCATCTACACCTAGTCCACAGCCTTTCTAGCTGAGGGGA
This sequence comes from Salmo trutta, assembly GCF_901001165.1. NCBI lineage: Eukaryota > Metazoa > Chordata > Actinopteri > Salmoniformes > Salmonidae > Salmo > Salmo trutta. The sequence continues at coordinate 18,652,309 of NC_042968.1, forward strand.
GATCATTCACCCCATTCACCCCCCAAAAAGCCACTAGACCCCCCCCCCCCCTCCCCATCTCCCATTGTCCTTCAGGAGGGCTGTCTGTGTTTGAGTCTGAGCCATCTCACAGAGCCTCGGCCTGGCCAGCCACCGCAGGGTATGGGTGCTTATTGGAAAATCAATGGTGTAAATGCTAAGCAAGTTACAGGAAAATGTGGGAAGGAAGGCTTCTTATTGATAAATCAAGGAGGGCCTTTGATGTTGCACAGGGGACGTGCTTATCGATGGGGGAACCATTGTAGTCCTCAGGCAGAATGAACAGGGGCTCTTCTCCAAGGCTTGCCCCAATTAAACAATGAAATGTATGCATACATCTCACTCTTTACCTTAAGTCCATGGTAATGCCCAACATAAGGCCCCTGTATTACCCTTATCCTAAGCCTTAGATGGTGGGATCTTCCTAAGGGACTGCATTGAGGCACAGGCTGCTTCTCTCCTTCTCGCCGCCTCGGCTTTACACCGGCTGTCCCTATCACCCCCAGACCAATTTCCTCTACTATATACAGTACTAACATCTAGGCCAATTAGTTTTTACACAATTAACAAAATATGTTACAGTGCTAATTAAGTATGATTCCTAACACAGTACATCAAAGTGTTTCAAATCAGGCCAGTGTTATTCTTTTCTCTGTGTACTGTAAACTTCCTCCCTCTCCTCCTCCCTCTCCTCCTCCCTCTCCTCCTCCCTCTCCTCCTCCTCCCTGTGAGTGTATAATACAGACACAAGGATACTCCAGTGCTGCTCCTACTTCAGGAGGCAAAAAGTCACCTCAGGTCGATGGCACTCAGTCTGTAAACAGGGCTTCCCGTAAAATCAATGATCTTCAGTTGGAGCTATCAGTCTGTGGAACAGAAATAGCCGTGTCTGTGTCAAGACCGAGGCTGAGGCTAGGGCTCTGGCTGGGTAGGAGAGAGGGGAGTATAGGGGGGGGGGGGGGGGGGGGGGGTCAGTGTAGTGTGGCTGGGAGTACTGTACATCAAGCAGCTGATAGCAGGGCTATCTGAGGCATGCTGCATCTGTCATGCCCCAACCACTACACCTTCAGGTCCCAGGCTCTGAGAAGAGGATGTGGGCCAAACTACAATTCCTAGCATGCATCACTGCAGTTACAAAACATTTCCTGCCAAAATTCTGGAATGAGATGAAGATTGGGCCAAAAATGGCCCTGCTGACTACTATATGGCACAGTAAAAGACCCTAGAGGTGTACTGGTGTACTGCAGGCCATTCTGTATCACAGCATTAATGCCTGTCACCATTCAGCTCTTACACTGCTTTTCTTTGGCCAGAGAAAGTATGAACAAATTGATTTTGTAGTATCAATTGCCTCCTTTGTTCATGGACTCGAAATAGAACCTTGAAAATGCTGTTATCGTTTACGCAACATCATCAGATTCTCTTAATCCATTCCGTGTTGCACAACAGAGATGTACTGATTTGAACAAAGTGGCAGGGCTGTGATATAGGTCCTGCCAGTCTGAACAACCGCACCAATCAGACAGCAGGTAGGTTCAAAGCCTTCCAGAACAGATTGGAACGTGGCGGCAGAGTGTCGCCTCACTTTTGGAGGGTGCGATGGAAACAGTGTGGTGTGTAATTAGATGTAGTTCATTAACTGTGGGTTAATTACTCAGTTGTGGAGAAAGAGCTGGTGGGGTGGCAAAGCGAAGGGAAGCAGCGAACACACAGCAGGAAGCTCCCAGTCTCCCGCCAATTAGCAGGCAGCGTGGGGGGGGGGGGCCGTTGAGCTGTGGCAGACGGAGTACAAATGAGAGAAACCTCACATCATCTCACTCACACCACAGAGAGGGAGAGGGAGAGCAGACTGAATACATCCAGATTAAAAATGCATACTGTTAGACATTGGTTTTCCTAGCTGTGTTGTTTTTGTTAAGCGATTCGTTTGCACAAAAGCCACAAAAGCCACATTGTATGCAATCACAGTCATCATAAATTGATCTGTGACCTTGGACTCCAGATTACGGAGGAGCATGCGAGTTTCTGCAAAGTGTCAGGTAAAAAATGAAACAGAAAAGACACTGTTTTAATAACTACAAAAATAACTTCTTGTTACAGCAGCCGCGAGCTATCTTTCTTTTTTAACAAACCATAGTGGATGTTGGCGCTGTGTTATTTCCATGCGATGTCCCCAGTGGTTCGTTTAGATAAAGCTTTGTGTTCAGTAAACGCATAAATTATCTCTGGGATAAAGTTATTGATGTATAATCAGAGATGGGCGATCATGCTCACACCTCAAAAACCTACGTTGGCCCCCAGGCAACCTGGTGCACAGAGCAGGCACAGCATGCGCCACAACACAGCAGGAGGGTCCTGAGTTAGCAGGAGCGTGTGTGTGTGTGTGTGTGTGTGTGTGTGTGTGTGTGTGTGTGTGTGTGTGTGTGTAGGCCCTCCTTTACCTGCTAATAGAGGCTAACAAACACCAGGCTGATCAGTTAATTACACTTTCACCCTCTCTGCCCCAGTTCAGACAGACAGACAAGCCGGCTAAGTTGACTGATTAGTGATGGTCTTGTATAAAAAGTACTCCTATTCCATAGCATGCTGTGAACATTTTGTCATTGGGGTTAGGGGGGAATGCACAGGGACACTGGGGACACCTCCCTTATCTCACCTCATTTGCGCACATTGTATATAGACTTATTTTTCTACTGTATTATTGACTGTATGTCTGTTTATCCCATGTGTAACTCTGTGTTGTTGTATGTGTCGAACTGCTTTGCTTTATCTTGGCCAGGTCGCAATTGTAAATGAGAACTTGTTCTCAACTTGCCTACCTGGTTAAATAAAGGTGAAATAAAATAAATAAATACAAATCCAGAGCCCAGTGGAAAGGTTAGTCTGGCACTAATCAATCAGACGACATCATTCCTACCCATTCCTACCCATTCCAGGGAAGATCAGCTTAGAAGAGACTCCCAGAGAGAGAGAGCGAGCGAGAGAGATAAGACAACTCCCTAGTCCAAGCTTCCTCCACTCCCCACTCACAGATCCGCTCACCTTTCCAACCAAAGGTCAAAGGTCAGCGGGGCACGGGGAGATGTTTCTGATCAAAGTCTGCCGGCCTTTTATTCATTTTCACTAATTATCAAATCTCCCCCTGTTTAAATATGAGGGAAGCAGGCCTTCTCTCCAGAGAGGATGGAAGTTAAATGTGCTAACTACAGGCCTTTTGGAGCCTTCAACTTCTCTGTTTTCGCTCAGTCCATTTCATTTGGTTGCAACAGGATGAGGGTGGAAGGGGGGGAAAGAGGACTGACCGCAAGAAGCGCAGGACTGTTTTAGTGTTATAGGCGCTTAGATGCTTGTAAACGATAGGCAGCCATGTATAGAGCAGGACTGAATGGAATGAGAGAGGATCCCACATAGTTGTTCAATGAGGTGAGACGCTGGTCTGAGGGTGTCTTTACATGCTAAACAGTCATAGCTGCAGAAAAACTGTATCGTAAAGAAAAACTGCTGCTCAACTAGATCACATTTTGTTGTAGTCCCCCCACCCACCCACCCACCCACCCACCCACCCACCCACCCACACACACACACACACACACACACACACTTCCTGCAGGCCTGCAGTAAAGGCAAGCCGACCGCAAACACGGTTGTTAAGATGATCAATACAATTGAAATATTAAACCTTAAGAAGCCACATTATTGATTGGGAGGCCGATGATAAAACTGTTTATTATCTGTATCGTAAGGCTCTATGTAAACGTTTTGGAGAGGACTTCAGCTGTCCAGCTACTGGAGACTGGGACTAGACTTCTTGACCCCCACTACCCCCCAGGCTCCGAGCCCCCTCTACCTCCCAGCCAGCTCCCCTATCCTGTCCGGCCCATCCTAAACCCTAGGGATGAGGGGATAGTGGTGGACAAGGAAAACTCATTACCACACTACTTCTCGTCCCATTAAGGACGGCTGGGTGAAAGTCTGATCAACATACCCAGCCTGTGTTGACAGGGACAGCTCCTGTCCTTCCTCCTCCACCACCCTTACAGCCAACAGTGGCCCAGGCTGGGAGGTCGGTTATTCTGGGCTTTGGCGTGACAGATCCCTAACGGCACCAGGAGCCAGGCTAGCCTAGACGTTTTGGAGAGATCCCCAGTGTGATCCCCACACTGGGGATCAGGGCCTGACAGACAGTGGGGGACAGGGATAACGCGCCTTTAATCCTGGGCCGCACCATGTAATCTGGAAAACAAATACCTTTGTAATGACCCAGGCCTGCACCTGGTAAAACACAGGGATCGCTGGCACCTGGTAAAACACAGGGATCGCTGGCACCTGGAATTAGATAAATATTCTCAGAAGAGCATTCTTAAAGGGACACACTCGCTTTCTGGAACACCCTGAAGGGGCACGGAACACACGCCAACACATCCATGCGAACACACACACACACACACACACACACACACACACACACACACACACACACACACACACACACACACACACACACACACACACACACACACACACACACACACACGGACTGTTGAGGGGCTTTGAGCAAAACTAGTGGGCAAGGCCTCATACCTTTTAGTATATTACATAGACACAAGTGGTTAAGCTGTGACAATAAGCCAGCTATATGAAGGCCAGGGAAGCTCAGATCTGGTCCACCCACAGGGCTATTTAGGGATATCAGGGGGACAATGAAGGAGGGAGCTGGAGGGTTACATAGAGCTTCCAGGACTAGCAGACAATGGCTGAAGCAGTGCCACCAGACAGACTGGGGGTTCGGGTTAGGCCCAGTGTTTTGTTAAGAGTTTAAACCTGAGGAGGGTGATAAGATAACCCTTTAGATGGCATGTGAAGGCAAAATGACCAAGAAACCTGAGTGGGTGACAGCTGTCTGGGGGTGAGAGCTGAGACCTGGACTAATGTGTGGAGAATGATGTCTAAGGAATGGACACTTAAACTACAATCTCTTTCTACACATCAGAATGAAAGATGGGCTGAGGCATATGAGCCTACATACATAGACACGTAGTCATGCACCCTAGCACTGACACACACACACACACACACACACACACACACACACACACACACACACACACACACACACACACACACACACAGAAAGCGGAGTAGGGATTAGAGGGTGTTCCAGTGAAACCATTCTGTGGAAATGATTTCTTTGCAGAAAAAAGGCATGAAAGCCAATGGTGACCCAGCCTCTAATTCTAGAGCGGGATATCCTCAATAAATAATTACAGGGTTCCTTTGAAGACCCTGCACAGCCTCTCCATTCACTCTCCACTACACATTTGCTAAAGTCATTAATGACAAAGATTTGAAAAAGAAAAAAAGAAAATCTTTCTGGTACACAAATACTTATTTTATGAGGCCAGGCCTGAATTCCTGTCTGCTTAGTTGAAGCTCTTATGCTGGGAAAGAGCTGTGCTCGTTTTAAACAATAAACCTCGAGGGAGAACTCATTTCTGCAGCTTTCCCCTCCTTTAAAGAATTATGGAGCGTTAATAAAGTTAAAGGAATAATGTGTCCTGTGCTTAAATAGAAGGAAGCGAAGGAGGAGTGTTGGGACACTCAATGTCCGGGCATTTGGAGAAAACAAAGACGAGAGAACAGACCCAGAGTTAGCCAGAAATGTGAAGGCCGCTCCATTTTGAAAGAATAACTCAGGAGTGGGAGTTGGCTGGGACTGCCAGGGAGAATTAAAGAGATGCACTAGTGATCCCACTGGCGCGTAATGCCTGGCTATTCTCATACAACACTGGACTACAGCTCCAATTAGGTACCCGTGCTCACACTTAGTGACAGGCTATTTTTACATGGAGCTATGCAGCTTCCCAGGCTAGTGAGGCTACCCAGGCTATTTCTCACTGGAGACATAAATAAAGAGGAGATGACAGCTGAAATAACAGTCGTCATATCCGGATCCCTTTCATTTTCAACTGGGACTTTTGGGCGACTACTATCTGCCATTTCTTGTCTAGTTCCATTTAAATGATGAATGTTAAGGGAGGGAGGATACTGCAGTTGGAACTATGAGAAGGTGCATTGGGACTATATGTCTCTGGAGAGTCAAGGCCATTCAGCACCTGTCTACCTACAGATGGTACACTTCATCGTTAACAGTGTGGCGGTTTATACACAGAACACTCATAAGTCATATCTTGATGCAATCATCGTGTTAGAAAAGGTTCAGAACCTGCCTCATGGTCTACAAGGACAGAAGCCAAGTTAAACTTTGAGAGGTGACGCGCATTCCTTCAGAGCAGAGCAGCGATGAGGAACTGTCAACAGAGGAAGAGGGAAGAAAAACACAAAGAGAAAACAAGTTGTTAAGTGTGTAACAAGGTGGCCTGGAGGGCGGCGCTGAAAGAAGCCTCGACGCTCTGCGTTCAGGAGTGTTAGAACATCAAACAACATTTTAGTCTCCGTGGAAAACTGCAGCTATGCAAAAACAATGCAAGGAGTGAAGCAGAACTGAACTCATTCACAAGCGTTCCTAATGTAACCATACCAAACCATGTAGCCGGGTTGTGTTGAAGATGGCTGAGGAGCTGTGAGATTCCCAGACAGACAGGCCCAGCAACCAACTGCAGTCCAGGCCAGGCCAGCGCTGAACCCCAGACCTCCTGAGGGACCTGACTCACTATACCCAGGGTGGGAACAACTGACTGCCAACAGCAGAGACAGAATGACCCGCTCATAAAACAAAACACTAAACAATGGACCAGTCTCATCTGGCTAATGTCCTAACGGCCTGGGATGCCTGTTCTGCTCTGCTCTGGTCTGGTCCTGGGGTAATATCCATCTATGTATCAGGACCGGAGGAGAACGGACCCCTGGGACTGCTACTGGAGCCGGGAGGGAGGAAGAGAGGGAGAGAGCGAGGGCGTCTCTCAGTAGTGATCCCTCTAGAAGGGAGACAGTGGGGGGTGAGGAGGGGTGAGGAGGACACCACAGGGCCCTGATAGGCGGCTGGGGGGAAAGCCGACACCGCACTGAAAAACATAAGACGATCAAAGTTGTTGGCACGTCAACTCTCACAGACAAGCCGGGTATTGTGATGGCTGCCAGGGCTCAGAGATTGATGCCTGGGCTGGAAATTCACACACAGTCCCTCAGCCTCTGTGGGTGGGGGGGGAGAGAGAGAGAGAGAGAGAGAGAGAGAGAGAGAGGGGTGGGGGTATAGAGAGAGAGAGGAGGGGGACAGAGCGAGAGGGAGGAAATGGAGAGAGAGAGAGAGAGAGGGGGAGGGAAACAGAGATAGAGAGAGGAAACAGAGAGACAGGAAGAAAAACAGCCTGATATTGTAAGACGCATGACAAGTGTTTGTGAGTCCCCTCTTCCTCCTCTCCCTCTATTCGTTGGGCCTGATCTAGGCGGTGGGTGGAGTGACAACCAGCCAGGCAGGCCAAGCTGAGGGGCCGTGGACTGTGGCTGTGTTTGAGAAAGAGCAGAGTCCTGCCCCTAGTCTCCATACACACACTGTAGCCCTTGTACCCCTTGGCTCTCCCGTCTTAATGAAATGGCCACATGCCGTCCTCTCCTCTCACTCTCCACCGCTCCCCTCATCCCGCTCCCTGCACTGCCTGCCCACTGCAGCACCTGTTAGATATAAATCAGCCCTACTGAGCTGTATTTGGGAAGTGAGGCATTAAGCATGACACAACCTGTCAAAGTTCAGATCATACCGACCGCAACATCTAGTTGAACCGCTGCGGAGCAGACCCGAACCAGATACCGGGCCCAGCCCTGCCTCTCTTATCTCCTGCCTTCCAGCACCACATGACATGCCTGCCACATCTGGCTCCCAGCTGGGCGGCCCGCCGAGTGCAGCTAGCCGAGCCGGGGAGAGGAGGGAAACACTACAGCACCCACGCTCCACAGGGAGAAGTACAGCTCCAGCACCATCTTAGAACAGTCACTGGTCCTCCACCTATAGCCAATTCAATGCTCTTTATTTGTTCGTGGTTTGAGTCTTATCTCATTGGTGAGGGCTGTGGGCACAGTGCAGGATATTACTATTGCTCCCGAGTGACTGGCTTCTATTTCAGACAGGCTAGATAAAAGTGTGTGTGTGTGTGTGTTGTGTCTGTGTGTGTGTCCTGCAGCCCTCTGCAGAGCTGAAGAATCTCAGTCACGTGTCAGCCTGGGGTCTGAAGGTCATAGGCTGGAAGAGAACCCACACATTCCTCAGAGAACAGACACACATCTTCACTGAGCCGCTGTGTGTGCGTTCGTGTGTGTGTGTGTGTCCAACTAGCCTAGTTCTCCGCACTCCACCAGTCTACCCCAGGACCTAGCAGTTAAATATTAACCAAAGATGTTTTCACTCTGAACTTCACATGCAGTGCAGGGGGTAAGCAGTTCAGATGGAGAGAGGGAGAGTGAGAAAGACAAGGAGAGAGAGAGTAAAGAAAATATCATCTGCTAGGGATTTATTCCCGGGTTCCCTCAGAGAGGGGTGTATACTAAGATGTGGCTTGTTCTGTTTAGCTGGGAGCTACAGGGGAGGGTGGAGGGATGGGAGGAGGGCTGGGAGGGGAAAAGAGAGGAGAGAGGGAGCTGATGGACAGGGCCAGTAGGGGCCAGGGCTCAGCTCAGCCCTACTGTAATTTACATTGCTGAGTAATTAGCTGCAGGATCAGGGGCTACAAACCAATGAAAGATGCATCTCTCACGGAGAGGGAGACATGGGGAGAGGCTTGAAGGCTTACTGTGCGTCTCGCTTTCTCGCGCTTTCTCTCATACACACACACACACACACACACACTCTTTAATCACCCAGGGTCTCCCAGATCACCCAGGGTCTCCCAGGGTCTCCTTCATCACCCAGGGCCTCCCAGGGTCTTGCTCACAGGCCAGGAGGGATTTGAGTAACACTAACACACCTATATTAATGGAAACGATGAACATGTTTAGAACAAACAGACAAATCAGACCACACCCTCGCAGTTATCCTTGGCAGAGGTACACCAAGTAAAGTCAGAGAGAGAGAGAGAGAGAGAGACATACTGGCCCCATTCACCAAGCTCAGATAAACAGCTGTCCATCAACCCAAACCCAGCTGATGGAACAGCCCCCAGGGAAACAGGATCAGGTTGGAGTAAGCCATAGCTAGGCTAACTGTAGCGCTGCTCTAGCTAGGCTAACTCTATCTGTGGGGGTTGGTGACTGTTGGTTCTGTTACCAAACAGGCCTGCTCACTCACTCACTCACTCACTCACTCACTCACTCACTCACTCACTCACTCCAGGTTGGGGTGGCTGTTCTGTGTACATGCAGCTAGTTTGGCTGAAGTTCTTCTTTATTGTGCGGCCAGAGTGAGCAAACTAAGGTGTTTGCAATGTTGACTTATCTCATATGTACATATGGGTACATGCACGCACACGGGCACGCACACGGGCACACACACACACACACACACACAATTACGACAGAAGGAGATGGGCACCAGATCAGTGACCAGAGACGCCACACAGAAGTAAGTCCATGATACCAGCAGAGATAACCCATGCTCACTAACGAGCAGCACGGAGGGAGTACGGCTAAAAACTAAACTAACAAAAATATCACAGAGTACTGACTACTGTTACTCACATAACTCCCCATGTAAGAAACGCAGGGCAGAAACTGGGGGGAATGTGCGTGGCTCAGAAGCAGTAGAATCAGCACTGCCTAGTGGACCTTGAAAACGGCGCATTTAATGCACGTTTAATTAATGATGTCATTGTTTTGACATTGAAAAAGCATGCCGGCTAACAAGATAAACAAGCTCTAGCTCTGGGGAGAGTGCTATCTGAATACTAAAGGAAACACCAGGCTGAGAGATCACAACCAAAGCACTCTGAATCTTAACCCCGGGCCTTTGGACTGCTCTACTCAATCCCCCATACGATGAGATAATATGTTACAGAGGAGAGCAGAGGAGAGCACAGCTGCCAGGTCTCCACTACTCACACTGTGTGTGTGTGTGTGTGTGTGTGTGTGTGGTCAGGGAGAGCAGCCAGATATAGTGCCATATTGTGAATGAAATCCCTCTCTGGAGCTGTGAGTTTCCACTCAGGCAGGAGTGCCAGTGTACTGGGCATAGGCAGGAGACATTACAACTGCCAGCAAGAAACTGGCAAGGGGCCACAAGTATGCACATACAATACAGTGCTACCACTCACTCACACACACACACACACACACACACACACACACACACACACACACACACACACCTTCCTAATATTGAGTTGAACCCCCTTTTGCCCTCAGAACCGCCTCAATTCGTCAGGCATTAACTCTACAAGGTGTTGAAAGCATTCTACAGGGATGCTGGCTTCCCACAGTTGTGTCAAGTTGGCTGGATGTCCTTTGGGTGGTGGACCATTCTTTATACACACAGGAAACTGTTGAGCATGAAAAAACCCAGCATTGTTGCAGTTCTTGACACAAACTGGTACACCTGGCTCCTAATACCATACCCTGTTCAAAAGCACTTCAATCTTTTGTCTTGCCCAATCACCCTCTGAATTGGCACACAAACACAATCCATGTCTCAATTGTCTCAAGGCTTAAAAATCCTTCTTTAACCTGTTTCCTCCCTTTCATCTACACTGATTGAAGTGGTTTTAACAGGTGGCATCAATAAGGGATCATAGCTTTCACCTGGATTCACCTGGTCAGTCTGTCATGGAAAGAGCAGGTGTTCATCATATTTTGTACACTCAGTGTACATAGTCACAGAGGTGAAAAGTACTGCAAGGCCAACTGTCTTGCCCTAGAAGTTCAAGTTGAGTCTCACAACAAATTACAACTTGACAGCTTAAATTACCCAGAGTTAATTTGTTCTTACAATGTATGTGCGTGTTGGGGTTTGTCAATGGGACCTGCAGCGTGATTCATGTTCTGTTACCGGTATTTACATCTCCTCCATTATCTCTACACAATATACACAGGAACAGAGAACATTCTTTCTCCTGCCGTGCTGTTAAGAACATCACCCCCACCCCTGCTCTCTAGTAGGACGTTCAGCTCCATCCTTGACAGATGCCCTAATATTAGAGCTGTGAGAGAGGGGGGGGGGGGGGCAGTGTAAGATGAGAGGATGACTAATTGGTCCAGGACCTGTAATTGGGGAGTCCTAATTGGACTGGACTCTATAATGCCAGGTGCACCTTTAGGGGGGTGGGGTGGCGGTTTGCCCTTTGACTGGTTATAGAGGGGTGGAGGGTTGAGGAGGGGTGGGGCCTGCACGTGGGGGGACAAAGAGTACTGCCACACTCAAGGCCCCAGTAGAAAAGAGCTAAGGAGTGGCGTGTGCCTCACGCTATTAGCCCCCTGAAACCACATGAAAGCCCCTGTACTGAGCCCTGTCACAACGACACACACACCCACCCACGCCCAGTCTACCACCTACACACACACACTCAACGGCTACCAGCAGCAGCACTCGCTCCGCTTGCACTTTCTCAACACTCTACTGCTAGGAAAGAAAGCTCCAGCTCAACATTTTCCATTTCTCATGGTTCACATGTCCGGTCAATGTGATCAATGTGTTCATGGCTCACCTATCCAATACTACACCCCTCCCAATCAATGTAATGGGGGCTGAGTGTTAATTGGAACAGAGGGAGTGAGGGAGCGAGAGGGAGGGAGAGAGGTGCTTTCTGCAGAGACATCAAAAACGATCGGCTCTTACAGAGAGCAGCTTAATGCCTATTGTGTGCTTCTTTAATACGCTATGCTGTGAAGTTCTGTTCTTGTACTTTGAGAGAAAGATGTGGTGGGGAGTTGGAGGGTGTTTTGACACTCAGAGCACATAGGTAACACCTGTTTATCCTGCCACCACTATATGATTATTGGTAATTAACAGTAGATAGCGCCTGCAGTTGCGTTGCGTGGGCGTGGCAGCGGTGCATTCCCCTCTATGGGCAGGTATGTGGGGAGTGCCTGTAAAAACAAAACACCCTACCTCCTGCCTCCTTCCTCCTGCCTGCTGTCTCAGGATCCAGGCTGGCCTCCACACAGACACGCCCCTCACACTTTCTGGGCACAGCCATTTCATTACAGGGAGCTGGGCCTCCATCACCCACTTTCATTCGGAGGCTCTGCCATCATATAACTTCTGTACCATCATCTGGAAACTGATGATAACAATAGAAGACAACAACGTGCTCCTACACGATGATAGAGAAATCTCCTTAATGATCCAATTATAGTGGTCAGTAAATAGGCTTGGTCTATATATAGCCTGAAGTGGGATTGATAAAGGCTGATTATGGACAGAGGTGATTGTTCAACTCTCTGGGGCCTTCTGGACGTTCCCATTGGGAAAAGCAGCAAAGCTGGACATCAACAAGCAGAGCCTTTCCAGAACCCAGGCCCAGTTCTGAGGAAATTCCCCCTCTACAAATCTGTCTTTGAAGAGGACTAGAGGATCCACTTCAAACAGCACCCTTCTCCGCTCGCCATCTCTGCCTCCCGTTTATCAGGGAGAATGAAACAGCTTAACATTGTGATGAGAAATACATCTGCATTGCAAACAGGGGAGAGAGAAAGAGCCATGTTGCTGATCGCAGGTACAGTAGAGGAGCTAGGATCGGATGTCTCTCAGATCGTTAAAATAAGACTCTGTTAGTCAAACATTTAAGCTAGCATCCTTCTCTCTCTCGACGTCCCTTTGATGGAAACCTTGGGAAGCTGCCACTGAAGAAACTAACAAATACAACAAAGATAGCGAATAAAGGTAGAGAGAGAGAGAGGGGGGAGACATGTAGCATAAACAACTGTTTACCAAGCTTGTTTAGTGCACGTTTTATCCTTCTGCTGTGCTTGTCTGGAGCCCCTTGATGAGAAGCAGGGACTGACAGCTAAAAGTACGGAGTTCTAGCAGGAGAACCTTTCTGTCTGTCAGATAAGGGGTGAGACAGGGAAGGGGGAAAGGAGGGGGGCTGTATGTAAGCAAGAGGAGCACCCCCTGTGCAGCCTCCCCTCTTTCCTTGTATGTGGGGTGAGAGGTTAGCCACTATGGCCTCTACCTCCATAAAACTAGGCCTGCAGCTCATTTGCCTGTGGTTGAATGCAACAGAGAGGGCGTGGGGTTCAGTTCTACTGGGTTTAGTGAAGCCACAGCGAAGCTGTGTCTCTATACCCCATCTCGTCCATATTTCATGATAAATGGGCTTTTTAGCACCGTGGCTTGGTGTAAGGACTATAAATCTCCTTCACTAAGAGAGCGCCCAGGCCATCTGCTTGACCATTAGGGCTGAAGTGAGGACGGGTGATGGAGATGTATTGATTATGCAGTGTTTTTGGTGTAATTTGGTGGAGATGAATGATCATTTTGTCCCTGGCCTCGATCCCTCTCCCATTCTGCTGACATGATGAACAACACCAGGTCATCTCTGGGGTTGGAGGGTCTGGATTCAGGGCACATGGTCAGTCCTGTGGTAGGGCGGCTCCGGCCAACCCCCAGCCTCTAAATTACCCAGCAGGCTGACCTGACACAGGGACATTAGCTGTCCACTCAGTCCAGCGTCTGGCTGGGCAGGTCAACCCCTTCCCAATCAGGGATCAGGTCAAAGCCACATAACTCTTTAGCTAAGGTGAGGGTCACTGTGGCGCTGCGGCCAGGCCAGGGTTAACCAGAGGTCTCCGGCCACTGAGGTTCATGGCAATACAATAAAGCAATCAATCCTGCCACTGGACCCTGGTCAATAATATACTCCTGGGCCGCGCGGGGTCACCACCTGTTCTCTGGTCTCTCCTTGGACTGTCCTGGCCCCTGGAGATGTGTTACGGTTTCACGGTCACCCAGGGGTTGGGGGGTGGGGGGCTACGGGGGTGCATTATCAAACCCTCAGCCTGCTCGGACACAGGTGCTATAAAGCATCTGATGCATTACGTAGAGGGAGGCTGTCATTGGCTGGAGATGGGGACAGTTTCTGTTTCATTACTGTAATGCGCCTGACAAAGTCAACCTTGCTGTCTTTCAGACAGAGGATGCCCATCCTGTCACAAATCTGGGATTTTTTCCACTCCCACTGACAAACATCTGATGATATAGCTAGTCTCTGTAGCTATAGCAGACTGCTGCTGGTGTCAGGCCATGGGCCAGTGGTGCTCTTTCCAGGCATCCTCAAAGACAAGAGGACAAAACACCCTTAAATGTCGTTTTGTAACAGAGAGGTTTACATAGACAAAGCAAAAAGAGAGAGCGGTGGTAAAATGTGAAACGTTGTGTAATCGGACACCGCTCCCCAACGCCAGCCCAGCCACCCCCTCTCTCTATGAGGAAGTGCAGACGTGTGTTTTATCTATTTTACTTCAGAACACTGTCTTTCTTTCTGGCAGAACCTGACCAGATACACCGAGCCCCCAGACAAAGATACATAATTCCACCCTTTTCCCTCCTTTTGAGGTTTAGAGGGACTCATCAGCAGCACTGTTTCACTTTTTCTCCCCCTCCCTCATTCCCTCTACCTGCCTCCCTCCCTCCCTCCCCTCTCATGTTCACCATGAATGGAGGCAGACAGCATGGTCGTTGGCTGCCAGGATGAAGCAGCAGTTCATTCTTGGCTGCCCTCCCTCTCTGCTTAAAGGCAGGTATAGAGTTTCTAACAGCTCTGGCTGGCATGATACAATGGAGACCTCAGAGGTGCAGGCCGAGCTCCAAACAGGTGAACCAAACCAACCAGCCTCCCCATCCTGGCCTTACACCCCCTTACACCCACCCCTGTACACCCCAACCCTTCTGTCCCTTACAACCCCCATCTATCTCTGTCTCTGTCTCTGTCTGTCCTGACATTCACTGTGCTTCTCCCCTCTGCCAGAGAAATATAAAACTCCAGCCAGATAAGATCTGATCCAGGAACTAACTTGCTAATGAAACACTGTAAGTTCAGAGGCCAAACACCTCTCACATCCATTGTTTCTAGGTAGGTAAACATTTACACTAGAATATTGACATTGTTCAAATAGATTTCTTTGCATACTCATTCACATCTCTGGTTTTGGCACCTTGACTTCCACCCTTCTCCTTCCCCCTCTCCTCCCAAGTCTCTTCTGCCAGCAACACGAGGCGTCATTAGGCAGCATAATCAGCATGCTGTTTGCATACATCTGCCTTATTTTATTGATCCCTCTTCATTCATTAAGATGCAGGGTATATAATTAAGGCCCCCCTGCCTCACCCCAGGGAAGGCTAATTCCACTGCATGCCAAGGGGATTTCAGCAGAGGGCACAAGTGGGCTTGTCACGACGGGCACAGGGCCAGTTCCAGTCCCAATCCCATCCCTGCCTCCCCTCCGGCTGTCCACAGCCCCAGCCAACTCCCCTAACAAGGACAGCCTTTTCCTGGCCGCGTTAACTAAAAGGACAATTATCTGGAGAACAATGATGCTTTTCACAGGGCCTGTGTTGTCATTAATGCACTGGATCTGGTTACAACAGCCAGCTTAAGCTAATTAAGGAATGCTATCTGTGGCCTCTCATTGCTTCTTAATTAAGTAGGATTCATTTAAAAATGGGGACAAAAACAGAGTCACATTTTTTTGTTTAGTTTTTCTGCTGTTCTCACCAGTTTTGGATTCTGTTGGGATTTTTTCTTTCCTTTTGGCTCACTCTTTTCACTTGATAAAAACTGACAACTGTGTAAGGGAAACTACAGTACCATTTAACAGCATTCCAGTTCAGATCAAATGAACCTCCGTAACTATGAACACAGAGAAATAATACAATACCCTATATGCGTATGTATAAATGTTTTATAAACACAGGCCCAGCCTCAGGCCTCACTCAGCCCCAACAGGGTAACAGGACACCTGGCCTGTCTGCCTGGCCTTTGTCCCTCTACAGTGGACAGTGTGGAGTGGTCCAGGCCCTTTTACCACCTTTCACCTCCTGACACAGCCTACTCACCGGCCCGAGCCCCAGCTCCATCCACCTCCAGCATCAATAACACATTTCTATTAGGCCTGACTGAGTGCCGGGCAACTCTTTATTTCCTTAAAGACAGATCACTCTTTATTTCCTTAAAGACAGCTGACTTCTCAGGAGAGGCCTGTTAGTCACCAGTCACTCGCCACTGACTGACAATGTGGGGAAAGGTGAACGAGTGAGGGAATGTGAGGGAGGTAGAGTTGTGAGAGAGGTCTAGCAGGATTCTTCCATGGTCTTGAGCTCTGTCTCTTTAAAGGGACTGACCCCTCTGAAGAGGTTAAGATGACATCCAGGTCTTTTCAAAGGCCCAGCACAGCCTCTCTAAAGGGGACTCTTCACTGCAGACCAGGGTCTAACACTCTGTGATGGGAGACAGAGGACCTAACATGACAGACAGCTAGTGAGGCAACATTAAGCCACCTTTGGACTATAGGACTACACAGGGCTTCAGTGTGTTAGCGCTAGCAGAATGTAAAGAGTGTGTGGTAGTTCACATTGGAGAGAGCAAACAAACACACACACACACACAGACACACTTGAGCAGAGAAATCTGGTTTGGCAAGTATATGTCCATACATGCTAGCAGGCTACAGCTGTTAATTGTGATTAAAATATAAACAAAAGCAGAGTTCAGTGAGAGGCCCGGTGTGTGTATTCTCAGAGCTGGGGTGGATCCGGATGGAGATCACACACTCACACACCTCCCATATCAGGTTCCAGGAAGGTTAGCTCCAGCCCAGCTCACTCTGTTCTTCAGTGAAAGACTAGGTGGATGAAGAGCTTATGACCATGTATATTTATTACTTTTCCCTTTCACCCCCACAGCTCTCCACACCCACTCAAAACACTCCAACCATTCACACAGCTTTTCATGGCCTGACACCACCTTAAACATTCTGCAGGTACCTGACTTCTTTCTCCACAACTACTAGGATCCATGTCACTGGAGACCTCTGTGTCAAACCAAAAGTGAGTGTCATTTCCCCTTTTCCCAGCTCTTAAGTATGCTAAAGTTTTGAGCTCTACAAATCTTCAGATGAGCCGATGTGCAGCCATTTGGACCGTCCACTACCCATGATGCTGCTGGAGTGTTGTCCCCGCCTCGTGGCATCCTATGTCTGGGGTCACTGTGACCCCTGGTAGACTGCTCTTCTTATCAACGGCAGCACCGCTCCCTTAGTTTTCCCTGCTTTTAGCCTCTAAACAAGAAAAATGTAGTGTTTTAAGTAATCCTAGTTGGTACAGGCCATAATTGATTGGGTAATCCTGGTTTAACATGCACTAAAGCCAGTGCTTAAGAATCTATTAAGAAAGCTAGCAGCTTAAAGAGGCAGGATCTATCTCGTTGGCTGGTTGGGCTCGTTGGCTGGTTGGGATGGATCTCACATAGCATGACAGCCCATGTTACTGTCCCGAGCCCAGAAGATGGAGGCAGCGATGTGTCATTTTCAGCAGACCCACATTTGGTGCCCAGTGATTTAGTCCCTCTGTCTTGTTTGTTTGCCTACTCATGCCCGCTGCTTGCTCCTTTAATGTGCTAAAGACAATGCCAGGCTTTGCCCCCTGATCTCTGGCTGACTACAAATCCCTTCGTAAGAGGCCTTGCTCGTAAGAGGCCTTGCTCGTAAGAGGCCTTGCTCCTCCATTAATCTGGTGGCTGTTCCGGCCCTGGCCGGGCGCCGTCCCGTCTCCACAGACGTGACACCAAAAGGGCCCGTCAAGTCGACATGACACACGCCACACCGCCCGCTCATCACTGTGACAGCCCTGTCATAATCACCACAAATCTCCCCACATCAGCATGGAGAGGGAGAGAAGGAGGAGGAGAAAGCAGAGAGAGGGGGGAGGAGAAAGAGAGAGGGAAAGAAAGAAAGAAAGAAAGAAAGAAAGAAAGAAAGAAAGAAGAGAGAGAGAGAAGAGAGAGAGGAGAGAGAGGTGGGCAGGAAGATAATGGACACAGGGGGATCAGCATGGGGGAGGCCCATCTCTTCCTGCTCCTCTGCCTGGCTCTGTGGCTGTGTGACACAGGAAGAGAGGGGCTCCCTGCTGTACTACACACACATGCTCAGATCAGAGCTACACAGCCTCATCATGACCAGGAAGTGAACAGACTATCACTATGAGTGGAAGCTTGGAGCCTGACCAGCGAGCTAGATAGACACCACAATGACACCACGGACACAAATGTGCCTGCATTCACACACCCACACACACTACACTACACACTCTCTCTCAAATCCACATAGACACACACAAAGGAAAGAAGAGAAGGAGCATAATCCCCCCCAAGACCTCTGCCCTAATGGGGCCCACTACTGTAATTACAAGGCACAGATTTGGGATCAGGCACTTAAGTAGCCAGCTAAAAGTGCCCAGAAAACAAAAAGCTCTGTAATTATCGTCTGCCTCCTCTCTCCCCTGTGCAACTTCGGTTACCTGTCATGCTGCCGTTTTGTCAGGACCCCGTTGTTTCCCGGATTCTCCCTAATCCGTGGCTGGAAGCGGCACTGGCAGAGCGCCTGCCTGTGCGAGACGTGGGGGCGAGTGACGACACGGAACACAAAGATAGCAGAAACCTGAGTCCTCGCAGCCCCACAAGCACATGAATGCATTTATTTTACAAGAGGAGGGAGGAGGAGGGTGGGTTCAGTTTGCACTACACAAAAGATCCATTGTGCAGTGAAACTTTATATACATATTAGAAACTCGAAACCCATAGCCTCGGCGCACAGGATTCTTGTAAATGTGAACAAGATAACATTACCAACCATTCTTTTCCTCAGAAAAAAAAGAGGCTTCAATCCTGTTTTTCTACACAGGTCTTATTCCTCATGATGGATTCCTCTTTTTTTGCGCTTTTCTTTTCCAGCAGGGTCATCTAATATCTAGGATAAGAGATGTGGTCTTGGGGCAGTTTGGTGGCCCATGAGGTAACACATTCCCCAGGTGGAAGAGTGCAGCAGGAGACATCACGTCCACACAGATTTGCAATCAACATTCTCTTGGCCTGCAGTCACCATCTACCTCACCTCTCAGGTGTTGCGGGAGGAATTCAAGTGCCTGTATGAATCCCTTTCTTAACACTGTTGAATTCACTCCGTTCAGTCACCCAGGAATGCAGTCTACCTCTTCCTCACACCGTCTGGGCCGACGACACAATTCAAACACTTCCACCAACAACAAGAAATCAACATCTTTCCTCGCCCTTTTATATACATATACATCTCAACAGTGTGTAACCTGTAAACATTCCAAACCCAGAGAGGATGGTGGGAAATGATGCGGTTAACAAGACCGAGAGACACACACTTTTTTCTCCCTCTTTTTTGGCACAAGTCCATTCTTGTCAAAACAGTTGTAGAGCTCCTTATCTACTTGTTCAGCAGGGAAGTTAAATAACCACGTCCACAGAACAAATAATCACATAGGATCCCAGGCGCACACTGAACATCAGGGGAACACTAGGAGAGAGAGGGGGACACCTGGGGTAAGAGAGAATGGGTAGAAGGGGAAGAGGTATAGAAGAATAGCAGTCATTAAGACGATTGGGTCTGATACAAGAGGCCCTGTAGGGCAGTGTGAGGAGGGATAGGGGTGAGACAAAAGATGGGGGAGTCAAGAGTAAACCTACAGAGGCTATGGGAGGGGAGGGAGAGAGACAACCCAGCCCTGTCCATGGGCCCGAGAGTGTCAGGAGACGCCACAGCCATGACATCATCATTGTGAGATCTGTAATTAAGCATTGAGAGCTGAGGAAGACAGTGTCAGTAGCAGTCAGAGAGATCTGGAGGAGGCTGGACAGCCATGTTCATAATGACAGCTTAGCGTGGACCAGAGAGACGGCAGAACCTTACTGTGGCGAATAATTATTGCTGTGACATAAACATGCACGCATACACGGGACAGACATACTGTACATAAATACTAGCACACCTTAACACTTCCGTCATGAAACAAGGTTTAGTGGAAAAAGGTGACAAAATGGACCCATTATAATGACTAACTACCTACTATTGTCTAACTCAAGCTAGGCTCAAAGCCTGTGGTTAACTAAAAGAGTAGTAGCATAGGAAAGAGTTAGTGTCCTAGATGAATGTTGCACGACTCTCCTCAAGTTCACAAGAAGCAGTCTATTCCTATTTATACCAGCATTAAACCTCTGCACAAATCAGCCCTGATTCAAACCATAAGTTTCACACGTCCACAACAGAGTGGGTTTCTACTCATTTGGGTGCAAAATGAATTCATTATGCAGTTCCACCTCTGCTGTCCCCTGGTCTTGTTTTGTTACTTATATTTATATCAGCTGCTCATGTTCTGAGAAGGCCAAGAGGGGCGGTGGGGCGAGGGGCAAGGGGGGGGACAGAAAGAACGTGCTCTCAGTTTAAACTCTCTACAGACTGTGTGCATAATGCGCCTTTAAAGTTTGCCGTTTTTTTATTCTCTGTGCTGCTGACTTTTAAGTGTTTTAGTCGGAGTGAAAATGTGCATCCCAGAATGGGCCTCTCTGAGCCGTAGCTCATCTACAGAAATAAGGCTGCAGTGTGCGAGTTATAGGCCCCTCTCTCATAGTTTACTTTACTATGCTCCCCGTGCGTGATGAAGCCCAGTCGAAGGGAGGGGAGGGAGGAGGGGAGGGAGGAGGGAGGAGGGGAAGGAGGGCTCTGATATGGCTTGGCATTCGTATTAAGGAACAGAAGACCGTGCAGTCCACTGGGGCTACTCAGCTCTCCAAGGGAGAGAAAGAGAGAGAAGAGGGAGGAGGGGGAGGATTGAGTAGTAATAATGCCATAAAGTTTGTAACTGGACTCACGTCTTTATGTAATGGAGAAGTGTTGGATGTGTTTGGATAAAATGGGGAACTATTTTAACAGGCTCCAGAAATATCAGGGTTGAAGGTGATTCAGACCTGGCTGTTTCTGTTCTCAGCAGCTCGACTTCATGTTCCATGGAATCTGCTCATATCACACACTCATTCATAGTGTGCATCACATATTCAACCATGGTACATACCGTACACTGAAACACAACCATGCTTTGATTAAAATGTTACATTAAGCCACCTTCTTCCAAGTGAAATATTTGAAACCGCCTACAAAGGGCTTTGCTATGGTGCCAGCAGTGAGCTAATCAGTAGTGTATAATCAGTTATGTGTGAGGCCCCATTTGCAGAGCAGTGAAGTGACCTGCTGATGAAACACAACCAGTGGGCGCGAAGGTGTCTCTGAGGTGACCTCTCTGTTAGAGCACTGCATCGTGGGAAGGTCACATCCATCGGCGAGAGAGAGAGAGAGATACTGTATAGTAGGGTCAATGTGAACAGTATCTTTGTGTTGTCTCTCCTTCTTCTGCTAGACATAGCTGGGCTGGGCTGAAGTGGAGACTAGCTAGGCCCAGATTAGCTAGGCCCAGACTAGCTAGGCCCCGCCCCCCCACCCCCGTTCGGGCTCCACTCTGAACGGCCTTTTGAAGTTGGTAACAGCTGTAGTGTTCCAGCCCTTATTTAAAGGTCAGCTCACTGACTTCACTTAAAAGGAGAGGGGGACTAGGGGAGAGAGAGAGGGAGAGAGGAGAGGAGGGTGTGGGACAAAGGAGAGAGAATAAGAAGAAAGAACAAGAGAGAGTTGCTAGTGTAGGGAGGGATTAGTTGACGGAGAGGTTAAAGTTTGTAGAGTTGCATTTGGCCTCCTGCCTACTCCCCTGTTTATTGCCCTAGGCCTGGAGATCTGCTGCCAACGGTAACCGCACCTGAAGCCGCTCCACGGCACGCTGACTGGGAAGACAGAGGAAGGAGTGCACGCGTGATCCATACGCCACAGCCCTGCACTGGCATAGCCTGCATGTCTATGTGCCAACCCAGAGGAGGTGTGTGTGTGTGTGTGTGTGTGTGTGTGTGTGTGTGTGTGTGTGCGTGCGTGCGTGCGTGCGTGCGTGCGTGCGTGTGTACTACAATCACCCTTGCCAAGTCATGACTTCTCCTTACTCGTTAATCCTTCCCCCTTCTTTCTCCCCACACTCTTCTCTCTTCCTTTCTATCTCTCTCTCTCTCTCCTGCTCTCTCTCCAAGCCTACCCCCCTCTCTCTCTCCTCCCTCCCTCTCTCCCTCCATCTTTGTGCTCAGTCACTCTTGAAAAGTGCCTGGCTGCACAGGACTGGCCAATCCCTCCGAGCCAACCCACCAACCTCCCGAGCCTGCTATGGGCTGGACAGCAAGTCTCTGGCCAGCCTCTTTTACACGTCCACAACAACAAGGTCCTAACCACAGAACCAGACAACTAGAGGCAGATGGTGTTCCTGCTCCATGGAGGAGGCCTGCACGCCAGACTACAGTCCTCTAATGAGTACATGACTTTCTAACAGACAGACTGAGCTTAGACTAGACACAGCTCTACGGGAGAATGGTATGATGTCCCCCATGGCCACGACTGGACAGACTGTTCACTTCAGCATCTCTCTTTCACTGGAATTCCCCTTAAAAACCTGCCAGCTCACATACTGACATACTGTACACACATACTGATACACACACACTGATACACACCATCACCTTCCCATGAGCTGGGACACGGGAGGGTCAGGAGACAGAGGGAGAGGGGGAGGGAGACACTTGGAGGACACATGGGGGGGACTCCTCTTGCCCCAGGCAGTATAGACAAGCCTGCCTGCCAGCCAATTAGTGTAAGCTGAAGCCACTGCCATCGTCCCTCATCAACCCCTCCTAATATAACCCCTCCAGCCCCCTCCCCTCCCCAGCCTGGTCCTAGCCCCTCCCCAGCCTGGTCCTAGCCCCCTCCCCAGCCTGGTCCTAGCCCCCTCCCCAGCCTGGTCCTAGCCCCCTCCCCAGCCTGGTCCTAGCCCCCTCCCCAGCCTGGTCCTAGCCCCCTCCCCTCCCCAGCCTGGTCCTAGCCCCCTCCCCTCCCCAGGCTGGTCCTAGCCCCCTCCCCAGCCTGGTCCTAGCCCCTCCCCAGCCTGGTCCTAGCCCCTCCCCAGCCTGGTCCTAACCCCCTCCCCTCCCCAGCCTGGTCCTAGCCCCTCCCCAGCCTGGTCCTAGCCCCTCCCCAGCCTGGTCCTAGCCCCTCCCCAGCCTGGTCCTAGCCCCTCCCCAGCCTGGTCCTAGCCCCTCCCCAGCCTGGTCCTAGCCCTCTGAACTTGACATGGTGAGGGCTGGAATTCTGAACCTGCTTGTGTTCACATGCACATCAAAAGCGATTAAGCACAAGCCTCCTGGATTAAGATGAGTCTGTAGCCGCTCACATCTTGGGCTAACCTCTAGAAAGCATTCGGCTCCCTCCTGACACAACAGTATCCAAGTTCACTTTGGCCCGACTCCGGCCTCTCCTTTGCTTGTGGAAGTAATACCAGATTACAGAGCAACTGTTGTCAAACGTTTATATAATGTGTTTTTCTTGTTCTTTTTCCCCCCTCTCTGTGTTTGGACAGCTGTTCTTTAACAGCGGGCCATCTTAAGATGCTGCTCTAGCATGACTTTTTTTGTGTGGAATTAACGTCTCATTTCAACTTAATAAACATAAAATACATTACGGATTTGGCAGGGAGAGGGAACCTCTGCAGCTGGGGGGGGGGGGGGGTAATTATGTTCCTTGATTTTTTTTGTACCCTGCTCCAGCTCTCTGCTATGGGGTTGTCTGCCTGTGTGTTAGGAGGTGTCAGGAGGAGTCAGCCTCAGTGTACTGTGGCATGGCAGGGGTTAACTCTCCCCATGTTACTCAGGTACACACGACGTGTCCTGACAGGCAGCCCAAACCCCAGTGCCGGGCTACACAGATCCACACAGCCCACAAAAGAGGGGGAATTTCACCGGAGCGAGAAGTTCTACGAAAACAAAAGGAGAGGAGGAGAAGAACAACTCCTTGACAACATTCTTTTCTTTGTCGAATCAAAGTAGGGGAGCTTAAAAGAAACACCCATCAAAACACCCATTGATAAAAAGCGCCAGCTTTAGGTGTCTGGATGGATAGAAGGAGGAAGGGGGGGGGAGCATTGGGTGCAGACATCAGAATCAAGCCCAGGGAGTGAGGAGTACCACGAGGAGAACTCCACACTGGAAGCAGTAGTGTGTGGAGACTGGAGGACCAGCGGGCTGGAAGCTCTCCCAGAGCCCAGATGCTCTCTGTCAACATAGAGACTCCAGAGAGGAAGCAGGGCTTTACAGCAGCAGGCTGGAGACAAAGCCAGGGCCTGCAAAGACCAGGAGCTCTGACTGAGGAGACAACCTGCTTCACACTAACAGTCTAACACACACCCCTCCTCCTTCTCTTCCTCTGCTCTGAAGAGGTCCTGGCCCACTGGTTCTGGTTCCTGGCCCTGAACGGGCCTGTTTCAGAGCAGGCTGCCCCAGCAAAGAGGCCCTGAGAGCAGGGACTGAGCTGTCGAGTCTCCCTGTCCGGGCTGGGCCCCTCTCAGCCTGCCACTGTCAGGAGGTAAATAGCTATTGGCTGCTCAATAAGTGGCTTCAGTGCGTTGGAGTGAGGGGCCTTTTTCCCTGCGCTCTCCCCAGCCTTGACAAGCATGTATTGACAGAGCAGTTACACACTAACCCATTGGGGGAAATCCTCCACATTGTGCCCCAGGCAGCTGATAAATGGAACTCATACACTACTTGTAAGCATGAACACATGGAGACACACTCACACACACACACACACACACACACACACAAGGGTATACACAAACACAACGAAACGGTTCAATACCAGACACACACACACACACACACACACACAGTAAAAGGTGAGGGAGTGTGTGTGAGGAAGGGGGACTTTATGCTAATGTCATCTCCTAGTATATAAATCAAGCAGAGGACATGGGAGACAAAGACACATACAGAGAAGAGGGTCAGAGATGAAGGGTAAAGAGGCCCAGGGTTCAAGGTCACCAATCTGTCTGATCATATAGATTCGGCATATAGATCCTGTAAAACCCCCTCTCGTGACATCCTACTCCATAACAAAATAAGTTCCATAGTTGTGTTGCCGCCGCAGGTGGTGCGAGATTACAGGGACCTCAGCTCAATATCTACAGCAATGATCAAAATACTCTATTAAAAATTCAGCCATTCGATAGCTAAATAAGGGCCTAAAAGCTCTACAAACCTCAAATAGAACGACTTGTATTGACACAGTAGGGGAGGGAGAGAAATGGCGAGAGAGAAAGAGGGAAATCAAGTCAGTGCACAGCTTGGCCATGCTGAGGTATCAGAGGAAGCCGTCAATGCCAATCCCTCTGGCTCCATCTGGGTCATTCAGCCATCTCTCCCTCTATCCCTCTCGTCATCCATCCCTCTCTCCATCTCTCCCTCTATCCCGCTTGTCATCCATCCCTCTCTCCATCTCTCCGCCATCAGGGAGCCACAGCAGCCAGCCACAGATGTGGGAGGAAGCAGGAATGAGGGAGGAGAGGAGCAGAGGGGACTGAGCCCCCAGCAGCGGAGAGTGTTGTCCTGTCTCTACCCCCTCTCTCCCACACCTCCACCCCATCTGATTCACAGCTGATAAATAGCTGGGGGTGCAGCACTCGCTTTCACTTTGTGATATGATGTCAGTAACCTTCATTGATCTGCGGGTGGGCAGGCAGGCCTTATCGCTGCCTTTCCCCTGTGATATACTGTGATCTGGGGCCCTGACTGCTTTTTAATACACTGCACTTTGGGTAACAGTGTCACGGGTTAACCTCCCAGCCTGCTAATACCTGGGGCCATATTTTACCCTCCCAGTCTGACGGACATAGAGATTACACTGAAAATAACTCAGAGAGAGAGAGACCACCTGAAAGGAAGCGATTCCCAAACGTTCCATAACAAAGCCATCACCTACAGAGAGATGAACCTGGAGAAGAGTCCCCTAAGCAAGCTGGTCCTGGGGCTCTATTCACAAACACAAACAGACCCCACAGAGCCCCAGGACAGCAACACAATTAGACCCAACCAAATCATGAGAAAACAAAAAGAGAATTACTTGACACATTGGAAAGAATTAACAAAAAAACTGAGCAAACTAGAATGCTATTTAGCCCTAAACAGAGAGTACACAGTGGCAGAATACCTGACAACTGTGACTGACCCAAACTTAAGGAAAGCTTTGACTATGTACAGACTCAGTGAGCATAGCCTTGCTATTGAGAAAGGCCACTGAAGGCAGACCTGGCTCTCAAGAGAAGACAGGCTATGTGCACACTGCCCACAAAATGAGGTGGAAGCTGAGCTGCCCTTCCTAACCTCCTGCCAAATGTATGACCATATTAGAGACACATATTTCCCTGAGATTACACAGATCCACAAAGAATTCAAAAACACACCCGATTTTGATAATCTCCCATATCTACTGGGTGAAATACCACAGTGTGCCATCACAGCAGCAAATATTTGTGACCTGTTGCCACAAGAAAAGGACAACCAGTGAAGAACAAACACCATTGTAAATACAACCCATATTTATGTTTATTTATTTTCCCTTTTGTACTTTAACCATTTGCACATCATTACAACACTGTGTGTATATATATATATATATATATATATATATATATATATATAATATGACATTTGTAATGTCTTTATTCTTTTGGAACTTCTGTGTAATGTTTATTGTTAATTTTTATTGTTTATTTCCCTTTTGTATATTATCTACCTCACCTGCTTTGGCAATGATAACATATGTTTCCCATGCCAATAGAGCCCCTTGAATTGAATTGAGAGAGAGAGAGTGAGAGAGCATGGCAGAGGGTGATAACACAGCCCTATGGAGGATGTGGAAATGGGGAGGTGAGATGATCGGCCATATTGGTTCTGGGAGTGGAGGACTACACTACCCAATATCTGAGGGCTGAATACTACACACTCACCTGGCTTGGCATCCCTAAGTGTAGTGACTAAGCACTACTGACCATATGGCAGGTCCTCATCCTGACCCCTCCAACACCCAGGTCCTGACCTGTAACTATCTCCCATCTTAATGATCTCCTCCCCTACCTGTGTCTGTGTGTGTGTGTGTGTGTGTGTGTGTGTGTGTGTGTGTGTGTGTGTGTGTGTGTGTGTGTGTGTGTGTGTGTGTGTGTGAGGCTCTGGCTGTGCCCTGACTGTGTGGGAGCCCAAACCAACACCTGTGTCGGGGCACTGACCCTGTGTTGACAGAGAGCACATCGTTCTTACTCGATTAGAAAAAGTGCTGACAGGGACTTCCTCCTCTCAGATGTATACACCCCTCCACCTGACCTGAGAGCTGTTCCCAGCTCCCGCTGCACCCTCCCCAGGGAGCTAGACCCAGCTCATCAACCTCTTACCCCCCACCTTACCCTCCTAGTCTGTGGCTGGTCAGCTGGCACTTCTCCAGAGGCGTATGGGAAACAGAGTGCAGAGAGGAGGGGAAACTGGCACCCTTTAGTAAAGCCTTAAAACACATCGAGGGAAAGACAGAGATATAGGTAATTTAAAGTCAATGGAACGAGGCCAATATTGGGTGTTAGTGGACTAATGACATCAATGCCACCACCATAACCCACTATAAACGGATAGACACGGGCACACCCATAGATCCAAGC
The DNA here is from genome assembly GCF_901001165.1 of Salmo trutta. NCBI lineage: Eukaryota > Metazoa > Chordata > Actinopteri > Salmoniformes > Salmonidae > Salmo > Salmo trutta. The sequence continues at coordinate 18,679,838 of NC_042968.1, forward strand.
ACACACTAGCTAACCCCTACCCTCCATGTACACAGGTTGAGGAAAGCTGAAGATAAAGGAGAACGGAGACTAGCGGCAGAATTATCCCGCCTATTGATTTTAGCTGTTGGGTATTACAGAGGGAAACAGCGGGTTTATCAGGCCAGGATCCCCCTGCACTTACTAACTAAACGAGTATTTTCAGGGCTTATCAGACAAGGAGCCTATTACTGACTCCCTCAGCCTCCTCCTATACCCAGCGAGAGAGCGGAGAGAGAGGGTGGCCACGACACCTCCACCATTATCTATCCAGACTCCATTTTGGCTCTTATAGGACCTCTATCACTAAACCATTCACACCACACTATGCTCACTGCACTAACAGAACAGATCTGTGTAGGTGTGATGGGCACCTGAGGCCGTCACTCTGAGCCTCTTCCTCGCCCTTTTCCTGCACTTCCTTCATGCCAGGTTCCATCCCTCTCTTTATTTGTTGGTTGCCTGCTGATGGACACCGGTGGCCTTTTAAACGAGTGGGTCTCTATATCAGCGCTCTCTCTCTCAGGTTTAATATCATTCTACTGGCTGATGTATATGATGCCCATCCTCATCAGCGCTCTAATCCCGGAGAGGAACTAATCACTGAGAAAAATGTGTGTTTTAATGAATGAAAAAAAGATCTGCAAAGCTTGATACACGTCTCCTTAGTGAACGTGTCTTATCTGTGATGCCTGCTCTGAACAGTCACACTCCTCCTTTCTCTGTCTGGGGTCAAAAAAGGACTAGAGCGCTCTCCTTCTTTCCCCAGATGAAATGATACCTAGGGAGACATTTTGAATGTATACCCATTTCCCAATATTAATAATGAAGGCAGGTAGAGAGAGAACGTTTCCCTCAGCAATTACTGTAAAAGTCTATAATCTAATCAATGTGCAATTCAAAGGATTGTCTTAATACATATAAACGATAGACCACACACAGCATGTGTGTATGGGTGGGCTGGTAGCATGTATGAAGGTGCATGAATTTACTGTGGCGTGAAATGACCTCACCAAGATGAGAACATTATTGAAGAAATAAAGACTGGTTTAATGATTTACATATTTCATCTAAGACAGGAAATGGGTGTTTTAGAGAGGGAATTTGGAAAGAGAGGCAACGACTGCTAACCAGAAAAACATTGATTGTTTTTCTCTAAGTCGTTTTCTATCTTCAGAAAACACTGGCAGTGAAATGTACATGCATTATTCCAGCATGCTAAAGATACACTGGTGTCTACAGTCATGGACGAAGGGAGGAGGAAGGGAGAGATGAATGTGCCACTGAAGGAGATCAAGAGAAAGACTTGAACTTGGTTCAATAGGCAGTGGGAGGGAGGAGCATCAGAGGGGAGTCTGCAGCCTGGCTGTTTGTCCCCAGCTCTGGCACCCTCTGAGGGGGCAGTGCTCTTTCCCTGTCTCCCTGACTCCCTGACTCCCTGTCTACCTGACTCCCTGTCTCCCTGTCTACCTGTCTACCTGACTCCGTCTCCCTGACTCCCTGTCTCCCTGACTCCCTGTCTCCCTGACTCCCTGTCTCCCTGACTCCCTGTCTCCCTGACTCCCTGTCTCCCTGTCTCCCTGTCTCCCTGTCTCCCTGACTCCCTGTCTCCCTGACTCCCTGACTCCCTGTCTCCCTGACTCCCTGACTCCCTGACTCCCTGACTCCCTGTCTCCCTGACTCCCTGACTCCCTGACTCCCTGTCTCCCTGACTCCCTGTCTCCCAGTCAGCCCTGTAATTTGCTTAGGGAGGAGATAAATCTTATCTCAGAGACCTGATTAAGTTTTTAATTTACACTCCAATCAATAGCCTAGGTCTATTGGCAATGTGTCTAAAACTCTATTTACCAAAGGATTCCCTGCTATCAATTGATCAAGGACCCGGCAGCCATAAATTATAGACATGTGTGAGTGTGTAAGAGAGAGAGAAAGATCGAGTGAGAGAGCCAGTGTGTGCCTAAAGGATTATTTTAGGCTAGAAAAGGGATATGAGGGGCATTTCACTGCAGACATAGTCACTACATCCTAGTGAACATTGACATATGAACACATTTTGAAAGCAACTGCACAATCGGTTTTGACAGTATTACTAGTGGCAGCTAAAAAGCCAACTGTTGGCCCTGTTCAGTTCAGCCAATTGTGTACAGTGCTCTCCATTGGCAAGGCTGGGGCTGGAATCCTATTGAACAGTGACATTAAAGCAAAAAACACCCACTAACTAACTCCCACACAACTTTCCTAAGATTGGCACCCAGAGCGCCCCAGCTAAAGGTCTGGACTAACGAGACCTCCCACTTCCGGTCCATTCTGCTTGAGCGCCATTATCTGTTTACAGTCCCTGCTTTCCCAACGGAACTGTTCAAGAGAAATCTGCTGGAGTCGGGTCTCCCCACACTGTGAACTCCTGAATGCAGTTCCTACGCCATGCCTCGGATATCGCATTCCGCCTCGGAAACAGAGGGAAGGATTGTTCAGGCACCAGTTAGCACCACCATGACATCCAGGAAACGGCCCGTCGGCTATTTTCAGCAGTTCAGATGTTTGTTTAGAATTAAAAAGGGGGGGGGGGAGATAGTCAGTAAGAACTGTAAAGATCTCATTAATCTAAACAGGGAAAAGCTCCACCTGATTTCTGACCCCACCCTCAGATAGGACTGGGAGAGAGACATGAGTTAGAGACACTCCTCTCTTCACCATACTGAGCAGTACCTACCCCTTACCCTCACCCTACCCCTTACCCTAAACCCTTACCCCTTATCCTTACCCTACCTCTTACCCTAAACCCTTACCCTTACCCTACATCTTAACCTAAACCCTCACCCTACCCCTTACCCTACCCCACCCCTTACCCTACCTCTTACCCTAAACCCTTACCCCTTACCCTAAACCCTTACCCTACCCTACCTCTTACCCTACTGCTTACCCTTACCCTACCCTAAACCCTTACCCTTACTCTACCCCTTACCCTACCCCCTACCCTAACCCTTACCCTACCTCTTACCCTTACCCTACCCTACCTCTTACACTAACCCTTACCCTACCTCTTCCCCTAAACCCTTACCCTACCCCCTACCCTACCCCTTACCCTACCTCTTACCCTAACCCTTACCCTACCTCTTACCCTTACCCTACCCTACCTCTTACACTAACCCTTACCCTACCTCTTCCCCTAAACCCTTACCCTACCCCCTACCCTACCTCTTACACTAACCCTTACCCTACCTCTTCCCCTAAACCCTTACCCTACCCCCTACCCTACCCCTTACCCTACCTCTTACCCTAAACCCTTACCCTACCCCTTACCCTGACCCTACCGCCAACCCTACCTCTTACCCTAAACCCTTACCATACCCCTTACCCTAACCCTACCCTTTACCCTAAACCCTTACCCTAAACCCTATCCCTAAACCCTTATTTGAGCCCACCCCTCTCTTTATTCATGTTTTTGTTTAGTCTTATGTTTTGTTTTGACAGTTTTATTTGTTATTTGTCTTGTCATTTCTATAATTGTAAAGCAACTTTGGGTTCTTGAAAAGCCCTATATAAGTCCCATGTATTATTATTATTATATTAAAGGCAGTAGCCTCTTTTAGCTCCTTTGTTCTCCCTGGTCCCTGTGAAAGAGTACAGACACAGAGCAGGCTGAGGCTCTCCCCCCTGGTCCCTGTGAAAGAGTACAGACACAGAGCAGGCTGAGGCTCTCCCCCCTGGTCCCTGTGAAAGAGTACAGACACAGAGCAGGCTGAGTCTCTCCCCCCTGGTCCCTGTGAAAGAGTACAGACACAGAGCAGGCTGAGGCTCTCCCCCCTGGTCCCTGTGAAAGAGTACAGACACAGAGCAGGCTGAGTCTCTCCCCCCTGGTCCCTGTGAAAGAGTACAGACACAGAGCAGGCTGAGGCTCTCCCCCCTGGTCCCTGTGAAAGAGTACAGACACAGAGCAGGCTGAGTCTCTCCCCCCTGGTCCCTGTGAAAGAGTACAGACACAGAGCAGGCTGAGGCTCTCCCCCCTGGTCCCTGTGAAAGAGTACAGACACAGAGCAGGCTGAGGCTCTCCCCCCTGGTCCCTGTGAAAGAGTACAGACACAGAGCAGGCTGAGGCTCTCCCCCCTGGTCCCTGTGAAAGAGTACAGACACAGAGCAGGCTGAGGCTCTCCCCCCCTGGTCCCTGTGAAAGAGTACAGACACAGAGCAGGCTGAGTCTCTCTCTCTCTCTCTCTCTCTCTCTGTTCCCATGAAAAGGAAGTGGAGGGGGAGGAAGGAGGGCAGGCAGGCTGCGTTATCACCGTGGAGAAAGTGTCGTCATGGAGGTTCTGCTCTGACCCTGCTGACTCGCCGATTCCTTAACATGAGATCATTTTGGACAGCTGACCTCAATATCACTGCACTCCTAGGATGAAAGGGATCCAATGGGGCTTCTTCTTATTCCCCCACACTATACAGCCTACTACTGACAGAGCACTGCACTACCAACCAGCACCGGCATTTAGCTGCTATGGCCAGAAATACCCTTTTTATTTGCACACCACCATTTAGAGGAATTAGAGGAATTAACTGTGGTAAAGTAAACAAGTTCTTTCCTCCTCCTTCCTTCCTTCATCCACAGAAATAAACGAGAGGAAACACAAGCTGGGATTTATAGACACTGTCTGTTCACAACGTTTATCCTCAAAAGATCACATTTCACTACACTGCCCTCCACCAAATTCCCTCTGTTAGACAGGACATCATGGCACGTTCATCTAATCATCTAACTGTAAATATCACATAAATACCAGTTTTCCCATCAAACGTTTCAGACTCTGACCTACAAAAATAAAAAAGGTCAAAAAATAATGCTGTGATAAATGTTTAGGAGGAATGTTAAGTGCTACTTAGTCATTAGGAGAGAAGTTCTCTGGCTGGGCCCAGCATAAACATGCGTCAGAATTACATGTAATTACAGCTGAAAAACTTCCGCCAGCGAGTATGAATCAGCTCAGCAGCTGGCTGGCGTGCCAGCGGAGATTATAGTGCCATGCTCGTCTCCACGTCAATACCTGGGGGGTGGGGGGGCAGGAGGGACTGACACTGGGCTAGCATGGGAGGCATATCAGGCCTAAAACCACAACACTGAGTCATGGGGAGGGGCACTAAAAAGGTCATCACATAGCCAATTGAAAGGTGTGCTCCCTGAAACAAATAGCTTTGGGTCACGCTCTGTGCTGGACCATACCAGAGTCCATGAGAGCTTGTCCTTCCTGAGAATCACCCATGGGTCTGTGCAATCACGCCATCCTCCCTCTACGTCTCTCTCTCAGTCCCAGCGTCCTCCTCGCTAGCTAGCTAATGTCTCGGTCTGATTCGATTTAGGCAATTAGGCAGTAATCTATAGACCCTGGGAGTGATGGAAACATTTCCCACTGTCCTCCTCGTCTTTCTCCCAGCTGCTAGAATTAGCCAACTTTGTTTCTCATTAAACATCAGTGTTATTTACATACCCAGATCCAATTTGGCTGCATCGAGCCCATTCCTTTTAAACCACCAACAAAACCCTGGGATGAGAGGCTACAAACCTAGTTACTTATTTACATAGGAAATCATATATCATGTGCTGCAGAAAACCATATGGAAGACGGCGCAGCATAGACATCTAGCTACTAAAACTATCCAGAGGTGGCGTCCATGTTGACTGTTCATGATAACAGTATATAACAATGTGTGATGCTGCTGTTATTGTGAATGTAGAGGAGGTGTCTGGAGGCCTGTCGGGGCATGTGGTCTGATCCTAAAATGGAGGACATTCCTCAGGTCCCTGGTGTGATAGGGGCTGAGGACAGCCTAGTCTGAGCTGGATACAGAAGAGAGGAGAGCACATACACAATTTATTCAAAGTCCCCTATTGTATTGTAGGGGAGTCCACATGGCATCTGAACACCACAAGACTGACTTCTGAAGGAATTAACATGCACAAGGACAGATCTGGGCGACTCGCTCATTTGAAAAATCCCTTTTGAGAAATGTAAGATCTAAATTAAATGAACTTCGTAATTCACATCCAAACAACATAATCAAAAGACACATCTGATATAAAGGGAAATAAATCAAATGGAAATGGGACTTCTTAAGTACTGTGAGCACTAACACATTCATGACTTGTTTTGTCCTCTCTGCTTTAAACTAGCCGTGGTCATTTGGCACCATCTTGAATATTGGGGGAGAGATTTGTTTGAAGGCTATTTGTCTGTTTCTGCCCACTAACAGGCCTGTCAGAGGGGAGGAGAGGGGCTGAGAGAAGGGCCTGTTCCATGGAGCTCTCTTTAGAGCCAGGCAGGTTGGTTGCAGTTAAGGCCTCCACCTAGCGCTTGGCAACTTTTTCTGTTGATATGCAAAGCAGTGAGGATCATTTGGGTCCCCATGGTAACAACGACTCTGCCTTGCACAAAGGTAATGATTAATCGTGGCTTTGATAAAAATGGCCAAAATAGCTCCAACATGAACGATGCATTGGTGTGTCCTCACCATAACACCTCCCTGCTATTGGCTGGCCAACTCAAAATGGGGAGGTTGAAATTAAACATAACCTTTCATAATAGCCTAGTTAGTCGTGGAGTGGTGACACACACACACACACACACACACACACACACACACACACACACACACACACACACACACACACACACACACACACACACACACACACACACACACACACACACACCCTCCCTGGACATAGCTGCAGATATTGCATTAAACCCTCACCCCATTTCAAATGACTTCAATCAGGCGCAGAGTGTCCATATCAGTTAACCTCTCTTGGGTAGGGGGCAGTATTATGACGTCCGGATGAAAAGCATGCCTGTTGTAAACTGCCTGCTACTCAGGCCCAGAAGGTAGGATATGCATATTATTAGTAGATTTGGATAGAAAACACTCTGACGTTTCTAAAACTGTTTGAATGATGTCTGTGAGTATAACAGAACTCATATGGCAGGCAAAAACCTGAGAAAAAAATCCAACCAGGAAGTGTGGAAATCTGAGGTTTGTAGTTTTTCAAGTGATTCCCTATCCAATATACAGTGTCTGTGGGGTCATTTTGCACTTTCTAAGGCTTCCACTAAATGTCAACAGTCTTTAGAATGTTGTTTCATGCTTTTACTGTGAATGGGGAGAGAATAAGAGCGCTTGGAATCAGATGACTGAGAAAATGACATGAGCTCAGTGGCGCACGCTCCCGTGAGAGTTAGCTGTGTTCCTTTTCCTTTTTGAAGACAAGGGAATCGTCCGGTTGGAATATTATGGAAGATTTATGATAAAAACATCCTAAAAATTGATTCTATACATCGTTTGACATGTTTCTACGAACTGTAATATAACTTTTTTGACTTTTCCTCTGGACTTACTGCTCGAGCACAGTGCATTTGGGTTACTCGACTGAACGCGTGAACAAAAAGGAGGTATTTGGACATAAAGGATGGACTTTATCGAAACAAATTAACATCTATTGTAGAACTGGGATGCCTGGGAGTGCATTCCAATGAAGATCATCAAATGTAAGTGAATATTTATAATGCTATTTCTGAGTTTTGTTGACTCCACAAAATGGCGGGTTTGGTTTTGTGACAGCGCTGTACTCAGATTATTGCAAAGTTTGCTTTCGCCGTAAAGCTTTTTTGAAATCTGACACAGCGGTTGCATTAAGGAGAAGTGTATCTATAATTCTTTGAATAACAGTTGTATATTTTATCAACATTTATGAGTATTTCTGTAAATTGATGTGCTCATTCACTTGAAGTTTTGGGAGGCAAAATATTTCTGAACATTACACGCCAATGTAAAATGGAGTTTTTGGATATAAATATGAACTTTATCGAGCAAAACATACATGTATTGTGTAACATGAAGTCCTATGAGTGCCATCTGATGAAGATCATCAAAGGTTAGTGATTAATTTTAGCTGTATTTCTGGTTTTTGTGACACCTCTCCTTGCTTGAAAAATGGCTGTGTGGTTTTTCTTGTCTAGGTGCTGTCCTAACATAATCTAATGCTATGCTTTTGCCGTAAAGCCTTTTTGAAATTGGACAGTGTGGTTGGATTACCGAGAAGATTATCTTTAAAATGGTGTATAATACTTGTATGTGTGAGAAATTTAAATTATGAGATTTTTGTTGTTTTGAATTTGGAGCTCTGCTATTTCACTGGCTGTTGGCGAGGTGGGACGCTACCGTCCCACATACCCTAGAGACACCTGAAACCCCACCTCTTTAAGGAATACCTGGGATAGGATAAAGTAATCCTTCTAACCCCCCCCCCCCCAAAAAAAGATATAGATGTACTATTGTAAAGTGGTTGTTCCACTGGATATCATAAGGTGAATCCACCAATTTGGAAGTCGCTCTGGATAAGAGCGTCTGCTAAATGACGTAAATGTAAATGTAAGTTAATCTCCCATGCTGTCTGTCTGTCTATCCACGAGAAAGCCCCCAATAATCTGTCCCCTCACACTCACTTTTCTTCCCTTCTTTAATTATGCCGGATTCAACAACAGACAGTGTCAGTATTTTGAATGAATTCCTTCTAAATTATTACTGTAATTTCTACACCCTCCATCTTGTGAGGCTCATTACTAGACGCTGCATTTGCATTTGCCTCCAATCTGGGAGCTCCGTCTCCTGCATGGGCCTGTAGCTCCAAGCCCAGCCCCCGGCCATTAGAGAGGCTGTGGGTTCTAGACATTATCCATACCTGTCTGTGACCCACAGAGATTCTCCCTAGACAGAAAGCAGTGCAGGGCCAGGCTCTGACAGGTCTGTGATATGGGACCTGTCAAAGCTATAGAGAGGACATGGATGAAGAGGGAGAGGCATAAATCTAATATGTCTGTCTGTCCACGGCATGGTGGAGTTGGAGTGCATATGGAGGAATGTGGCCAGGACTGGGACTGACTGGGGAGAAGTGTAATTCAATCAGCAGCGCTGTGGCTTGACGCAGATTCACTTTGTCAGTTGCGCTTTACCAGTAATTCATCTTTTTGAAAACGGAGACAATCCAAACAATCATTTCTTTCAACTCAAAAACTTGGCAAAGGGGGCGGGTGAAAATCTAATAACAAGGATTTGATAGGCTAACACCCCCACCCCCCATCACATCTCACCCTATCAAATAAAAGTTTGCCCTGCCTGACGTACGGACTAGGTCTGTCCATTATGTGACGTCCAATAGTGGGACACAGACGATAAATCCTGCAATTACGCCTTAACTCACCATTAGCTATATGGACAGAGAGCTTGCAGTCTGTACACTTAAACAGATTGCCTCAACACACAGACTGTGAGAGAGTAGTGGTGCTGGGGGGGGGGGGGGGGGGCTGTCCTGGGAAAGGGTTGTTCCTCCCAGGGCCCTGATTGCACCCCTCCTCAGCACCATTCTGCCTCCTCTGTGAGTAGCAGGACTGGGCTACATGGGACTGGGCTGGGCTGTGCAGCAGAGGGTTAACCGCCCTGCACCGCTCAGTCACAGGCGTGAAGTGAAACAATGAAATAATGGCAGCGAGTGAGCGGCTCAAAGGGCCTGGGTGGAGGGGGGCCCTCGGCACAGGCTCCTGCAGATGTTGCTGGGTCCGGCGGGTCACACACACATTAGCATTCCTGATGGAGGGAGCCCGGATTAGGGAGCTGAATGCCTTTCACCCTCTCTGTCAGAGCCTGAACACACCGGAGAGAGAGCCAGGGCAAAGGAGAGAAAGCACAGACAGGCCAGGAGAAAAGGGGGAAGACAGAGAGGAATAAAAGCACCTCAGAGGGAGTTAAGGATAGACTAGTTGAGAGAAAGAGCAGACTGAATTGTAGACGCTGGGGGAGAGGTGGGGAGAAAGGCAGATGGAGAGCTAGAGGGAAGGGGAAAGGCCCACAAATAGACTAAAACAGCAAATGAAAGAGTGGCATTAAATGTGCAATAAAGAGAAATGAAGCATGTGAGAATGTAATGCTTTTGTATGTGTGAGAGAGTATGTAGCATTATAATGAAACATGTTCTAAGTCTATTTGTGGCCATGTGAGTGAATGAACATAGACAAAAGGCTTTCTTAGTGTGTTTGTGTGTTTGTGTGTGTGTGTGTGTGTGTGTGTGTGTGTGTGTGTGTGTGTGTGTGTGTGTGTGTGTGTGTGTGCAGAGACAAAAGCTTTTGTGAATGTGTGTGTCAGGCCGTCCTCTTTTCCCAGGCCAGAGGTCCGGAGAGACCTTATATTTCTAGCTGCTGTCAGGCCGGGTGAGAGGGAGAGACAACGAGGAGCAGCTGCTTTCTACGAGGTGCCCAGGCTCCCTCATACACGCCCTTTGATCCAGCCTGCCTTGGCCAGCCAACAGTCTCCCCCAGTGTGTGTGTGTGTGTGTGTGTGTGTGTGTGTGTGTGTGTGTGTGTGTGTGTGTGTGTGTGTGTGTGTGTTCGTTCATGGGTGTGTGTAATTAGCGTGGTGAGGGCCACAGGTGCTGGCTACCCACGCAACCTGGCGGCGAAACCCAAGTGGCAGAACGGGGGAAAAAGCGACACCAAAACCTGATCTCTCTCTTCAGCTCTCCTTCTTTCTTTGTCTTAGCGTAAGCCAAATTATTCCCCAGGAATGCAGCAGGCCCGGTCTGAAATGGCTGTTGATTCAGCAGAGATTCAAGAATGTGGTGAGATACACACACAGACTCATACATACACACACACACAATAGTTGTTTATTTGGAATAACAAAAGAGGCACCACTAGTAATTTGTTTTTAATTGCAGGAGAAACGGCTGCAGAGGGATGACCTGTACATCTGCACAGCAAAGAGAGGCAGAAAACAACAGCAGAGAACTACAGCTCATCTAGCTGCTCCAACTTTGATGAGGTCAACCTTTGTCTTCAGTACCAGGGGATCTGGCCAGGCTCAAACGCCACGCTGCTAACCCATTTCGTCTCATGTCATGATGCCTGGGACTACTACTCTATTCAAAATGGAAGGATTCCCTCTCTCCTTCTACCTCGCCCTCTGCAGCCTACATGTTGTTTGCATCTCTAGTCCCTTTCATAATTCTATCAATGGTAATTGCTGACAGCACTGCTGTCATTTCTGAGGGAGGCAAGGTGGGGGAGAGAGATACGTCTCCATCAACAAGGCAGCTTATTCTGTGGATTGGCTGTCACAGTGGAGTCACGCCGTAGGACAGCTGGGCGGCTTGGCCTTGTCCTGCGTGTCCAGGGGGCACGCTGCCCCTGGCCTGGCCTGGCCTGGCCCTGACTCCCCTGGCCTTCTATCAGCCATCAGCCATCCATCCTCTTTATTCCAGAGTGCGTGGGGTCATCAGGGCTTGACAGCTCCCAGTGCTGCTCCACTAAGCCAAGACAGACACCATCAAAAGTACAGTGCTGTGCTGCGGCGTTCACAGAGTGTGTAATATACCATCTTTCACCTTTCCCATCAGACATACACACTGTGGGATGTAGAGGTGGTCAGGAAAAGGTAACCCAGTGTAATATCTTTATCTGTTTCAAAAATGAAAACTACAGTGAATCTGCTAGTTATGTTTTGTGAGTTTACTCTGATAGGACACACGCAGCAATGCTATAAAGGACAGATAGACTATGGTAACCGTGTGCATAAGCATTGACAGTAGGCCTGAGGAAGCCTGGGCCTCTAGTAGGAGCCTCTGCTGCCTGTGTGCTCCCAGCTCCCCTGCTGTCCTTACTCCTCCTGCCTGCCAGCCCCTGACGACAGCTAGCGCAGGGAGACGACACCGGAGCACAATGACGAGCCCTGCCATTTGTCAGTTAAGATTGGTGTACCTTTGTCCCCAGTCAATGACTGTCAGTAGCTCTACAAGTTAATATTTGCTTCCATCTGCTCATAAATTTGCATGGCATTAAAAACCTGACCTAAATGCATTTTTAACACCCCCAGTAATTAGCAGAGCATTTCATAGTAGGAGGGAGAGAGATAACAGGCTGCTGATTCCTCCCTGTCTGACTGTGACCTGGCTGGGCTGGGAGAGAAAAGAAGAGAGGAGAACAGGATGGGAGGCAAGGATGAAAAGAGAGAATAAACAGGGCTGGTGTACTGCCTCTTTAATCTAGTACATTAACTCTACACTACACCAGGCAGGGAGGAGCCAGCATGAAGGGAAATAGCCCCTCCAACACAAAGGGGGAGTGTCAATGAGGGGGCAATAAGGAAAGACAATGAGTAAACAAGCTGGGGAAGTCCAGAACAGGGCTGGCGTGTTAGTAAAACTCCCTGTCTCTCCTCTCCTCAACCAGGCTGGCACTGACACAATAGCCCCAGTGTAATTAGCCACCCAATTGGTTGTTTAGCATTTGCATATAAATGCCCTCACAGGCCAGTGCTAAACACGCTGACACAAGCTGTGCCCAAAACAGACGTTCGCCATACCTCTTCCCCTCTAGGGGATCCCAGGGGCCCTCTTGTAACAGGGTAGTCCCCCCCTCCCTGCGCCTCGTGCCTGCTCTGGCTGCAGGCTGGTACTCATGGCATGGCAGAGAAGTGAATGGAGCGATGTGGTAAAGGGTAGCCGGGTACTCAACTCCACTTGGTTCCTGTTTCTAGTGAGGTTGTGAAACAGTGCAGCCAGGCTTCCTGTTGAAGGCCCACACAGCCGGTCGTCATGACAAAGTACACTTTCTGACACTAGCCACAGTACTGGGGGGATAAACAGGGGGGTGCAGGTGGTGTGTACACACATACACGCACGCACCACACACACACACAAGCATACACACACACACTCTCTCTACAGCACACACACATGCACCGGATTGTTCTGAGGAAACCAGAGGTCTGAGGAGTGTGAGAAAGAGTGTTATTTGCTGATCAGGGTCAAAACACACAGGCTTGTTTAATGTGACCTGCCTTACACAGAGAAGGAGAGAGAGGAGAGATAGGGGGATTTGGCAGAGCAGACCAAGCTCAGAGATTAGACGAGTCAGTCAGACCACTTTTACACTGTGCTTCACATTGAAGAGGAGATACACCAGATGCGGTGCTTTAACCGTGTCTATAAATCTAGAGTGTCTATACATAATGTTGGAACAATGTCTTTGTATAAGGGCTCTTTTGTTCACCCATTTACATGTCATTTTCTGTCCACACTGTTGTTATGACAATGGTGATTCATAAAGAAAGCTAAAGAACGGAAGGAAGTGATGGGACTGGTGCCCTCCCCCCCTCAGCTCCCCCTCCCTCCCCTCCCCCTATCCTCGCCAATATAAACAAAGCCTGTGTCACCTACAAACTGGCCCTGCTGCTGAGAGGGGACAAGAGCCAGAGCCTCTTTTCCAGGCCTGCTAATAACTAGTCTGCTCTGGCACAGAATAGAAGAGAGAACCACCGCACAGAGGGGACACTTCCTGTTTCATCCCCCAGCCCTGAGCAACCCTCCACAGGCCTCTACAGCCCCAGAGAGCAGGCCCCGGGAGCCCTGCTGGAGGCAGGTAGGAAGAGAGCTGCGTTAGCGCCGGAGGCCTGGTTCTCACCTGTAACGATGCAGCCTGTTTCTCCACACCGGGACAGGACCCAACATGAGGGAACACCTGGCTTATAGAGCACAGAGGAGAATTGAGGCCAAACCTAAACCTACCACCATGCTCTCACTCTGTCCTACAAAGAACACCTCACCTGATCTGCAGAAACCACATTGAGCCTCAGCAGAGATGCTACACAAATTAGCCTAAGCTCTGTGGCAATTTCTACATTTGCAGAAACCGCAGGCGATTAACAACCTACTCCAAAGGAAACCTGCTTAAACATTGCCCTGAAGTCGTTGACTACTGAGAGAGCCAGAGAGGAAGAGAGAGTGATAGTGTGTGTGTGTGTGTGTGTGTGTGTGTGTGTGTGTGTGTGTGTGTGTGTGTGTGTGTGTGTGTGTGTGTGTGTGTGTGTGTGTGTGTGTGTGTGTGCAAAAAAAAAAGAGTAGCTACAAAGAACACTGGCACCTGACAACTAACTACTGAAAGAATTCAGGCTTGAGCTCCCAGCCCAACGCTCACCTCTGGCTGACCTGGTGAATGTGTCCAGGCTGTGTTCAGTTCCTCTGCTGCTTCACACAGCAACACTTCACTGCTATTTGTTTATGCCTGCAATCAACAAGAAGGCCAGTTTGTCCTGTCCGGTATGAAATAAATGGAAGGGAAAAAAGCTGCCTTTTCTTACCCAAGTATGATAAAGACAGAGAGATAAACGGATACTTAGTCATTCTACCACGGGAGGATGAACTCATCATTAGATGCAGTAGAACGTCAGAGGCTGTGTTTTGTTTTCACATGCCATCTACAAATAGGCCACAGTTCTCTGCTGCTGTATGCATCCTTATGAATGTTATCACACAGCCATATGAAGCTAGGATCTGATCAGCCGTATGAAGCTCGGTTCTGATCAGCCGTATGAAGCTAGGATCTGATCAGCCGTATGAAGCTAGGTATGATCAGCCGTATGAAGCTCGGTTCTGATCAGCCGTATGAAGCTAGGCCCTGATCAGCCGTATGAAGCTAGGTCTGATCAGCCATATGAAGCTAGGTATAATCAGCCGTATGAAGCTCGGTTCTGATCAGCTGTATGAAGCTAGGTTCTGATCAGCCGTATGAAGCTAGGTATGATCAGCCGTATGAAGCTCGGTTCTGATCAGCCGTATGAAGCTAGGATCTGATCAGCCGTATGAAGCTCGGTTCTGATCAGCCGTATGAAGCTCGGTTCTGATCAGCCGTATGAAGCTAGGATCTGCCATTACAGAGCAGAAGCTGAAGGGAATTCAGCAGCGACCAGACGGGCTCTGTGACGTCACAAAGCCAGGGTCACCAGTCTGTCACGGCCGTCTACCCTGGTGTCGGTCCCCCGAGGCCTGCCTGGGACCCCAACCCCCCACTAGACTCACGCCCCAAACCCCCAGCACAGCACAGCCTGGTGCCGAGGTAACTGAACCTCCAAATGAAAACCAAACAGTCATGGGAGTGAGGGATGATGCGTGTTGAATATGAAAAGGCCAGGAGGACGCTGTCGTCTGTCACCACCACGCCAGATACCGTCCACAATACAGTGACCAGAGCGTGGCTAGCTCAGACACACAGACGGTCTGCCATTAACTTCACTAGGGTGTGTGTGTGTGTGTGTGTACATGTCTGCGTGTGCCTCCTCCTCAGGCCAAACACACACAGTTCCAGCACTGGGTGCTACTGTGTGGGAGTCTGCATCTCTCTAATCAATTTATTATGAGGCTCCGAGGTCCTCGTGTTTGTTCATTTAACACAGGAAAAATGAGCAAGTAGCATTTGTTTTAGGTATAGTGAGCCAGAGAGAGAGAGAGAGAGAGAGAGAGAGAGAGAGAGAGAGAGAGAGAGAGAGATGGAGCGAGTGATGGTGGGGAGGAGGAGAAGTGAGTGGGGAAGCATACAGGACAGACGCCCTTCATCTGACAGTGGATGTGTAATAATGTGGCTTTGAGGAAGTGTTGATTTAATTGCAGCCCAGTGCAACGCTTAATACAGTCTGTAGGACACCTGGCATAAACAGGTTCCACCCAGGAGAGAGGGGGGAGGACAGGGGCAATTAAACCCCCCCAGCCAATCAGATGGCTCTCCTGACATCTCCTGTTTGACATCTAAATGCTCATTTGATGAGAGGAGACAGAGACAGACAGTGTATTTCTCCTTTTTTAATTATAATGTCTGCAAGAGGACAATGTGATATAAACAATCATCAATTCCAGCCCCAGCACCATACGTGGAAGCCTTAGCATAATGTAGGGCCCAGCCTAAATAATGATATTACTGTGTGTCTCCTTTATACCACTATCCCCATAGCTATTACCATTACTGACAAAACAACATCACATAAAATAACAAAACACTGAAGAAAAACTGATCATGTTGCCTCATTGTGTATAAATATAGTATATCTCATCATAAATGAATAACAAGGTGCTAGAAAAAAATATATAATGCAACAACATCATTATGAACAAGTCTATGTAAAAATGTAATTTGAAACTAAAATGGAATCGTTTCCTCTCCTCTGTGGTTGTGTTAATAGAGAGCTCTAAAAAGGCACCAAAATGGCTGCAGCACTCGGGACAGATCTGATGTCTGAACACACATTCAGAGAGGGGGGCAGACATTGGCCTTGACATTTTCACACACACACACACACACACACACACACACACACACACACACACAGTACACAGTACAGCACTAACCCAACACAGTAGCTAAATAGATAGCTGACGTTTCAACTACACACTATAGCATTACCTTTATGTTCATAAAATACAAGCAGGGCCATTTCATTGAAATAACTTTAATGATCAACGTAAATATGCAGCACACATGCGGAATGTCTCTAGATATTAAAACAATTATTTCATGACAATAGCTGTAAATGCTTCACTGAATGTTTCTACTTGCATCAAAATAACACAGCACATTTATATTAGGTACCTGTGTGACGTGTCTGACAATGAGCAGGCTAATGTAATGACTGACAGAACAGTACCACAGTCAACTAATGCTTAGAAGTATCAGCTACATGCATTTCAAGCATCAGTGTGCATTGTGAGACACAATAAAAAACTATATTTAAAATATATAATTTGCATGGTACTCGTTAGCGCTCGCTAAACTAGAAAACAAAAAATTGCATTAAATAATAAGCTGGCCTGAGAACGCTAGAGGAAAAAAAGGTAGTTAGCAACGCGTGAACGCGGTAAAAGCCCGGTGGACGGCTACCATCAGAGGGCTAGGGAGGCTGCCGCACTTAGAGGCCATTTTATTGCTTTGCTGTGGTCAAGTGAGGTGCACCGAGCTCAATTCCACCGCAACAATGGCAAAGAGGGCCGCAGAGACAAAGGGGGCTATCCCTGCTTCTTAACCCCTTCACTGCTGCCCCGACGGCCCCCTGAACAGGGGGATAACAACAACAGACCACCGACAAGGAACCCGGAGAGAATGATAATATTACATAAATACTACACCGGCCACAATGGCTGTCAAATGCATATACACACACACACTGAGTCTCATCACGTGCATAGCGTACTCGAAGCCCAGGAGGTGAGATGCTAGGGATGTGAATAGCTCGGGAGCAGTCGTCGTTTCCTGAGCGTCAGACAGAAATAGTAGATGCTAGAATCCTATCAGGCATACCGGGGAGAGCAGGCCTCACACTCCAGGAGACTGGAGGTTAGGGAGCATAGCTGCTACCACCTCTCTCCGTCCGTTCTCTATTTCTCTATCCGTCTCTCTCTCTCTCTCTCTGCCCCATGGGGGATCTGGACAGGCTGCCACATTTGCAAGTGAATCACGCTTTTTGTTCAAGTTTTTTTTTACCCAGAAAAAGGGAAAGAGGGTGAGTGAAGGAGAGGGGGGCACCTCCAATCCCTACTTTATTTTGTTCTCTCTCTAATCCTGAGGAGGATAAGCTGTGAGGTACACAGAGAGGAAGTGCAATGGGCCTGCTGGGGTCCAACACATCCCCACCACGCATTCCTGAAGCCCAACCTAGACCCGGCCCGACCCAGCCATGAGACTGGGACTGGGACAGCCCCACACGGCCACCTCTGCTATAGCCACTGAATCATAGTACTAACTGACTGGAAACACACAGCACTGCTAGCCTCTCAAATGAATGCTACTTCCAACTGAAAATAAAAAGAATAATCAGCAGAAATTAATATTGAGTAAAAAACATGTATTTGCTTAAAGAAATCCACTGACATCTCAAATATAGTAGCATAAACAAAACAACAACGTGCATGGATAATACCTTGGATGGATAATACCACACCTGAACAAATACACTGACACCTTTAGGCAAATATATCTGGAATCTTCAAAGTGTGTAATGTGTTAGACATGTGGAGCTATGGGAGCAGTGTAATGGAGGCAGGGAGGGGGACTGTCTGACTGTCACTGGCTCTTTCTCTGTCCTCACTCCCTCCCCGCCCGGCCCACTGACCGACAAACAGTGGCCATCGCTGCAGCTGACAGGCTTGCATGCTCACCCTCACACACACGCTCACACACGCTCACACACGCTCACACACGCTCACACACACACACACACACACACACACACACACACACACACACACACACACACACACACTACTACCTAATAATACACACACGCAGCCAAAGCAAATCCTGTTGCATCCTTGAGCTAGATAGCCGTAGAACAGTGAGGGCAAAATGACATCTGCTGCGGATGGACGTATGAACAGATCACCTGACTGAACGACAGAAAAAATTACATTCCTACTGGAACCATTTACCATAATATTCATGAATTAACAATTATAATATTATTTATTTAAGTTGATGGAAAATCGTATTTATGCCTTTGTATATGCTGTAATAAAATATATTGTTATGAAATAAAATTAAATTAAATGAGTATAGTCACATTAGAAAAAATTATATTGTATTAATGCTGCTTGTCTCTTAAAAAAATATGACAGAATTATGCAATTAATCCAAGAATATGTATTGATGAAATGTCATAACATTGGAACCTGGTGTACACAGCACAGCATAGCACAGCATAGCACACACACACACACACACACACACACACACACACACACACACACACACACACACACACACACACACACACACACACACACACACACACACACACACACACACACACACACACACACACACACACTTCTTCGCTGGGGAGTCTCACTCCGTGAATTTTTAACAGCAGCGTTTCAGTTACATAATGCACATTTGACTAGCACTGACAATAGCATATTACTGATAGACACGGCGTAACTAACAAAACAATATGTGGACAGGGATCACTGCATTGAGCACAAGTATACGCAGAGGAAGAAGACGACAAAGAAAGAGAGGAGGATGAAAAGAGGGTGAGCGTGTCATCGGAGTCACAGGCCAGAAGGCCCCATGCATTGTTCCATGGTTCAGTGTGGGGAGAGAAAGGCGACCTCTGTCTGTGTGTCCACCATGTTTTATGCATTCTGTCCTTTGTGATGATAAGCGCCGAGGGTGGAATGCTGGTCTCCGGGGTCCAGGAGAGGGGTGGGCTAGGCTGGGCCTGGCCGGGGGGGGGGGGGGGGGGGGGGGTACTGCAGAGATCAATTGGGCAGCCCCTGGAGTGCTCCCTGTCGCCCGGGTACGTAGCTACGTAGGCTACATATGCACGCTGCAAAGCCCGCCTGCTCAGCGGGGAGCTACAGCCAGCCGCTACTGTCCTGAATATGAGACACGGCCTTAAATGCTATGTTACCTCCACTAGCTGCTAACTGGCTATGCTACTGCTGTACTAGCCTCCACTAACTGCTAACCAGCTATGCTACTGCTGTCCTAGCCTCCACTAGCTGCTAACTTGCTATGCTACTGCTGTCCTAGCCTCCACTAGCCGCTAATCTGCTATGCTACTACTTCTCCGGCACTCGTCTGAATCACATCACACAGCACTCGTGGACCACTCTCTGCCAGAATAGAACACCCAAGCAACATGCCTTAACACTGCTCTACAACCATCACACACATCCCTACACACTGATGGGGGAAATGACAGGAGCTACCAGTGCTTCTGTTTGTCAGTGTGTATTTTTGTAATAAAAATGTAATAATCAGAAATGATTTCTACAAATCATATCCCTAACATTAACGTTAGCGTGTACACAGTAAACAGATAATGTGCAATAGCAACGGTATTTTCTAATGATTAGATTGCTAATTATGCTGATTGAGATGTGTGTCTCATTTTAAACATACACACACATACTTCCACACGTGTATGGCATAGAACATCTGTATTTGTTTTCAGAAAAGTATAAATCACTCTCAATAACTATGTTTGCATTTGGATGCAAATCTGGGTGTAGCTATATGCATTCTAATAGGAGCACTAGGTGTAACTCCCAATCCGTGTAGACCAGCTAGTATTTTTACCTAGTGCTACATAAATGACAAAGGAGGCCGAGTGGCCAACGTGGAAGGCCATCTATAGCTGCTTAAACATGGATAATATAGTGAAAAAGCGTATAGGTATTCTTACCTATAAATCCGTTTCTAACCCTCTTCTCTAGCACATTAATCAGGTGAGGTGTGGGTTTTTTGGTTCCTCTTGTTCTCTTTCTCAAGTTCAGACATATTACCAAACAAAACACGTCTGCTATGTTTTGTATTTTGAAGATATGTCAGCGATGATACCCAACAGCTCGTGTGGTGTATATGCACAGACAGCAGTAATATTCACAGGGGGGTCGTCGGCATTTTATAAGGATTACTCTGAAATTCTCTCAAATTGACGACATGACATTGCACACCTCCACCTAAAAAGGAATAATAACACAAAAAAGAGAGCAGACACACACAGTACACACACACACACAGTACACACACCTTCCCAGGTGTAAATCTACCCCACGATGATTTATAGAATGTTAACACAATAACATATTGTGAAACAGCAAAGCTCAGAAATTCCTGCCAACTTCACTTCAAGAAGATAAAAGAACGACAGCAAGAACAAGAGCTCAAAAAGAGGACAGGGAACAGGGAGGGGAAATGGACTGAAAATCAGTTCGCTGCTGGCATAGAGGAGATCTCGTGGCGTTTCGGGGCTGCTGGGAGCAGAAACCAGGTAGAGCATGCACACACACACACACACACACACACACACACACACACACACACACACACACACCTAAGAATCACTGCCATCTCCTGGCCCCCACCCCTTGCCCCCCCCCACCCCATGTTCCACCCCCAGTCCGCTCCTTAATGACACGGCTGACACGTATGCCCCTGGCCTGGGCTACGGGACAACTGGAAGAACAGGTCCTGGCTGTACAAGCTTGCATATTCAAAACCATAATCTGTAATCTGAGCCAGTGCTCCTGCTAAACTCATTTACACACAGCCCTACTGCAAATGGAGGAGGGAGACGCTTTAGCCTCTTTCTCTCTCCAGTGCTATCAATGGAAAACGAATCTACACAAACATAGTCATATTTATACTATCCTCACCCTTACAGCAGTTCAACCAAATGTAAAAGTACAATCACAACAAAATCTAAGATTGTGATAAATAAACTAAAATAATCTAAAATAATTAACTGGTTTAAATGAATGTAATAATAATACCAAAAATAATATTATTAATAATTATAATAATAATAGTAACAATAATAATAGTTAATTGCTATAATTAACAAGACATCATTAGTGATGTAAATTATTTAAATATCAATATATCAGGCATCATCGCTGATGAAACATAAAATAAACCTTATTAGATTTGATTTGGCAACGTGACTAACGGTTGGTGAATATATTGTGCTAGTCCATGCGTTGCCTGCCCCTTAGCGGCCTGGCGCTGGCCCAAAGAGGGCTCTCTCTGACTAGGGACATGGCAAAGAGCTTCCCTAGGGGTGCTGCCAGTCCCCAAGAGCAAGGGAGAGAGGGAGGGAATGAGAGAGAGAGAGAGAGAGGGGGCAGTAGATGACCAGGGTAACTGTCTCTCCCCTCACATTACCCTGTAACCAAGTCACCGCTCTCCTCTTTATTTCATCACTACTAAACACCTTATTTCTGTTCCCCTCCAATCACATGCCCAAATAGGACCTGCACACTCAGACACACCAGTAATCAAATATGCTCATGGAACCGGACATAGGGAGATAACGCAGGTAGTATCACAGGATAGACCAATAGGGCTTCATCTACAGACTATCACTGAAACAGGAACCTCAATCAAATCCCTAACGTCACTAGACTACTGACTATTCACTGCTTATGATATTAGAAACAAAGATCACCATGAAGAACAACAGAACTGTGATACTAATGTTCTTACTCCTAGTATATTACCACTTGTAATAACAGTAATAATGTTGATAATAAACATCATACTAATAATGATGATAATTACAATTATGGAACATTTCACATTTTATCAACAGCATCAGTTAACTGTCCACATCATAATTCCCGGCAGAATACATACCCTATTTTACACATAGAGTAATAGAACATTCTGCCAGATGTGCTCGCATTCATATACTGCAGGCTACGCGTTCTGTCCTATTACGTGTATCCTATGGTTTAACACCATTATCTAACATTACACGGTGATAGTGAATAGTAAAGTACAACATTTAACTATGAGTAAAGACAAATTGAAAGTGTACACCAAATATATTTTTATGTAAATATATCTATAAAATAAATATTGTTCTATGTCAATATAAACAAACTGTGTGACTGACAATGAAAGACCTTAAAACAAAATATAGTCTTGAGATAAAATGCAATAAAGTCCTTGTAAATAAATGTAATAAAAATATATATGCAAATTGAGGATCATGCTTTAAGTCCCCCTCCTTCCATCTGTCAAGGATTAACGGAACTTAATACTTTACAAAAACACAACCCTGGTCATTACTAATGAATTGGAAATCAAAGTTGAGTATTTACAATGATGTTCAGTGTGCTGTAGCTATCTATGCTGAAAACATAGTTCCTCGTGACACCTACCCAACCCACAGTCCCCTTAAGCAGAATACACAGCATGGTCAGACAGATACAGTGGTTTACCAAATGCACATACTACACCTAACCATAAATCTGCTATGTGATTCTAACAGAGTACAACACAAGGAAACCAAGAACCATCTTAAACCCCCATTAAACCATACCTGAGCTGGTAAATGCAGCTGACATAAATATTATACATTGGATAATTACTTTTCAAAAATATCAAAAGGCATCAAAATCCTCCTAATCTGTAGTATACATATTGTAGTTGCTTTTCAAATGTTTCTACCAAAGGTTTTGATATCAAATCCAGGAGTCTTCTAAGAGCAAGTGAGATGACACCGAGGAGCGTTGCTATTTGTTTTGTAAAGGAGGAGGACAGAGAGATCGAGAGAGAGAGAGGGGCGAGGGAAAGGGAGATGGCGAGAGGAGAGGGAGTCCTGGCACAGCACATGTACTATGCTATATTTCTTTTCCTATGTCACGCCTGTAATTATTGCCCAACCTACGTCTACGGAGCAGAGATACAGAAAAACAGACTTACAGGCCCAAAATCTACTGCTCCAAGTTTTCCCCCCTGAAATACAGAAATAATAATATAAGCAAAAAATAAAGAGGTATTATATTCTCTCTTGAAGTTAAAAAAAACCGTATCCACTGCGCCTGCTAGAATATTTGTTTTCCCTCTCTCCCACTACTATCCTCTGAGTCCTGGACATACTGCTGGTCTGAGTTATCTATGAGGGAGCTACTGGCCCCTCTAGTTGGGGCAAGTCTGAAAGGTGTTAGGATCTGTTTCCCTGCCCTCTTCCCTGATTCCTTCTCCATGGCCCATGGCTATCTGACCCCTTCTATCCCTCTCCTCCTACCCCCTCCCTAGCTTCCTCTCCTTCTCTTTCTGTCTGAGTCTCCAAACCACATTATTAGATTTTCCTTCATCCTACTAGAAACCCATAGAAACATTTGTATAGTGTTTCTCTCCTGTTTACCAAACTAGACGCATGTTTTTTTATCTTGCACTTGCTGACCCCCACAATCTCAGTGTTATGCTTTGTGTGACCCCTCAACGTAACCCCCCCACCCCTCTCCTTTCCCCCAGTCTCACTCTCCCACTGCCTTCCCTCGTTGTTTGTGTATGGTTTTTCCTTCTTATCTCTCTAGCACTCACACGGTGACCCCTGCTCCCCTGTTTCTTGCCGTCTGACCCCCAGCCTTTCAACCTCCCCCTCTTTCTCCCCCAAACCAGCACATCCCTGCCTTGCCTTAGCTTGCAAAACGATTTTCTTTTCCATCCCTCTGTCGCGAAAACTCGTCGGGCTGCCTCATTCTTTCACTCTTTCTTCGAGAGTCCTCCATTTCGTCCCTGTGTTCTATGTTTTCTGTACTTTTTGGGCATCTTGGCACTGCATTCTGGGTCTTAAACGTCGGGAGGCCAATAGCATTTCCGCTTTTTACTGTCTATCCGTCCGTCTCCTGGAAGGACTAGTTATATTCTCCCTCAAACCGAATCGGTCCCAGCGTCGTGTTACTAGTCGATGTATTGCTTATCAATTCAAGTCTGGCCTATGTTTAGATATTTTTTGTAAAATTCTCAAGTCATATTTTTTTCTATACAATCCGTCGTGTATGATTAATCTATTTCTTCTGACAGTAATGCATCCAAAGTTGATTTAGTATCGTGTCTGGTTGTTTTAGGAAAGAAATAGTTAGGTTTCCTTTAGAAATCACTAATAAGGTTGTTATTATTACGCAGGGAAGCATGTTAGGTGATAGAATGACGTTATACAATAGCTTTTGAGTTTTCATTTATAATGTTTACTTTTTGTAGGCCTATCTAGTATAATGTTTGTTATGAAGGTAAGCTATATCCAGTGGGAAGGAAATGTTATATTATTGCTCTTACTTATTCCATAAAAATCCATACGAGCTGTCATCTGTCTCGTCGGACAGCCAACCTATTCTGTAAATCCCTTTCTCTGCTCGCATGACCATTCTATTCTTTCCATGCAACCCGCAGCTCAACTCTCTGCCTCGGCTATGGGCTCTCCCGTACCCGAGGTCTTACTGATCCGCTCTTGTCATGAAACACACTAGACTTACAAAACACACACACACAGGCCTACCGATCGATTTGCATGTGACTCCGTCAGGGAATCAGCAAGAATCGACTTTAACATCGCTTCAGAGAAGCAAACAGGAATGAAAAATAAAAGAAAATGATGGACAAAGTGGGGAGAGAGAAAAGTAGAGGAACTGAGCTGTAAAGCGGGGCGGAGGGAAATACACATGTAAGAAACGAATCGGAAAGTGATAATGTTGCTTAATATAAAGGATTTTATCAACCCGTGATGGTGCTGAAAACAGCGGACCGACCAAGTGGCATATCTGTCAAAATAAGAATGCGGGCGATGTTTCTCTTTCGCGGGACGTACACGGACCCACAAGCTGGACTAATGTGCTCTTTTCCTGGCTACGCTCATGTGCAGCTCCCGCTACCCTCCGTTTGCTGAATGTAACCCTTTCGCATCGTAATCGTCCTCAAAATGTGTTTCTTGACACCAATAACACTTCTCTATCTTTCCTGATTCCATCGAAAAGCACAAATGTGTTTTTAAATCCATGTTTTTTGTGGTCTACTTCTTGGAGAGGAATCGCTGTCTTGACCATTTCTTTTCTTCCAGTCATGAGGGGAACGAGGACGAACGCAGATGTAAACACAGGTAATGATACGAATAAAACCGAGAATAAACAAAACTACTTGCATGAATATAACTTGTGATCGCCTGTCATTTCTCAGAATGTGAGAATAGTGAAGATCGGTGCGTATCTGGATAATAGGAGAAACCTTCGGTTAGCCCACTACTAAAAGTGAAAAGAATCGAATCGTAGAAACATCGAGAGAGGAAAAGAGAAACGGCAAAGTTGTAACTTACAATTTTTCGCTGCCGCTTTGTGATCCTTGCTTTTTAATCCAGTATTGAGACGATTCGGCTAAAGATCCCATCAAGGCAGTCCCTTTTGGTCAGTTTGCGTTTAGGACGGCAAAAGAAAGATCATTGTTGTTGCGGAGTGTAAAAAAACGAAGTATTAGTTGTATAGGGCAATATAAAAATAATTTGGATGCAAAGCAGGCGATGAGTCTTGTGTTAGAGGGAGCGAGGAAGAGGTGAAAGTGAGATCTGATGATTGAAAAGAAAAAAACTCTTTGGATCTTTATTCCTGCTAATTAGTTTCCTGCAAAAAATGGCTGTGATTAATTCAGTGCGCATGTGCTTCATTACACAGGCACGACGGGAAGGGCTAATTAGCCACCTTCTGGATCAATAAGATTCAGCAAAGGAGAGAGCTAGGGAGAGAGAGAGGGAGGGAGGGAGAAAGAGGAGGGAGGGAGGGATGGATGGATAGATGGAAGAAGAAAAGAGGAAAGTAATGATCAGGAATTGAAAATATGGAATTAAGTACAGCGGAAAGTAAGAGTTTGATTAGAAGGAAGACAGTGAAAGTTAATACGGGAGTAGACGCCACAGCCGCAGCAAACCACGCAATACCCCGCGCTTCGCTACATTTTGTCCGTTCTTTTTAGGTTTTTAACTTTAGGCTATATCGTATTTATATTTCTTATTATTAACATATTTATATTAAAACACAGTAATGGCCTATATTCATTATTACATTTTCCTATATTGTCACTTGTGTTAGTAGTGAGACTAGATGCAATCTGAGACAGCAGTGCTGACTGCTAGAGTTTGAGATACTTTTTAAATGTATTTATACAACTTATAGACACGAGTCAATATTTTTATGATAGGCTACAGTTGGACAGTACGGGAAAACAAGCAACCAAGAAATGAAGCATTATGCATAAGGGAACTTTGACAAGATATGCACATTTGCTATAGACAACTAAATAGCTTGTTATTTAATTTTGTTTTGTAAATGAATGCCTAGTCTCATGATGATACATTTCTAACGTGTGGGATACGACAGCATGCCACTTAAACTAGAATGCACATTCCAAGCGACTGAATAACACCTATGACAATACTAATTAACCATTTATGTACATATTTGCAAACGTAATAAACTACTTAAACATGATCCGTGCATTTTAAGCACAAAACGAGACGCAATAGCTCTCTTTGCATGCTTTAGAGTTGCAAAAGCTTACAACAAGCGGGTGTAACACTATTTCTAATGATGTGCAAAGTTTAAAAAGCCTTATTCCACACTATCAAGTGTAGGGATCACTACTTTTATATGTCTACACATATATAATTTGAGCTAAGATGCACCTGATAAGTCTGCCTTGGCCTCACTGTAAAAGACCGATACGTTCTGTAACTGTAGTCTCATGCATGTGTAATAACCTACTTCTGGATACAAACATAAATCCTTTTCGTGAGAATGTGGAATCCTTCAATGAAAAACGGAGATTTGTCTCGATAAAATATGCTTTGTCCCAGGATAGTAGTGAGAGGGAGATAGTGAGATGAGAGACCAGGATAGTAGTGAGAGGGAGATAGGGAGATGAGAGACCTGAGGGGATTGGAGACTATAAAGTCTACTGTCAGTGTAAAACAATAGTTTACAAATGACACTTGATAACACCATTGTAATACAAAACTAAATCAATTTGGAGATATGTTACAATACCTCGACAGCATATCAGCGATGTATTTAAAATATTTACAGAATTTAAGTTGAAGTTGTGAAAAGCATAGACTCCAACTTCCTGTGTGTGTCTATGGTATGAATATAGCCCTCGTCCAGTCCACTAGTTTCGAGTAGCTAGCCTCTGTGTGTGATATTGGCCACGAAGCTAACGCATTGAATTCTGCATTTTATGATGTTTATATGTATTTGAGTAGGTCTATGTATAGAAGATGTATACAACAAACACTCAAGCAGCAGACGAGGCTACTGACAGTAAGAATTGAGGGAGTTTGAGGGAGTTTGCATTGCATTATTCTCATATCTCATATGCCTATGCAGGTCAATACAGGTAGAATATATTGGATTGAATTCAGTCATAATCAATAACATTTCCTAAGTGTCCTAATCCTATACTTTGTAGGACTAATGATTTCACCTGTTATTACAAATTATAACAACTTATCTAATCATCTCATTGCGCTTGATATTTCACTTTCAAGTGTTTTTTGTGAATGACTTGCTTTTAGTGGTTAAATGTTTGACTATGAGTGTATGGTTTCAATCAAACAGTTATCTGAAAACAAGCATAATTGGCATTACTCAAGTCATATCTGTGCATTTAGAAATTATTCCTGATAAATGGAGAAACTTCCAAACGACTGCGTTCAAAGAGGTGACATTTGATCAATACTAACAACTGTAGTATAGATCGGTGAGGTTATCCACAGGTTTGCCTTTTTCCCCTTCACTTTCCCCCAAAACATTTCCCCTCTTATAGACATGGTCACTTACTACGTTTGGTTTCCCCCAAATGGAAATATTGTATTCTAGAAATCAACCTTTGAGCTTGTCCCACTGCCTTTTCTCATGATAATTCTATTGTTGATTCTCTTTAAAGAAATTGACAATCCCTCACTTTCAGTATGCACACTTTCTGTTCTGTTCTAACAGTTCCAAACCGCCCTGATCCGCACAAATAAAACTAACCCGCTTCATTTCATTGATTAGGCTACATAATGTTTATTGGAGTAACATGAATCTGAATCAGTCTATTCATTTTTTTGATGAAGAAGTGCACGTTTAAGTTGATATAATATGTAGATTGTACAAAACACATAGGCCTATCTTATTTTTCTCCTTGACGTAATTTGTGAGATTCCAAACGCAGCTGTAATTCTAGTTTCAGGCTACTTCGATGATTTTATACGAGAATAAACGCACTTAAATTTAACCTTAACTAAGAGTAATCTTAAATGAAAAGGTAATGTCTATATTTGAGCGTTTTTTCTTCATGATATTAAGCTAACATATAGCCTACTTAAACGGCCACACACATGTAAGTTATTTTATAATGAACACACAATACTATTTAGATTCAAATAAGGCATGTCAAAAATATAATTTTTTCGATGTTTTAGTCTGAATGCTCATGTTGCATGCCTATTAAAATCTTCATTTGTATCTTGCTCTGATGTACGGTGAACCTTAGGGATGACAATCAAAATGGGGAGCCTCACGTTCAATGTGAGCTCGTGCAGGTATGTCAGATCTCAGAGCCATCTACGTGTTAGGGAAAATCCTTACTTTGTACTCCACAGCTGAGCACTTGCTTAACTATTAGGACCAAAAAGCGAAAACGCCTGATGCAAACAATAGCGTATGTGTGTGTGTGTGTGTGTGTGTGTGTGTGTGCTGATATGTGTGTGTGTGTGTGTGTGTGTGTGTGTGTGTGTGTGCGTGCGTGTGTGCGTGTGTATGTGCGTGCGTGCGTGCGTGTCCCAGAGCCAATATTTGCAATGTTACAAGATTTTGCACCCATATAAAAGCATATTTGAGGCCACATATTTGATAGACCAATCGGGAATGTATCGATACAGAATCTTAGCACGGAGGCCTGTTTTGCATGTTACCTGTACCAAAACCATAATGACCAAGTGTGACAAACTGAGATGCTGATTTAGCTGTGTGAGAGGCAGACTGAAAGGATTTGCGATGTGTCTACTCTCTCGGGAAAGGGAGATTGTAAAAATGAATGGGTAGAAAATAGAGTGCGAGAGGAGTTCGAGAGCCAGTGAGATAATAAAGAGCCTTGTGTGATTGGGGCTGGTGAGAGACATAGCCTATCAGAGCCAGTCTATCGCTCTAGCAAGCCGAACAATGCCAATCTTAGTTTACAGTTTATGTTTAACTAACAAGCATTACTACCGTATAGATCTGACTCGGTAGGATAACTCGCGTTTATGAATATACAGACCAATTAGTACGAGTCCCGAAAAAAATGTGACAGGCTCACGAGCCTTTGTGTTAGGTGAATTACGATAACTGTCCACGTGCTAACCTCAATAGGCCTACATCGATGAGTGGCTTAGCAAATTCACCACAACCTGTATGACAGCCCGTGGAATGCTCACTCCATTATTTGGGTCGCATTAAAATACTTGACCATCACAGAGCTGCAGGAAACAAAATAATATATTTAAACACCAATGTATGGACCCTTAATATTGTGTAACATGGTTATAGTTTGGAATAATATGTTGCTATTCTACATTTACTGACGTTAAGTGATTGTATTAATTTCTATTTCAGAATATGCATGGGTAGGCCTACTGTGTGTGTGTGTGTGTTACTTTATCTTAACCTCATGCACCGCGCGTGCCATCCCAGGATAACAAAGCACAAAAGGGAGCACAGGGGAAATGAGAGCGGAGTGAAAGCGTTTACAGATAAAAGCTGCTGTCTGGAATAGCTCTGTAACTTTATAAAGGGATAATGAACATTTTAGTCCGGAGGATTTGGGGATTTGGGCTATTATATTAACATATGAGGCACGCAAGTCCAGGTTTCCTGTATTTAGGTAAATAGAAGAGAAGAGGGCATAGCACATTCCGCAACACTAAAACAGTTTTCCAAGAAAACGTTCATCTTATAACATTATTTTCACCTCACCACTGAATGACACTAAAATGCTGGAATAAACTAACATGCTGGAATAAACAACTATGATAAACAGATTAAATAATTTGTCAAATGAAAAAAGTCACCTTTGGATAAATGTGCCTTTGAAAATGTGGAGAGGCAAAGTTAAATGCTGTTGCATATGTTCTTTCTAAAACAAACGGAGTATTCTTCAAGGGTTTCGTCAGTTAGCAGCAACGTGCTTTTGTCCGGCCCTGCTGCGCCTGGGATGGATGGGGCATTACATTCTACCAGGTGCAATGGGAGCGCCCTCTTATGTTCAGTCTGACCACCGCGATCAAGGAGCACATGAACCTGCCTCACCAGAGTCATGTGCCTCTCAGAAAGATAATCATCCCTGGTGCCCACCTGTGCGCCACCGCGCCAGCCCATGCTATCAGACTGCGATAGTGTCTTTAGCTATTTACTTATGGCCAACATGCAAATCACCAGATACAGTCCACCGCCCAAAGGAGATGTGCAAAGGACAAGACCCATACATGCAACTCTAGAGATGTTAGTTTAAATAAACAATATAGCTCATTCATCAGTGTTTACTTGTATCTAAAGCCATCTCTGCAGTGTATTTCCATACGAGTATTCAGTGGTGGGCAAAAATATTTTTGAGAAAAAATAAATTAATCAGTGAATAGAGATATAGATGTTCAACCCATCATATTAAAATAGGCTATAGTCTTGCTTTACAGCAGTTTTATAGTGTATATCTATTTATTTAGGATAATATTAAACTAGTCAACTCAATGTGATTACATTTTATTTGCTAGTTAGTGATGCCATGCAATGTTAAAAAAAATATGAATATTAATTAATATAATTATAATTTTATTTTAGATTATATCATAATAAGACCTCATTCGGGTCCTTATTCAGATGTTAGACTTACGTATTTTTTAAGATTCGAGTGAAGAGTTCCCCTATCCCTTATGTATAAGGGTGTCTTACACACAAGTGAAGATGAATATATTACAATTTAGTCATTATTTAAACATGTGTTCCTTATGAATGCACTACAGCGACCGAATCTTTACGGAAGCGTTTTACGTAGGCCTAGAGGTTATTTTGCATTGAACTGTTAACCCTGGAGTAAGATCTGCCGTAGCCTGATGTTTGCTAAACTGTGATGCATGATGAATATTTCATCCGTTAGTTCACAATCCCCTCTTCTTCTCTCCAAAGACTATTCTCTTTGTCACACGCAGCATATACATTTAAGACACACAAAATGCATCTTTTGCATGATATTTTGCATGCCCTGCGTACCGTTTTGTATCAAAAGGCGTCCTGTTCTAAATAATCTTATAGCAAACCCACTTCATCTATTTATTGTGTCGTAACTGTGTTTGGACACAATTATTTTGAGAACAGTGTTTTTCTTTGATCTATGCAGGGCATAGAAAGGAAAAAAGTATAAAATATGAACAACATCCGGCGACCAACCTTGAACTATTGTTCAATTTCTGGTCTTTGTAAGGGCATTTCATTTCTACGTGTGTGCATATAGGCCTATGTCATTTTACTGTTTCCCAACCTGCGCTACTTAGATAGGGTGGACAACTACCAGCCTAATATATGTTTATAACATGTTAATTACAAAACTCTACATTTGATTACTTAATTAGAACTTAATTTGTTTGAAAAGTAGCGAACCCTGTTTGTTTGTGTATTATGTGCATACTCCACTCACATTTCCATTGCTGATTAATCATTCGAAATTGCTATTCAAATCGTTAATTTTTTGCAGAGAAAAACACTTCAGGGTTTGATTGAAATGAAGGATTGTAATATTCACCACATATTCACAAACGAGACGATTTCGATCTCAAAAACATCCATTCTATGCATTTGTAATTGTTTTTTTTCTGTTACATGAATGTATTGTGTAAACGAAAATTAAACGCAATTAAAAATATATATTTTTGTCTCTAGTATTAAGTTTTGTCAGAGTAAATGAAAACAATAAACCAGCAACGTCAGAAAGTGGGGACAACACGGACATCGGTTGTGTGGATGCTAACTGAACTGGGAGCAGGACGACCTGTTTGTTGTGATGACCATGATTTAGAGATAGTGACCTTGGAGGGTAAATATGACTACCGCCCGTCTGGTCACTCTGTCTCATTCACATTAAAAATAAGGAAAATTCATTAATCTGGCTCTTTTCTTAAATACTACTGTACTGCGCTGTTGGAGCTAGGAACACACGCATTTCGCTACACCCGCAATAACATCTGTTAAATATGTGTATGTGACCAATAAAATTGGATTTGATTACTTGTGTCCTCCTGCTACCAACTCACTATACCTCTTCAGAAAGTACATTATTATTTTAATTCAAATGTTGTATTCGTTGTTGGTGAGTGGATGTAGGAAGCTACATGTTTTATTGCTAATGTCGATTTTAGAAATGTGCATTTCAGAAAACGAAGGTCAGCGACGGGGGTTGCTTACTGTAGGCCTATGGAACGTGCAACGTGTGTGTGTGCGCGCAGACGCGCGTGCCTGTGTCCCCTTACCGGGTAGGTTTGCTACTACCGTATAATCCAGTTTTTTTTTGTAATCAACTAATAATGTCCATTAAAATATGAAACATCGCAGCTTGATTTCCTTCGTTTATTATTAAAGTTGGTTCTATTCTGCATTTTGTTTTGTCTGTACACGCACACAATCCTCTGTTCCAACGTCAAAATAATGTGTTGAGAAACT
This sequence comes from Salmo trutta, assembly GCF_901001165.1. Taxonomy (NCBI): domain Eukaryota; kingdom Metazoa; phylum Chordata; class Actinopteri; order Salmoniformes; family Salmonidae; genus Salmo; species Salmo trutta. The sequence goes on from NC_042968.1 coordinate 18,712,716, forward strand.
ATAAGTGATGCAAGGGGACAATATTCGTCTCTGTGCAGTAAAGTAGTACAGATGTCTTCCCATCACCCGTGAAAAACAAGACACAATGTATTTCAACCTGCCTGGAGCGAGCCTCGGTCCATCCAAGCAGCCTCATCATCCCTTATCACTGTCTGTCTGTGCTTCAACCATTTCATCTCTCTTCAGGTAAGAACATTCATTTCAAAAACGACATTTTAAACCAATTCGTTTCCATAGACACTGTGATGAATACACTGGTGAGATAAACCAATTCAACCGAGACCGGCGCACAGTTAAAAATTAAGGACATTCAAACAAAATCAAATGAACGCTCTAACAACAATTTGATTGTCTTAGTTGCATTGCAGTGTCGATATACAAAGTTGGCCAATGCTACAAAATCAAGTCAATAATTGTATAAATGCGCACATCTCCATAGTTCCGGTTCGTCGTAGGCTAAAACAGGCCTAGCGCATACATTTCAGGTCTACGGGGACATATAGAATAATGGACAAATCCTGAGAGCTGCTGTCAAGTGCTCATGATGACAGACAGAGCCATGACACATGGGCTTTGCGCGCTGTAGAGAGGAGAGGGGAGAGAACACCGGGCGTCTCCAAAGATCAGGGCAGAGGGCTCCCAAATCAGAGCCATATGACCACTATACTGCAATGTGGATGAGGGAATATAACCGCTGCAGAATAGAATAACGCATGTCCACCCTTAAATTTTTTACCTAAAAGGAAACATTACAACGACGCAGAATATTGTGCCTGGTTTGGCTTTGCGCTAACACATTCTAGGCCTAAATGGAGAGTCATTTTCTCCGAGATGCTGCCGGGGAAAGCCCCCAAATCGCACACGATGAGAGATGACAGGTGGAAGCGGACACAGAAGGGCAACCGAGATCTAGGATATCGCGAAGGGTCACCATCTAAATCCTGTGCCTCTGGATGCTTCTCTTTCAGCTGACATATATGTCTGGCTTATGTGCCAAGCTATGGTCATGAAATCATTTCATCCACGCATGAACGCTTTCATGAATTTGCAGTCAGGAAATCCTGCCTTTTCTACAACCCAAATACCAACAAAATAATCACAAATACTTAAGCTGAAATTACAAAAATACAAATGTATGACTGATTTCATGATAAACATCCGATATGGAAATGAAGGCTTATTTACTGATTATATTGAACAAAGTATATGTTTTCATTCTCTTATGATGTCATAATATCAAGGTAGAAAAAGGAATCGCATGTATAACTATTCTAACTCTTATTCTACCTCTTATTCTAACTCTTATTCTGACTCTTATTCTACCTCTTATTCTGACTCTTATTCTAACTCTTATTCTAACTCTTATTCTGACTCTTATTCTAACTCTTATTCTAACTCTTATTCTGACTCTAATTCTAACTCTTATTCTAACTCTTATTCTAACTCTTATTCTAACTCTTATTTTGACTCTTATTCTGACTCTTATTCTAACTCTTATTCTAACTCTTATTCTGACTCTAATTCTAACTCTTATTCTAACTCTTATTCTAACTCTTATTCTAACTCTTATTCTGACTCTTATTCTAACTCTTATTCTGACTCTTATTCTAACTCTTATTCTGACTCTTATTCTACCTCTTATTCTGACTCTTATTCTAACTCTTATTCTAACTCTTATTCTAACTCTTATTCTGACTCTTATTCTAACTCTTATTCTGACTCTTATTCTAACTCTTATTCTGACTCTTATTCTACCTCTTATTCTGACTCTTATTCTAACTCTTATTCTAACTCTTATTCTGACTCTTATTCTGACTCTTATTCTAACTCTTATTCTAACTCTTATTCTAACTCTTATTCTGACTCTAATTCTAACTCTTATTCTAACTCTTATTCTAACTCTTATTCTAACTCTTATTCTAACTCTTATTCTGACTCTTATTCTACCTCTTATTCTGACTCTTATTCTAACTCTTATTCTAACTCTTATTCTGACTCTTATTCTACCTCTTATTCTAACTCTTATTCTGACTCTTATTCTAACTCTTATTCTGACTCTTATTCTGACTCTTATCCTACCTCTTATTCTGACTCTTATTCTAACTCTTATTCTAACTCTTATTCTGACTGTTATTTTACCTCTTATTCTAACTCTTATTCTGACTCTTATTCTAACTCTTATCCTACCTCTTATTCTGACTCTTATTCTAACTCTTATTCTAACTCTTATTCTGACTGTTATTCTACCTCTTATTCTAACTCTTATTCTGACTCTTATTCTAACTATTATTCTAACTCTTATAGCCTACTGGTTATTGAGCATCAACATTTGTCTTTGAATGAGAACAAACTAACAATTTCAATAGGCTATCATAATTTGCCAGCCATCAATATGAATTCTAAATCCCGAAGTGTGTAACCTACAGGTATACCTACCTCATTCCAGGTAATAGTTATTATGCATGGTAACAACGCCCTAATAGGGACACATGCAATGACGATTGAGTCAGGTGCATCAAAGGGCACACGTTGAGAATAACCTTTGATTTCCTTATTAAGTTAGAGCTCATCAAATTAAAGTTAATCTAATTTAAAACAGAAGGACCATGGTGAAGATAGTGGTGATGGTCTTAATGCAAATGACGACATTGATGATCATAATGATGATGATGATACTAATAATTATGCTGATTATGTCAATGATTTGTAAATTAGTGAAATATTTTAATATTGTCCTGTTTTTTTGTTTGTTTCCCTTGCCTGAAATATCATAGCTTCTTATTTAAATTGCTTCTTCTTCACTTATCTAAACATAAAACTAAATATTCAATGACGCCACATGCATCTTCAGTTGTTAATTGAAAATAAAATGCTCATTTTCATTGTAAAAAAAAACATGTGGTAAGTGAAAGAATAGCATTTAAGGGAAGTGGAATGATCATTCAATCTGAGCCTACTGTACAATTGACATTGGCATGCACTACACAAAACACACACACACACACACACACACACACGCACGCACGCACACGCACACGCACACGCACACGCACACGCACAGACACAGACACATGCACACGCACACACACACACACACACACACACACACACACACACACACACACACACACACACACACACACACACACACTGGCCTTGATCTGTATGAACCAATGGGGAAACAACTGAAACACAAACTCTTCTCTCTCTGCCCCTCTGTCAGTCATAGCCTGAGCAGTGGAGCCATGTGGACTGGGAGTAATTGCAGGTGACCACAGTGACTATCTCTGAATTATGGGACGCTTAACCCCCGCCAGCCCTCCTACCCCCTCGACCTCAGCTCCGTGGCAGGTGATCCCACCTGTATTTGGTGAGCGTCCCTTGTCAGCGTGCTGCCTGTGGCCCTAGAGAGGCGGTGCCTAGCTGGCCTTTGGGGCCCCGGGGCCAATAAAAGCAGGTGATTAGTGAGGCCATTCCCTGGCTAGGTGTGAGCTTGTTAACACAATTAAAGGCAGAGGTGTTTACCTTGGCACTACATTAACACTATAGGAGTGGTGGGTTCAGACCCTACCAGGGACAACACACATGCCCACCTAACAAGTACATTTTAGTCATTTAGCAGACGCTCTTATCCAGAGCGACTTACAGTAGTGTGTGGATACATTTGAATACTTTCCCCGTACTGGTTCCCTGTGGGACTCAAAGCCACAAATCTGGCAATGTGAGGCCATGCTCTACCAACTGAGTCACATGGGACCCTCTGGGTAATACAACATTTCTACAGTTTATTCAGTCTGGATTTGAAAGGGTACTCAAGGCATCGGCCTGAATCTGGTGTCTGTATGTGACCTGTCTGATTTATTAGTTTCATTTTAATGTGATTAAATCCACATTATTTTGATGCATATCTATACAGTAAAAATAGACACATAAACAACAAAAAATAATGTGTGGCATGTAAAAGGTAATCTCCTCCCTGTTGTCAACTGACAGGCAGCTTTGTGACATTCCCCTCATTGCTTAGAGGATCAAACATGTGCATTTGTTTAACTCCAATGACTCCAATGATCACAGGATGATTACTGGCCTGTCTTGAACTTGACTTAAAAACTTGAACTTGAATCATTAGATGTCTACTATTTAAATGGTTTAATTCGGTGTCCTGAAATGTAATAATACTATTAGGTTAGGTTACTATTAGGTTACTATTAGGTTAGGCTCTTGGTATAATAGTGAGAATGTGCACACTATGTTCTCTACTAAAACTACACAGAACACAGCAGTCTGAACCATGCTGGGATCAACTGGAACATACAGATAGATTGACTCTCTCTGTTCTCTTTCAACATCCACATGTAATATCAAGCATGCAAATAAAAGTGGGATAATCTGTGTTGTGATGGTTTTTTGTGTTATGTGTTTTATGATATGTGCAAATACATTTCCGGAAAAAATAGGAGCGACGGAGATAGAGAGGGAAGTGGTTTTAACATATTCTGTTTAGAATTGTAAATGTGTTGTATAGGCCCTGCTGTCCAATTACATATATCTTTCATGTATGAAATCATGCATGTCTTTTTTTACCGGGAGGCCAAAGAGGGCCGGCACAAAGGGAGCAACCCTGACTGCAGAGCAGAGCAGTGTGGTGCAGCAGCCCACATGCAGAACAGAGCAGGGCCTGGTGTGGTGGGAGCTAGGAGCCCTGGGCTAGGAGCACAGCTCCATCAGCAGCACACAGGCCAGGGAGGAGGGGTGGTGGAGGGGGGCGAGGGGGGGGGAGTTATCCCCCCTGACTGGATCCTTCTCCGCCTCTGCCTCCTGCTGCATTATCTTTGTCCTATTGTGAACCAGCTGACCCTTCAGGCCCCACAACGCAACGGGTTGCTCACAAAATACATTTCAGATCACGTCCTTAATTAGCTCCACAAAGATGGATATTGTCTCTCCTAATGCTTAGAAGTGTTTTATTTTCCACACACTCACACAAATTAAAAAACATGTAACCCTTAAAGACACATAAGAAAGCTTAAAATCAGGTCTGTTAGGTTACTTATCATTCCCTCTCATTTTCTCTCTCTTTCTATCACAATGATGGTTCGCTGCAGTGTATTTATCATTTGCGGTGACCTAAATTTTGCAAAATGACTTTGAACTTTTCAAACAAAGGCCCTCAGCTCTGCAGAGCCTGGCTGATAGTGATCCTCTCCTGCATCCTGCATGCCGCTTTGTCTGTCATGCTTTCTTTTTATTTACTTAATTCTATAAACACCATTTACTTTCAATCAGGATTATTGAGAGCAGAAAATAACCTAATTCACAGTAGCTGAAGAGCTAATATGTCTTTGCTGTTTTGTCTATTGTGTTGAAGAAACCCTTCCAGCTTTGCAATACAGGTATACAGTGTATGTGCTTCAGTATTTGCACTGTGCCTCAGAAGCTTTGATTCAGAGACATAATAACAAAGAGTGAATGCAAAAATACCAAATGTTCTCCTAAATCATGCAGATTTCCTAATCACATAGTGATTTAACATAATCCAGGTAAAGTGGGATTTAGTGTTTACCACCGACTAGATATGGTTGCACGGTGCCTTGGGAACTCATATTATGTGTAACTAACATGCTATTACAAAATAGTGCTGTGAAATATATGAGTCCAAAATACTATTGATGACAGGTAAGGTGATAATTAGGTTGTGAATCAAGAAGAGTAAAAGTTAAATGACACCTCCATTAGTCTGACCATGTTCATATGGTATCAGATCCCAGTAAAGCATCACTGTATCTCCTTCATCTGTGCAGCTAGGTAGCTGTGCCAGTAGCAGATTGAAACCCAGCCCAGATCCATCTCTCCCAGAGTCACTCTGTATGGAAATACGGACCTCTGAACCTATGCGCCTTACAGCGCAAACATGCATGTCCACATTCCCTGCACACATACACACTGAAAAGCTTACACACACATGCATGTGAACACCCACCCACCCTTGGCTTTACTAATGACCAGAGATGACATTTTATCTGCTGGAAAATGCTTTTTCGCCCATAATGAACTGAAAAGCACCCGTGTCTTGGGACTGTCAATCCTCTTTACTTAAAACACCAGAAAAAAGCCTCCTGCTACAACATGAATGTGTGTATTTGTATGCCTTGAAAAGAATATGCGTACGTGTGTGTATATGTTCCATCAAACATTTATGTGTGCATATACAGTACCAGTCAAAAGTTTGGACACACCTACTCATTCGAGGGTTTTTCTTTATTTTTAATATTTTCTACATTGTAGAATAATAGTGAAGACATCAACACTATAAAATAACACATATGGAATCATATAGTAACCAAAAAAGTGTTAAACAAATCAAAATATATTTTGTATTTGAAATTCTTCAAAGTAGCCACCCTTTGTCTTGACAACAGCTTTGCACACTCTTGGCATTTTCTCAACCAGCTTAACCTGGAATGCTTTCCAACAGTCTTGAAGGAGCTCCCACATATGCTGAGTACTTGTTGGCTTCTTTTCCTTCACTCTGGAGTCCAACTCATCTCAAACCATCCCAATTGAGTTGAGGTTGGGCGATTGTGGAGGCCAGGTCATCTGATGCAGCACTATATCACTCTACTTCTTTGTCAAAAAGCCCTTACACAGCCTGGAGGTGTGTTGGGTCATTGTCCTGTTGAAAAACAAATGGACTATCTTCTATATACCACCCCTACCTTGTCAAAACACAACTGATTAGCTCAAATGCATTAAGAAGGAAAGAAATTCCTCAAATTAACTTTTAACAAGGCATACCTGTTAATTGAGAATGCGAAGCTTGTGCAAAGCTGTCATCAAGGCAAAGGTAGCTACTTTGAAGAATTTCAAGTATAAAATATATTTTGATTCGTTTAATACTTTTTTAGTTACTACATGATTCCATGTGTTATTTCATAGTTTTAATGTCTTCTCTATTATTCTACAATGTAGAAAATATTAAAATAAAGAAAAACCCTTGAATGAGTAGGTGTGTCCAAACTTTTGACTGGTACTGTAGGTACGAGAGCGTGTGTGTGTGATGAGCTTCCCCCACCCTCCCCTGTTACCCTGGCAGAGCGGCCACACATTTCCCCGCCATATGTGCAGCAGCTCTGCTCTCTGTGGTCAGTACCTGCAGGGGGTCAGTAAAGAGCTCAGGGTGAGCATCTATCAACCAAACAACGTCCACATATTCAGAGCCTCTAATCTGAAGGGAACAAACAGGAGAGCAGAGCATGAAAGCAGGCCGTTTATCAGCAGCCTTTCCTACATGCTGCCTCCTAGGGGGAGCTGGCAATGTGAGGGGACACGGGCTGGGGGGCTGCTGGGAGGCGGCTGGGGGACTGGCCAGCTTCAAAGTCCAGAAGGAGTTAAAGGGCTTAGGGCCCGGTCAGCAGGAGCAGGGGGACTTCACAGCCTTACCTGATGGGGTGTTTGGTTAGAGTCGCCGCCGCACGGAAGCCTCTCTGACTGCGTCCCGCTTTTCAAGTGTCTGTTTGAAGCCGTCAGGCAGAAAGGTCACGCCCTCTCAGTCACAGCAGGTTGGTTGGTGGTGCGCTGGTGGACGGATGGCCACAGGCTATTGCTGACGTTCAGACTTTGTACTCTTTCTTAGTATATTAAAAAATAATAAAGCTATAACGTAAAGCTATAGGATCCGGTGCCTGGGCACCTTGATAACTTTGGTGATGTACTTCTAAAAAAATCCAGGTATTTCCAGGGTTTTCCAAAGCTATTAGGTTGGGAATACAAGATTCCCATGTCACAAGAGGTACAGACTGCCTATCAGGATGACAGTGATACAGACTGCCAATCAGGATGACAGTGATACAGACTGCTTATCAGGATGACAGTGATACAGACTGCCTATCAGGAGGACAGTGATACAGACTGCCTATCAGGATGACAGTGATACAGACTGCCTATCAGGAGGACAGTGATACAGACTGCCTATCAGGAGGACAGTGATACAGACTGCCTATCAGGATGACAGTGATACAGACTGCCTATCAGGAGGACAGTGATACAGACTGCCTATCAGGAGGACAGTGATACAGACTGCCTATCAGGATGACAGTGATACAGACTGCCTATCAGGATGACAGTGATACAGACTGCCTATCAGGATGACAGTGATACAGACTGCCTATCAGGAGGACAGTGATACAGACTGCCTATCAGGAGGACAGTGATACAGACTGCCTATCAGGATGACAGTGATACAGACTGCTTATCAGGATGACAGTGATACAGACTGCCTATCAGGATGACAGTGATACAGACTGCCTATCAGGATGACAGTGCCACCTGGCAAAAGAAGAAGAAAAATAAGAAAAATGAACATACGAACCAAAACAGTTGAGGCCAAAGATATAATAGAGTAAGGTATTGTAGTGTATGTACAGTGCATTCGGAAAGTATTCAGACCCCTTGACTTTTCCCACATTTTGTTAAGTTTCAAAAACTTGTTTTTGTTTTGTCATTATGGGCTATTGTGAGTAGATTGGTGAGGGGGAAAAAATCGATTTTATCCATTTTAGAATAAGGCTGTAACGTATCAAATTGTGGAAAAAGTCACGGGGTCTGAATACTTTCTGAATACACTGTAAGTGAAGCACTTTGTGTGTTCCCAACCCTGACTCATAGAAAGAAAAAAACATCTTTCATAAAAGGAAAAACAGGACAATATGGCTTTTATCAAGCCTCAGAAGTCTTATATAAGCTGTTTTAGAGCAAACTAAATTAATATGTAATTATTTGTATTACTGCAGGACAGAATCGTATGATTTCCAGATTGTATTAAGTACTAAACGTATTGCTCGGTGTAATTTCTCCTCTCGTACCACTGTAGGCTTTTAAAATCAGAAATGAAAAAGATTTCCGGAGAAACTTAATTTCCCTGTAACCAGAACAAGACATATTCCTGTAATAACGCTCATAATTGCGTGTTCTGCAGAGGATCTCTCATACACAACAACAAAGTCACTTAGACAACACATATTTATTCAACTGTCAATTCCTTGGAAAGAAATATGTACACAAGATATTTGAATTCCACATGGGCCTGGTGTGTGCGAGGCTGAGTAAACGTGCTTGTCATATGTTAGGGTTGTGACAGCTCCAGAGTGACAGAGCTTTAGTTAGGGAATAAAGGACAGGCAAGGCAGACAGTCTGTGATATCTGAATGGTCCCTTTGGAACCCCCTCTATTTGGCAACATTTTTACGATTATTTTTACCTCTGTGGTTAGACCTGAGTTGAAGCCCATGTTTAATTGTTCCCAAGAGCTCTTATTATGTTGCTGATGAGGAGCTCCGGGGAGCAGCGTTTAAAACTGCAACAAAAACAACCAGGCCTCAGCTCATTGGCCACGGCAATGAGAGGGCGGGGTAACTCCTGAGAGGCTCCTCCCATCAGCGAGAGAGAAAGAAAGAAGGAGAAAGAGAGAGAAAGTAAGAGAGAAGGAGCAGAGACAGAAAGAGCAGAAAGGGGGTGGATGGAGAGGCGTGGGGGCTGTGTACCTTCAGGATCATCTAACATCTGGTGCACTCATAGCTCACAATACTGAGTTAATGAAGTTGGGCCCAGCTTTACAATGTATGGTGCTACAGCATTTCATTACATTCATACCAGAAGGAGCCTTTGAGTCTTTTCTTAGGCATAACCCATTTTTCTTTTGCACCCTAAACAACTATGAAATGAGCATTACTTTTATCTTTGACCTTCACTTTTTTTTCTTTGACAAAAAGCACATTACATTTTAGTCCATTTTCTAAACCCTCCCTATCTATTTGTCATACAGGTTTGAAGTACTCTCAGAAAAAATGCTCTTATTACCTTATCATTTATTTAATCAATTGGACCATTCGTTTTCAAAGTTTTATTATTTTCATATTTATGAGACCAATAACAGCAACACTCAGACATAAATAATAGTGAGCTTTGCTCAAGTTGAGTGGCTAAGATGTGAAAGGGAAAGGGTTTTCTATGTAGGATACATGTATAGAGAAAGGGTTTTCTATGTAGGATACATGTATAGAGAAAGGGTTTTCTATGTAGGATACATGTATAGAGAAAGGGTTTTCTATGTAGGATACATGTATAGAGAAAGGGTTTTCTATGTAGGATACATGTATAGAGAAAGGGTTTTCTATGTAGGATACATGTATAGAGAAAGGGTTTTCTATGTAGGATACATGTATAGAGAAAGGGTTTTCTATGTAGGATACATGTATAGAGAAAGGGTTTTCTATGTAGGATACATGTATAGAGAAAGGGTTTTCTATGTAGGATACATGTATAGAGAAAGGGTTTTCTATGTAGGATACATGTATAGAGAAAGGGTTTTCTATGTAGGATACATGTATAGAGAAAGGGTTTTCTATGTAGGATACATGTATAGAGAAAGGGTTTTCTATGTAGGATACATGTATAGAGAAAGGGTTTTCTATGTAGGATACATGTATAGAGAAAGGGTTTTCTATGTAGGATACATGTATAGAGAAAGGGTTTTCTATGTAGGATACATGTATAGAGAAAGGGTTTTCTATGTAGGATACATGTATAGAGAAAGAGTTTTCTATGTAGGATACATGTATAGAGAAAGGGTTTTCTATGTAGAGTACATGTATAGAGAAAGGGTTTTCTATGTAGGATACATGTATAGAGAAAGGGTTTTCTATGTAGAGTACATGTATAGAGAAAGGGTTTTCTATGTAGGATACATGTATAGAGAAAGGGTTTTCTATGTAGGATACATGTATAGAGAAAGGGTTTTCTATGTAGGATACATGTATAGAGAAAGGGTTTTCTATGTAGGATACATGTATAGAGAAAGAGTTTTCTATGTAGGATACATGTATAGAGAAAGGGTTTTCTATGTAGGATACATGTATAGAGAAAGGGTTTTCTATGTAGGATACATGTATAGAGAAAGAGTTTTCTATGTAGGATACATGTATAGAGAAAGAGTTTTCTATGTAGGATACATGTATAGAGAAAGGGTTTTCTATGTAGGATACATGTATAGAGAAAGAGTTTTCTATGTAGGATACATGTATAGAGAAAGGGTTTTCTATGTAGGATACATGTATAGAGAAAGGGTTTTCTATGTAGGATACATGTATAGAGAAAGGGTTTTCTATGTAGGATACATGTATAGAGAAAGAGTTTTCTATGTAGGATACATGTATAGAGAAAAGGTTTTCTATGTAGGATACATGTATAGAGAAAGGGTTTTCTATGTAGGATACATGTATAGAGAAAGGGTTTTCTATGTAGGATACATGTATAGAGAAAGGGTTTTCTATGTAGGATACATGTATAGAGAAAGGGTTTTCTATGTAGGATACATGTATAGAGAAAGGGTTTTCTATGTAGGATACATGTATAGAGAAAGGGTTTTCTATGTAGGATACATGTATAGAGAAAGGGTAAGTGCACGCATGTGTGAGCATGACTCATTGCAAACACACACACAGTGGCCATGTGTATTTGTCTTACCTTCCTTCCCTCCCTCCCTCCCTCCCTCCCTCCCTCCCTCCCTCCCTCCCTCCCTCCCTCCCTCCCTCCCTCCCTCTACTCTACCTCTCTCTCCCTCTCTCTCCCTCTCCCTGTTCTGTTCCCTCTCTCTACCTCTCCCTCTCTCTACTCTCTCTCACTCTCCCTCTCTCTCTCTCTGGCCATGGCTCCACTGTGAGGCAGGCAGGGTGACCTGTGGGAGTGTTTGAGGGATCAATACGTCCCACCCTAGAGCACAGCAGGGCCGTGGGCCATCCCTGACCTGGCTATTGATCAGGCCTGGCTCAGCTGCCAATAGCAATGTGCTGGATGTGACACCAGGCTAAGACAAGACACGGGCTGGGGAAGGGGGAATGTGTATCGCCGGTGGCAGCCCCACAGCACTCTGCAGATAAAAGTCAATTCCACTTAACCAAATCACTGATAACTAAATAGTTAGTGGACAGAGGAATGTGGAGGGTCTCAGATGGTGGCAGCTGAGCTGGGCTGACTGGCTGGGCTGACTGGCTGGGCTGACTGGCTGGGTTGACTGGCTGGGCTGACTGACTGGGCTGACTGGCTGGGCTGACTGGCTGGGCTGACTGGCTGGGCTGACTGGCTGGGCTGACTGACTGGGCTGACTGGCTGGGCTGACTGGCTGGGCTGACTGGCTGGGCTGACTGACTGGGGGGATTCCCCAGCCCCTGACCTGACCTGCTCAGTGGAGACACGGGCCGTGGGAGGGAGCAACACTATGACGTCTACAGCCCCTGGGTGGCCCAGTGACTGGGAACACCAGCCAGGTAATTATAGCTAACAGCATACTCTGCCCAAAACACACAGGATCTATTACTGATAGTGGGGGATATTGGTGTGACTAACTTGTTGAGCACTTCATTACAAACAAAGTGGATGCCCGAGTGTTGAAGAAAACGATCAATTAAATAATTTGACTTCAGTCAAGAACTTATCCTCAAAAGAGTGAAGTAAAATAAAGATAAAGAGCTCACATTTTGTTGGAGATTCGGTCATGACTGTCTGGAGATGATTTGTTATTTACATCTTTATAAAAAGTATATTCATCTGGGTATCAAATAAATCAGCAGATTTTGTAATGTTGAAGTTAAAAACACTCCACATGAACAATGTTTGCCTGTGTCTGAATGTGTCTGAATGTGTCTGAATGTGTCTGAATGTGTCTGTATGTGTCTGAATGTGTCTGAATGTGTCTGAATGCGTCTGTATGTGTCTGTATGTGTCTGAATGTGTCTGTATGCGTCTGAATGCGTCTGAATGCGTCTGAATGCGTCTGAATGCGTCTGTATGTGTCTGTATGTGTCTGAATGTGTCTGAATGTGTCTGTATGTGTCTGAATGTGTCTGTATGTTACTGCATGTGTCTGAATGCGTCTGAATGTGTCTGTATGCGTCTGTATGCGTCTGTATGCGTCTGAATGCGTCTGAATGCGTCTGTATGCGTCTGTATGCGTCTGTATGCGTCTGAATGCGTCTGTATGCGTCTGTATGCGTCTGAATGCGTCTGAATGCGTCTGTATGCGTCTGTATGCATCTGAATGCGTCTGAATGCGTCTGTATGTGTCTGTATGCGTCTGTATGCGTCTGAATGCGTCTGAATGCGTCTGTATGCGTCTGTATGCGTCTGAATGCGTCTGAATGCGTCTGAATGCGTCTGTATGCGTCTGAATGCGTCTGTATGCGTCTGTATGCGTCTGCATGTGTCTGAATGCGTCTGAATGCGTCTGTATGCGTCTGTATGCGTCTGAATGTGTCTGAATGCGTCTGTATGCGTCTGTATGCGTCTGTATGCGTCTGAATGCGTCTGAATGCGTCTGAATGCGTCTGAATGCGTCTGAATGCGTCTGAATGCGTCTGAATGTGTCTGCATGTGTCTGAATGCGTCTGAATGCGTCTGTATGCGTCTGTATGCGTCTGAATGTGTCTGAATGTGTCTGTATGCGTCTGTATGCGTCTGAATGCGTCTGAATGTGTCTGTATGCATCTGAATGCATCTGAATGTGTCTGTATGTGTCTGAATGTTTCTGTATGTGTCTGAATGTGTCTGTATGTGTCTGAATGTGTCTGTATGTGTCTGTATGTGTCTGTATGTGTCTGAATGTGTCTGTATGTGCCCATGAACTTGACTAGTCCCTTTTGATCCATCTTGCTCCCAGTCATTACCAGTCCATATGAGAGTAGTTTACATGTCACTTTACAGGTCCCCTGTCTGCTCAATGCAATTTTCTGGAATCCATTTTATTGCCTTGCTCTGCATTCAGCACCTATCTATAGCTCCATATCTCTCCCTGTAATTACTGAGTGACAGAAAGGCAATAGTGACTACTTCATTATGGGACAGGCCCACTGACCGGACCCTGAACCCCCTGCCCCCGAGCTCCTAGGCCACTCTGGCCAGACTGACCTTATCTGCCCAGGGTCACCAGAGGTCAATCAGCCGGAATTTATCAGATAGGAATTGACTGGTTGTACCGGAGTGGTGGTACAGAGGGGTCAGCTGACCCTGGCAGACTGCTTACAGCAGGTATTGATTGCTGTTCGTCTACTTCAGTTAAGGCGGGACTAATCCACCAATACTCCGGGGTAAAGGCTTCAGTGAGAAGTTAAGTACGGGAAGTAATGGAGTCAAGGTGGAGAGGTTGGACACTAGAGTCACCCTGAAAGGGTTAGGAGATGGAGAGCTGAGGACGGCCACTTATTCTGCTGATGGGGAGTGTGAGGGTTTTGAACAGAGAAAAGCGATGGGCTTTCAGACAGATAATATTCATTCTCAAGCTGGAGGACTTAAATAAGTGTAACAATCATGTGAATTAAATATGTATAGATTCATAATATCAATGAATAGACCATTTACTACTATGGAGAACCTCATGACTTGAACATCCAGATATCTATGCTACTTCAGTCCCTCAGTGGGACTCCATCCCCTCTTGTTTAACTCTACCAAACAGATAGAGACAGCGACCTCACTGGGGAGCACCGATGCTCCTGTGTGTAAAAACTAGACATGTTTTCACGTTTCCACTTCTGTTTGCGTTGATGTCCCTAATTCCCCAGCCAGTCAAGTTAAAGGGACATGGCACTGATCAATATTTGAAGAAATCAGTATTAGTTACTCACTGGGTCCCATAGGGTTAATTCATTTACAAAATGAAGTAGCTGTCACTCTGTGGTTACCCATGACATATGGTGGGGAACATGTGTTTGTGTTTGTGTGTGTGTGTGTGTTGTAGTTAGTGTAGCAAGCTGTGTTTGTGCACTACCCTGTACTGTATGTACATACTAAAGCCTCAGTGACACTCGTCAGATCTCGTCTGGAGGCTGGTGGCTGGTGCTTGGCATCTCTCGCATTAAATGACAATAAAGGCAGCCGAGCCGCAGCGCTGGAGAGACGTGCAGCCATATGAAACTATGCTTTATTACACTTTGTTCCTTTTAATAAAAAAAACTACGGCATAAAGATAACCCGGTTTAAAAACTCCCTGATAAACAGCGACGATTGCGTCTTTAAATAATAAATGATCCCCAGCTTCATACAGACGAGAATATAACAGAAAATAATTGAAGACAACAATGTCCTCTAAGAGCCCCAATGTAGCAGTGCTGACTCAGAATCCCTCCAAACTTCAAACGCTCCGTCAGAAAGTATGGATAATCCCCTAAAAATTGTTTTTGAAAGGCATGCGTCTGTTTACAATTTCCTTCTAATTAAGGCTACAGGATAGGGTCTACCTTTCTTAAAGTTGTTGTGCGTTTGTTAGACTTCCACAGAAAACTGAACTGGCAAATTAGGGGGAGAATACAAAACGAAACAAACAATAACACTCTAATAGTCAAGGAATAAATATTTCACCATCTGTCTACATATGACACACTTTCACATGAGAACAAAGGATTTCTAAATAACAAATTAACCAATCTTATTGAATAACCTTTGTGACCTGCATTAATAAACAAAGCTTGGTTGAGACGTCCGCCTCTGATTTTGCGCTGCTCGTAATGTGTCCTCAGTTTGTTAAGACTTCGCTCAGAAACGTGGACACTCTCTCTTCTCTTCTCTTCTACGTCAACTGTAACTTTTTTGTTGCCAGTTATGGAACAAATCAAAACAGATCAAGAAGAGAACAAACAAAAGCCCAAACTAAGCCAAATGAAGAAAGAATGACAATTAGAGACAGACTCAATGACTGCAGGAGCTCAGCTCTCCTGTCCATAGCCAAATCTACTGGGATCGCTAGACTTCTCTAATACTTCAAAGCAATATTAGAGTAGGGAACAAAAAGTACCTAACAACAGTTAGAAAGTGACTATGAGCAGAGCTCAATGAAGAGTCAATGCCTGTTGTTTACAGCCATAACCACCCTGCATGCTCATGATCATGACGCGAATACCAGTACTGTTATGTAGGAGAAGAAGGAGGGTGTTGATTATGATAATGATTATGATTCTGTCCTACTGGGCGTGAATGGAACACAGAGGTAGGAGGCCCGTCTGGTGGTGTGTAGAATATGGATAAGGCAGTGCTGTATGATTAATCACTGGTCATAATAAACCATAGTTAAGCTGATACCCTGATATGATTGGAGCCGATTAGAAAAGAGAAGTCATTCCGGAGTCTAATCATCTCTGCTGATTGGAAGCTAGCGGAGAAGATAATAGGGGTTCTTCTTCAGAATGAACTGCTAGATTACTCCTTGAAGTTCATGGAACAGGGGGCCACACCCCTGTAGGCCTGAGATTTGAGGATTAAGATAAACTGACCTTTCATATTGCCATGTATAAAAGATGAAGTTTACTGGCCCATGATCACATTAGACCTTATCAATGGACAGAGTCTCTGTGAGGCTGCTTTGAACACCACAATGGACTTTCAGGGCAACACACAAGAGGCCCCTACCCCCTACTGCAGGATTAGTGTGTGCGTGTGTGTTTGTGTGTGTTGTTGGGTTGCTTAATAGTGTGTATGTATTTGTGTGTGTGTGGAGGGGTAGGGGATATTCCAGAATGGGCAGTTTGTGAAAGCAGTTTGACAAATGTTATGTCCATTGAAGGCCACTATGGATGAACTAAGCCATGAGCCACCCAGTAGGCCCTGTGTGGGGTAGGCCCTGTGTGGGGTAGGCCCTGTGTGGGGTAGGCCCTGTGTGGGGTAGGCCCTGTGTGGGGTAGGTCCTGTGTGGGGTAGGCCCTCTGTGGGGTAGGCCCTGTGTGGGGTAGGCCCTGTGTGGGGTAGGTCCTGTGTGGGGTAGGCCCTGTGTGGGGTAGGCCCTGTGTGGGGTAGGCCCTGTGTGGGGTAGGCCCTGTGTGGGGTAGGTCCTGTGTGGGGTAGGTCCTGTGTGGGGTAGGCCCTGCGCATCAGGCTGGTACCTCATACCAGTTGCGGGCAACAGTATCCACCTCCTCCATCACTCCACTACAGCCCTGGTCCATTACACTAAACAGATGACTGTGGTTATATTACACTCTCCCTATCAAACTATCACTACATATCAAACCCTGTCACAGAACAACACTGTCCCTGCCAGGCCCTGTAGGCCCACCCTGACATATCACAGTGTATAGAAAAGTCCCCATGACTGAGAGGCCTGCTGTCTGCCAGCTTTACACCTCCACACTGGTCTGTGAAAGGTTAGCTCTGGGGCCAGTGGGCAGGGCAGGTCTGGGGTCAGTTGGCAGGGCAGCTCTGGGATCAGGGCCCATATTCACAAAGTGTCTCAGAGGAGGATTGCTGTTCTAGATCATTATACTGTATGAAGAGGGGAGAAATGATATCCTACTCTGAGATATTTTAGAAAATAGGCCCAGGTCTCTGACTGATTCTAATGTAAGACAGGGAGCCACAGTCAGACATGGACATCAACCGTTCCTCTGATGATCGAATGAGTCCAAACTCTCTCCTGTCAGTGGTCCTGTCCTGCAGCTCCACAGCCATACATGCGTCAGATTACCGCCCAACCTCTCCAGGACCCTTTGATGTGGGGAGGCAGTGAGTGTTTACCCCTTCCCTGTAAGTTACAGCTGAGCACTGGTGGGACTTCGTTTTATAACCTCCATTATTTTCTATTGTAAATATTTAAATCCAGATCTTTAAACCCTCAGCATAGTGAGGAGAATAGCCAAAAACAACATCTCTTCAGCCATACCCCCACTCTCAACCCCTTGATAAAGAAATCATTCTGAAAATGAATACAGGAATCATATAGAATGATGAGAGGAGTCTGTACAACCCTGTTGAAAACAACACACTCATAGAAAACAGCACTGAAATGTACATTTGGTCAGGGGTTATTGTGCTTTTTTTTGTTTTCTTTATTTCTTTGAGTGTTTTGACACATTCTGCATTTCCTTCCTTTTGGCTGGAATTAATATTTGGAGGATATTAATCCTGAATCAGGGCCAGATTAGTTTGCTATTGTCCCCTCTGAACTGAGCTCCAAATAAAGAAGCTGACACGGAGAGGAAATCTATACGTCTCTGCCCTGCAAACAAAGCCCCTGCACCCAGAGATAACACACACACGGCCCTCCAACACAGACCCCCTACTCCATCAGTCCACACGCACCCACCCCCCCATACACACACAGGATGCCCCCTCTCTCTCTCCTCTAACCCCTCTTCCCCTCACCACTTTCTTCCTCCCTGTCTCTCTTTCTCAAAAAAAACTTTGCCATGGTAGATTTGCAAGGCAAGTGTGCCCTTAAACCGTGCCTCTTCCCCAGCTTAGACCATGCATTTTCCAGAGTTTATCAAAGAATACAATGGGGTTATGCTTGCACCATTATTCTCCAGGCAAGAACAGTAATTTAAATGCAGTAGTACTACTAAGGAAGGGAGCTGCTGGCCCGTCTCGCCGTGGAACAGAGAGAGATGAAAATGCATTACAAAAACGCACTGCATTACTGTGTTGACCTTTCCTGTTCCCATAGTTTACAAACAGCTGTGAAGCTCCTTCCTCTGGGCTCTTTGTACATCAGAGACTAGGACTGATGGAGGCACGCCATGCTTAAATAGAAAGGCTTCTTCTAACTCGCCTCGATAGCAACTCACAAACACATCTTCACAAACACAAATTCTCCCTGCCGCAAAGCAGCTACTCAGTGTGGACATAAACACTGAAACAGATATGCTAGAACCACTCACACACACACACACACACACACACACACACACACACACACACACACACACACACACACACACACACACACACACACACACACACACACACACACACACACACACACACACACACACCACCACCACCCACACACAGACGCATGTCTAATTTTCTCCTCCACTGACATATAATGGCATGGGAAAGTAATTTGTCAAGTGATGCTATTTTCTACATCCTGGAACCTAAACAATACAGCGAGCCCTTTTAGATGCTATTTTGATCCAACCAAAATTATAGAACTTAAATGTTGATCCCTGTCACAAATAAACTACATACTACTCTCCACAATGACAGCAATCAGCACATTCCTGCAAGCCACACACACACACAAACACGCACACATGCACACTTACTGCAATACAGAAGTTTATGATGGCATTGTGAAACTAGTGGGAACAGAGAGTGCCTGGGTTTTAATGCTTGTCTACATGTGTGACCTAGAGGCACTATGTTACGTGTGTTATAGCAGGGAACTGAGAGGTGGAGGAGACAGAGGAGGAGAGGGAGGCTGATGACTGGGAGAAAGAAAGGAGGGAGATGATGAGGGGAGTGAGCAGGAGGAAGAGAGTGATGGGAGGTAGAAGAAAGAGGAAAACATTGCGCTCTGGGTCTGCTCTGGGTGACGTGACCATCCAGCCGTGGTTTACTGACATCAGTTCATCAATCACATGGGTGTCTGTGTGTCTGGGTGGCCAGACACTCCCAGTCTGGAAGGGGTTAATGGGAAATCAATAAGAAAGGGATGCGTCTATGAGGGGGATAGGGGACAGAGAGGATCGAGGGAGAGAGAGAGGGAGGGGCGGAGAGGGCTAGATAAGGACCTTGTTTCCTGTGATAGCAACAGACTTCCCAGATGTTATCTGTCACTCAGAAGACCACTGGTGGCCAGATGTTTAGTCTCAGTGTGTCTGGAGTGGGTATACATCATACACAGGAATCAATAGAGGTCAAGTGCATGGAAATATTTATCTCTGCGCTGCACACACTGACTCTCTGGCATTCTGTCTGCACCATACACACACTGACTCTCTGGCACTCTGTCTGCACCATTCACACACTGACTCTCTGGCATTCTGTCTGCACCATACACACACTGACTCTCTGGCACTCTGTCTGCACCATACACACACTGACTCTCTGGCACTCCGTCTGCACCATACGCACCATACACATCCTGAATCTCTGGCACTCTGTCTGCACCATACATACACTGACTCTCTGGCACTCTGTCTGCACCATACACATCCTGACTCTCTGGCACTCTGTCTGCACCATACACATCCTGACTCCCTGGCACTCTGTCTGCACCATACACATTCTGACTCTCTGGCAGTCTGTCTGCACCATACACATCCTGACTCTCTGGAACTCTGTCTGCACCATACACATCCTGACTCTCTGGCACTCTGTCTGCACCATACACATCCTGACTCTCTGGCACTCTGTCTGCACCATACACATCCTGACTCTCTGGCACTCTGTCTGCACCATACACATCCTGACTCTCTGGCACTCTGTCTGCACCATACACATCCTGACTCTCTGGCAGTCTGCCTGCACCATACACATCCTGACTCTCTGGAAGTCTGTCTGCACCCTACACATCCTGACACTCTGGCAGTCTGTCTGCACCATACACATGCTGAGTCTCTGGCACTCTGTCTGCACCATACACATCCTGACTCTCTGGCAGTCTGCCTGCACCATACACATCCTGACTCTTTGGCACTCTGTCTGCACCATACACATGCTGAGTCTCTGGCACTCTGTCTGCACCATACACATCCTGACTCTCTGGCCCCCCTGTCTGCACCATACACATCCTGACACTCTGGCACTCTGTCTGCACCATACACATCCTGACACCCTGGCGTTCTGTCTGCACCATACACATCCTGACTCTCTGGCACTCTGTCTGCACCATACACATCCTGACACTCTGGCACTCTGTCTGCACCATACACATCCTGACTCTCTGGCACCCCTGTCTGCACCATACACATCCTGACACTCTGGCACTCTGTCTGCACCATACACATCCTGACACTCTGGCGTTCTGTCTGCACCATACACATCCTGACTCTCTGGCACTCTGTCTGCACCATACACATCCTGACACTCTGGCACTCTGTCTGCACCATACACATCCTGACTCTCTGGCAGTCTGTCTGCACCATACACATCCTGACTCTCTGGCACTCTGTCTGCACCATACACATTCTGACACTCTGGCACTCTGTCTGCACCATACACATCCTGACTCTCTGGCACTCTGTCTGCACCATACACATCCTGACTCTTTGGCACTCTGTCTGCACCATACACATCCTGACACTCTGGCGTTCTGTCTGCACCATACACATTCTGACACTCTGGCACTCTGTCTGCACCATACACACACTGACATTCTGACACTCTGTCTGCACCATACACATCCTGAAACTCTGGCACTCTGTCTGCACCATACACATCCTGACACTCTGGCGTTCTGTCTGCACCATACACATCCTGACTCTCTGGCACTCTGTCTGCACCATACACATCCTGACACTCTGGCACTCAGTCTGCACCATACACATCCTGACTCTCTGGCACTCTGTCTGCACCATACACATCCTGACTCTCTGGCACTCTGTCTGCACCATACACATCCTGACTCTCTGGCTGTCTGTCTGCACCATACACATCCTGACTCTCTGACACTCTGTCTGCACCATACACATCCTGACTCTCTGGCAGTCTGCCTGCACCATACACATCCTGACTCTCTGGCAGTCTGTCTGCACCCTACACATCCTGACACTCTGGCAGTCTGTCTGCACCATACACACGCTGAGTCTCTGGCACTCTGTCTGCACCATACACATCCTGACTCTCTGGCACTCTGTCTGCACCATACACACACTGACTCTCTGGCACTCTGTCTGCACCATACACATCCTGACTCTCTGGCAGTCTGTCTGCACCATACACATCCTGACTCTCTGGCACTCTGTCTGCACCATACACATCCTGACTCTCTGGCACTCTGTCTGCACCATACACATCCTGACTCTCTGGCAGTCTGTCTGCACCATACACATCCTGACTCTCTGGCACTCTGTCTGCACCATACACATCCTGACTCTCTGGCAGTCTGCCTGCACCATACACATCCTGACTCTCTGGCACTCTGTCTGCACCCTACACATCCTGACACTCTGGCAGTCTGTCTGCACCATACACATGCTGAGTCTCTGGCACTCTGTCTGCACCATACACATCCTGACTCTCTGGCACTCTGTCTGCACCATACACATTCTGACACTCTGGCACTCTGTCTGCACCATACACATCCTGACTCTCTGGCACTCTGTCTGCACCATACACATCCTGACTCTTTGGCACTCTGTCTGCACCATACACATCCTGACACTCTGGCGTTCTGTCTGCACCATACACATTCTGACACTCTGGCACTCTGTCTGCACCATACACACACTGACATTCTGACACTCTGTCTGCACCATACACATCCTGAAACTCTGGCACTCTGTCTGCACCATACACATCCTGACACTCTGGCGTTCTGTCTGCACCATACACATCCTGACTCTCTGGCACTCTGTCTGCACCATACACATCCTGACACTCTGGCACTCAGTCTGCACCATACACATCCTGACTCTCTGGCACTCTGTCTGCACCATACACATCCTGACTCTCTGGCACTCTGTCTGCACCATACACATCCTGACTCTCTGGCTGTCTGTCTGCACCATACACATCCTGACTCTCTGGCACTCTGTCTGCACCATACACATCCTGACTCTCTGGCACTCTGCCTGCACCATACACATCCTGACTCTCTGGCAGTCTGTCTGCACCCTACACATCCTGACACTCTGGCAGTCTGTCTGCACCATACACACGCTGAGTCTCTGGCACTCTGTCTGCACCATACACATCCTGACTCTCTGGCACTCTGTCTGCACCATACACACACTGACTCTCTGGCAGTCTGTCTGCACCATACACATCCTGACTCTCTGGCAGTCTGTCTGCACCATACACATCCTGACTCTCTGGCACTCTGTCTGCACCATACACATTCTGACACTCTGGCACTCTGTCTGCACCATACACATCCTGACTCTCTGGCACTCTGTCTGCACCATACACATCCTGACTCTCTGGCACTCTGTCTGCACCATACACATCCTGACTCTCTGGCAGTCTGTCTGCACCATACACATCCTGACTCTCTGGCACTCTGTCTGCACCATACACATCCTGACTCTCTGGCAGTCTGCCTGCACCATACACATCCTGACTCTCTGGCACTCTGTCTGCACCCTACACATCCTGACACTCTGGCAGTCTGTCTGCACCATACACATGCTGAGTCTCTGGCACTCTGTCTGCACCATACACATCCTGACTCTCTGGCACTCTGTCTGCACCATACACACACTGACTCTCTGGCACTCTGTCTGCACCATACACATCCTGACTCTCTGGCAGTCTGTCTGCACCATACACATCCTGACTCTCTGGCACTCTGTCTGCACCATACACATTCTGACACTCTGGCACTCTGTCTGCACCATACACATCCTGACTCTCTGGCACTCTGTCTGCACCATACACATTCTGACTCTCTGGCACTCTGTCTGCACCATACACATTCTGACACTCTGGCACTCTGTCTGCACCATACACATCGTGAGGAGGAAGGAAGAAATCCCACCTTTGTGATATTCTCGTCTATTTCAGGACCAGAGATCTGGCATGATGGGGCATTCTCATTAACATGGAGTGTGTTGGTTTGACCTGGATCAGCAGCACTATCTACACCTACTTCCATTAGGGAAACAAAGGGGGAGAGCACATTTGGAAGGAAAGGCAAAATAAATGCATGGAAATGCAGCCAGAGTACTTTCCCAAAGGTTGTAAGCGGGTTGGAGGGAGTTCGGGAGGGTTTGATGGGGGAACCAAGAGCAGGCCCCAGCGCACTGAGGCTTTTTTGTCGTTTGTATTTTTGGAGCTAGCCAGGGGCTCACTTCAATAACCTCTAACTCTCAGGAAGGCTGTTTTGGGAAATGACACGGTGGTGTAATTAATAGAGTCAATGCAGCGCTGCCTTGATTTGGATTACATTAACATATCATCAAAGATGTATTCATCAAATTCAAATAAATACTTCCCCAGATTAGCTACTTAGGTGTATTTCTACCCTGGCTGAGAAAATGTTGAGCTTGTATTGGAGAAGTAGGGGTGGGCAGGCAGAATTACACTGAAAGCAGTACAGTTTTGCAGCAGTTTGAAACAATATTTCTCTGCTCTTATCTATTCTGATTCATTAACCCCTTTTTTCATCACTGACAGCTATTTATAGGTCTCCAACCAAGAGGCAGAATATAATCAATTCATACATTTACATTTAACAATATCATCACACAAAAGAAATAAACACAGCCATGACATAGCACTGAGAACACAATGCACATAATTTGTGCAAAGCTACTTTGGGCTTGATTTCCCCAACCAGCTAAGTGGATTGTGAAAAGAGTTAGCCACTTTTATCATCAGCAGAGGAGACGAATCAGCTTTGCCTTTGTATTTTTCCTTAAATGCATGTTCTGTTTTTCTCAGATAAGTTGTGTTGTTTAAAAGCATCCGTTCTCTCCTAACGCTTTGTTCATCAGGAGAACTTCATGCCCAGGGATTTTCCAAACACAATTCATCAAAGTGGAACGGCAGCCTTTTCCCCCCATTCCTAATCCTTTTTGCTGCAGATGAGAGATTTGCTGTTCAGACTCATTAAGATTAGAGCGTTTTGCCAGAGTTATTTAAGAATGCAAAGTTCCATGTGAGACCTCTCAGAGTTCAGAACAGAGGAAAATCCCAGAGACTCAGTGCACTAGGGGTTGATCTTAACCCATATTTCTATATTTGGTGTCAGTGATTGAGTGATAGCATGTGAAATGGCTTTCCCTTCTCTACTCTCCTATAGAGAGGTCAGAAACACACTGTTTACCACTGCTCTTACTTTCCTTACTTTCACAACGAGGCATTGGCTGTGATAGGGTTTTTCACTTGGGAGAATATAGTTCTTTGGCTCTGTAGTATTATTTTGAGTGGGTTGGTGATAGTATTTTGGCTGAAAAATGTGCAGTATTTTGGTTGGAAGTAGGAATCTTTTGGATGGAAAGGCAGTAGTATTTTGGTTGGAAGTAGGAGTCTTTCGGATGGAAAGGCAGTAGTATTTGGTTGGAAGTAGGAGTCTTTCGGATGGAAAGGCAGTAGTATTTTGGTTGGAAGTAGGAGTCTTTTGGATGGAAAGGCAGTAGTATTTTGGCTGGGGAGTTACACATCTTTTGGATGGAAAGGCAGTAGTATTTTGGTTGGAAGTAGGAGTCTTTTGGATGGAAAGGCAGTAGTATTTTGGCTGGGGAGTTACACATCTTTTGGATGGAAAGGCAGTAGTATTTTGGTTGGAAGTAGGAGTCTTTTGGATGGAAAGGCAGTAGTATTTTGGTTGGAAGTAGGAATCTTTTGGATGGAAAGGCAGTAGTATTTTGGTTGGAAGTAGGAGTCTTTTGGATGGAAAGGCAGTAGTATTTTGGTTGGAAGTAGGAATCTTTTGGATGGAAAGGCAGTAGTATTTTGGTTGGAAGTAGGAGTCTTTTGGATGGAAAGGCAGTAGTATTTTGGTTGGAAGTAGGAGTCTTTCGGATGGAAAGGCAGTAGTATTTTGGTTGGAAGTAGGAGTCTTTTGGATGGAAAGGCAGTAGTATTTTGGTTGGAAGTAGGAGTCTTTTGGATGGAAAGGCAGTAGTATTTTGGTTGGAAGTAGGAGTCTTTTGGATGGAAAGGCAGTAGTATTTTGGCTGGGGAGTTACACATCTTTTGGCCAGGGAGTTAGCAATGTTTTTGGCAGGGGACGGGGTAGTCTTTTGGCCAGAGAGCTAGTAGTCTTTTGGCTGGGCACTTGGTAGTCTTTTAGCCAGGGAGTTAGTATTGTTTTGGCTGGGGTGTTAGTAGTGTTTTGGCTGGGGTGTTAGTAGTGTTTTGGCTGGGGTGTTAGTAGTAGTCTGTTGGCAGTGGAGTTAGTTTTCTTTTGGCTGCTCCCAGGCTTCAGTGGAACTCAGATCCCGTTGTTGTTTGAACACACAGCTACAGTCTAGGCACCTTTCCCAAACTTTCCAGCTCCAAGGGGTTCCAATCTGGTTCTATTTTACAGCTGGCCTTGAGATTGTAACAGAGCTCCTTTCTCCCCCTCCCAAACCGCATATTTAATCCCTGTGCTTATGTCAAACTTAATTACGGGACCTTGTACGAAGAAATAACAAGTGTGCCTTGTAAGAGAAGGAGAGAGGAAGGAGGAGAGGGAGAGAGAAGAAAAGACAAGAGAGAGAAAGCCAAAAGGTGTGAGGACGAAGAGGAGGAGTAGAGAGGCATAAAATCTATAAATTCAGGGGTAAGTGTATTGAAAGAGAGAAAATGTGTAGGTGGATATGTCTAACAAAAAAAACGTTTTAAGACGTGGAGTCTCCTACCTCTATACAAAATATTAGGTACTGTATTATGAACCGAAAAAGACATATTCTAATCGTTAGTGGTCCTGTTAGAACCCATAAACAACATGTTGTTGGCTCCAGGTATTGTCACAGCTGATACAGAGTCAGTAGAACAGATGACATGAGGATGTTTGTGTCAATGTTTTGAGTTCCCTGTGTAGTAAAGCATCGCTGTCTGATCAACTTTTCAGGAAATTGAAAAATTAATCCCATTAATGAACATTCAATTATGAAACTTTAGAAGCTGTTTTGAATACATTTTCTTGGTCTAGAGTTACGTCATTTTCAGAGTACATTGAAAGAATCTACTGATTTCAATAAATGTAAAAAAAGGAAAATGGGCAAAAATTTTGTTACGAGGTTTTGCTCAGACAACGACGATATGTAACCTAAAATGTCTGATTCCAGAAAGAAAGAGAGCGAGAGAAGGGAGAACTTACGCAAACCCTCTAAGAGTCCCTCTACCCATATTTCTTAAACTGACAACACCACAAGCTCTCTACACCCCCTTCAAACCGTGAAGAAAGAATCATTAGACTAAGCCAGTCACCCACGGTGTGTATGTGTGTGTTTATACGTGTGTGTGTACGTCTGTGTGTGAGAGTAAAACTATTTACTCTGCAGAAGTGGAACAGCCAAGGAGAGAGATGTTTAGTCTGTCAGTTTAAAACTATTACCTCAAACTCTGAAAATATGAGCCAAACCCGTCTCGCACCGACACTAGGAGACAGCACTGTGAAGAACAAACCTTTGAAAAGTCTAAATCAATTTTGGGGGGGAGTAACAAAACAAACGCCTCACCGGAGTGAAGAAAAGGGGATTTCTTTTTTTAACACTTTGAAAAGCACATATTCATACAATCTTCATAAAGCAAAACAGCTTAAATGCAGTATACATGAAGTCTTTTGAACAGGGAGACAAACCACAGAGCTGAGGCAGCCATGGATGAAAGACAGGGATGCTCCTCAGAGAGACACAAGAAACAGCAACACAATTAAGAAGAGGAAGACCTTCCACTCTACCCCACCCTATCCTGCTCTGCCCCCCTCCCATGGATACCCGCTGGCCAGAGCCTTCCCAGACTGGACCCCGGTGGCCCTAGCGCTGGGCTTGAGGAGGGAGAGAGGTTCCCATGCCACTAGTGGTGGGACCGGCGCGCCACCCTGAGGTATTTATAGCAGGCCAGCTCCAAAGGGCCGGGAGAGAGGGCATGCTTGTTTTCCTTTCCATTCCCCAGGCGCCCTCGCCAGGCCTCACACAGGGGTGTTAAATATATACCCAAATACTGGGAGCAGCGCCGCAGGGGGAGAGAGGAGGAGAGAGGAGGCAGCAGCAGGCCCCACAGAGTATATACCTCTTCTCAGACAGACAGAGAAAGAGAGAGAGAGGGAGAGAGAGACAGAGACGGAGAGAGTGAGAGAAAGAGACAATGAGGAGGATATGTTCAAAAAGAAACAGGAAAAAACAGTGGACTGATGAAAAGGATAGAAAGAACGAAAGAAGAAATGAAATAAATAAAAGTGAAAAAATAGAAAGGAGGACAGAAACGAGAGTGAGACAGTACAGACAGGACAGTACAGTTTGTGGGGAAAGTCTCCTGGCTGCAGAGGTACAGGAAGCTGAAACAGGCTCAGTGCCAGAAGGCCCAGGCCTCAGTCCCAGGCCCAAGCTCAGCCCACTTCAGCCCCTTTAACCAGGGCCAAGCTCAGCCAGACATCAGCTCCACATGGGGGACTGGAGATGCGGGGGCATCCCTGGAGATGAACAGGGTCACTCACAGGCAAGCAGTAGACCAGCCCTGTTGGTGTGGCCTCTGCCCCAACATCAAATGATGTCTGAGAGAGTGAGACTGGATCCAAGAACCATCCCTCCCATTCTCCCTCCTCCCTCTTTGTCTCTCTGTCTTGCTCTCTCTCTTTCTCTCTATGCATGAGAATTCCAGAGTGACATTATTACTATGATGAAAACAGACCCTATAAATACTGAACACTGTGATGAATATAACAGTGATTACGGAGGCAGAGATAATTAGATCAGCGGGAAAAAGAGAGAAAGACTCATTGAAGTTTGCTCTGTTTTTGTGTTTGGGAATTCCTTTCAAGATGGTGTCTTAATTTATGAGGAATTACAGAGGCAACAGTAGCGTGATAATCATCAGGGTGTTTGGGAGGGCCTCTGGGGGCCTCTCCAGCGATCCTTTCTCCTGTTTTCATCTCTCTGGCTTTCTCTCTCATTTTATCTCAGTAAAAGCCGCACTGCCGTCTGCTTTTTTAATGACGGCTTGGCCAACAAACAATTAATAGGCTGCCCCCGCAGATGCCTGTTAAAAAATGAAACAGCAGGAACCATGGAGCGCTCCCAGAAGGGGTCTGATGAACTTTCAGCGGCTCCGTTTGTTCCCTCACCCACCTATCCTCCTTCTCTCCTCCTCTCTTCCCGTCCTAACCACACACATCACTGTAGTCTCAACAAACCCTCTCTTACCCATCCAGCCAGGGCTTAGGTTCTAAAGCTGTGGGACTACGTCTTTAACAACCCCCCCATGTCCAAACCTCGCCGGCCGGCGTGCAACCCACTGTCTGATTGCGTCAGATGGATTCCACAGCAATGGTCTGTGTTTTTTCATGCTTGTGGGAAAATAGCAGCTCATGTTTCCTAGGATGCTTCATACATTCCTCACCCTGTCGTCACATAACAGGGCCCCAGAGAGTAGGAGGGCCCATAGGGGGAGGGGCTTTATTATGGAGAGGCGGGACCAGATGAAAGGGAAGTGGATAGAGTCAGGTGTTAGTGTGCAGCGATAGGACGGGTCAGGCGCAGGACACAGAACTGAGTAAAAACGTACTTTACTCGAAAAGAAACAACAATAATTTCCACGCAGGTAAAAACACACCAGCGCCCAGAAGTCTAGAACACTAAACAAAGAACAAACACGCACAAAACCATGTGGGAACAAGAGGGTTAAATAGGGAATAAATTATAACGTAATGGGAACCAGGTGTGTACAATCAAGACAAAACAAATGGAAAAAGAAACGTAGATCGGTGGCAGCTAGAAAGCCGGTGACGTCGACCGCCGAACGCCGCCTGAACAAGGAGAGGCACCAACTTCGGAGGAAGTTGTGACAGATAGAGTCTACAAAGTGTATTTAGTAGTGGGTTGCTAGGCAATGTAAAACTCTGAAACTCTAATTGCATTTCCCTTAGTTTGATGAATAAAACAGAGAACTTGGACAGATCCTTTCCAGCTCATTTCACCTATCTCAATCCAGCTGGGAATGATAGATAACAGAACATCTGGCCGTCACAAAAATACTGCTCTAGTATCTGATCCAAAATGACTTTTTAGTGTCCCCACATCCTGCAATAAACTCCACGTGCAAAGCTAACTGTAACAGCTTCAATATTTCAAGTTTTGTTAATGTATATATTTTTTTGAATTCTAGATGATATTCCTGTCCTTTGGGTCCAAGTTTCATACATTTGATATCAGCTGATTTATAGACGCTTGGTGAAATGTGTAATTAGATTGAATTTGGTGGTTAGAAGTATCAGGAGTCTGCTTGTCAATCTCAAGGTCAGAACTGCTGTCTGCTGGGAGGAGGGCGGTCTCAGTGGAGGCTTGACATTTGGCATTGACGTTCAGTAACAATAAATCACCTGTTTAGCTGTTTCATGCTAAATACCACTCCCACTCTTCTCAGTCTGTGTGGACAAATACACACACACACACACACGCTAACACACATGCACGCGCGCACATGCACACACACACACACCTCTGATAGGGTTCAAGTTATGTCCACATTCCTAGCCTCAATACATTAAGATAAAGACAGTTTGTGTTTAAATATTTAAGCCGTGGCTCAAGATTAACAGCATGTGGATTTCGGAATTACAAAGTAATTCATTTTGATGTTGAAAACATTATTAATGGTAATGTTAATTACATCAAAGCTGAGTTTGACGTAGACACAGCAGATCAGTAGTGACACAGTGGAACAGATGAGCTCAGTGGAGTCAGGCAAGGTGAGGAGCAGAGCAGGGGAAATACACTTTGTCTCTCCATTGATTTTCATTGAGATTTCCTGGAGAAGTGGTAGGGTCAGTGTGGGATAAACTCAGTGTAGTGTCTGTCTGTGTTTGAGTGCGATTGGCAACCTGGTGAAGTGCTTCCCTCACTCTTTGAGAGGCCTGTTAGCTGTTAGCTAGCATAACGTTACCGGTTCCATCCTCAGACCTCAGCGGTGTGAGGAGGGGGGGAGGGGGTGGGACTCAGCCAGTCCCCATCATTACAGCCCAGTAAAAACACATCTCCATAGCTAAGCGCTGCAAATTCAGCGTTTTACAAGGCCTGTTCGCTTTCAATTTTTAATGAAAGGAGGTCGGTCAGGGCCAATTATGACCAACAGTCTGCTCTGAAGACCAGAGGGTTAAACCTCACCGCATCAAGCCCAAGCCTCTGAGCCCCAGCCTGGACACAGGATGTAGAAGAGAGCAAGGCGGAGACTCGTCAAATTAGCGAGTATGAATCTTAAGCATGGTAATGACTGGGAGGCCCATTGGATAGACTCCATACAGCTGGGCGGACTGCTCTGAGTTAGCCTTGGGCAAAGTGATAACCCCCCACTCCCACAAATTCATTTACCCCCGTCACCACGCCAATTCAAACAGGGAGTCCGGGGGGAGCCGTATTGAGATTCACATCACATCTCCATCCTCACTGGAAACATTATTTCACTACATATATTATGCATTCAGCGTAAGGGAGTGGGTGAATGTGCAGTGTGTGAATAGTTGTGTGGGTGTGGGACAAGCATTTCCTTCTATGTATACATGCGCTATGACAAGCATGTGGTGAAAGCGTTTTTTTAGGGGGTGTAAAAGCGATAGAATGCTTCAGGGGGTTTATTTTAATGGGACTGAGTTTACTTTGAGAGTGTGGAGAAAATGTTTATTTCAATATGTTTGCATCAAGATTATACAAGTGATTTGGATCTTTTACATGAGGAAGATGGACAAAACTTTTGTGAACACAGGGTGCATCCATTTCAGCAATGTTAACTTATCTCACTGTTTGAGTGCTGTCGTAAGCGTGTCCTCATGGGTGAATCAATTCTGTGTTGGGGGAATCTCTGGCACTTGGATGAGCATGTGAGAGAAAGCCCTTTCATTCAGCCCTTTGCTCTGAAGGCTCCAGTCCAGATGTCAGCAGAACAGTTTTTGTTTGTTCATGTGTCCTGTTTTATGAACCCTCCTCAAAGCGTCTCGCTCCCTCCCCCCTGTCCCCTCTGAGTCCCTAAGTGGCCCAATTAAGACACAAGACGGCTCTTGTCTGATCCAAACTGGAATCAATTTAGAAAAGAAACCATTTCACCTCAGATTAAGTGCTCCTCTGTCTGTGCTGTGGTATTCTGACCTTTAGCAGAGGTCTGTCTTGTGCTGCTGGGAGGGGCCAGCCAGATGATGCTCTAGGCTAATTAGCACTCTTGACGTCAGAGAGCCAGCGTGGGCCTAGCTGAGTGACTTATGGTTGAACCCCTGGCCAGGTTGTTAGTCAGGACTCACAGTCCCCTCTCTGTCAGGAGCCAGGCTGGGACTGTGGAGGCCACCAACATCACACTCACACACACTGCCACACTCATCGTTCACCTAATTTCAGTTTATATGACAAAACAGGCAGTCATTGTGTAGAGAATCATTGTTCCATCTAAACCGCTGTGAAATATCTTTTCCGTTACCCAAATATTGTATATTCAGCTGTTTGAAGCTAGTGTACAAAACCGAAAGTAAACGACGCAAAAACTAAACTTCAGAACGAGAAGCATAGAAATAGCACACATTGAACAGATCTACCGCTTATTAGACTTGCTTTCAACGGAAATGAAAGATCTATACCTCACACTTCCATGTGAATTTGGTTGGGTTGCCCCCTTTCAGAATCTTGTTCCTCCTCTCTCTCAGCCTCTCTGTTTTACACTAGCTCATTTTCTCTAATTTCCCTCCCTCCCTCCCTCCCTCCCTCCCTCCCTCCCTCCCTCCCTCCCTCCCTCCCTCCCTCTCTCAGTGCCTCTAGTAGTGACCTTGCAGCCCTGCCCAGATGTGAGGGCAGAAGTACCAGCTACTAATATAGGATAGATAGCAGCCTGGTGAGAAACCTTTCTCCCACAGTATGTTGAGTCACAACCCCTTAGAAGTGAGGAAAGAGGAGGAGACCAGCAGCCCTGCACTCCAACCAGCCCTCAGTCATGAGCTCTGAGCTTCAGGCGCCCAGGGTAATGTAACAGACAGAGGATGCTTGGCAAGGAGAAGAACCTCAGCAGGTCGAGCCCATTCCATTCCTCTGGTCTATTATACAGACTTGTTTGGCTGCGGAGGAAATGCGCTCCAGCCTGACCCTGGGGAACTCATCCAATCAGCTCGCTATCTCCTGAAAGGGCCTCCATAATAGTGACATTTTTCCACCTCGTCAATAAAGAGTTGAAAGCCACCCTCCACCCGCTACTTGACCGTTTAACTTCTTCCTGAAAAGGCCCTTTCTTTCTGCCTGCCTCTGTGTCTGACTGAAATCAATAAAAGTGGAGCAAGGAATGAGGCCGATCAAGAGGGTGCAGTACTGGTGTTCTCCTTCACTAAGAGGCCTGGCAGGCAGCAAAAGACGGCTGCAGGGCCGGCGGGCCTGGCCTGGCTCACTCATCCAGCACTGGGTCGGGTGCAGGCTGCTGTATACATACGGGCCAGCGCTCTCACACAGGCGAGGGCACAGGCCTCTACACACGGGCCAGCTCCTTCACAACGGTCACAGCACAACAAACAACAATGAGCCTACCCATTCACAGGCATGCAGACGAAGTTGTACACAATTCATATGTATATGTAGTATTCACATACACATACACACCCACACACACAAACACATGAAGACAGACAGACTTAAAACAAGCAGACACATATGCCACGATGACAGATGTATAAAACGTAAAGCCAAACTATCTTCTTGTGCATCCTGACTAGCCAAAGACAATACCTCATGCACAGCAACACAGAGACTGAGCTATACATTAGTGGGTGGGCACACCAAGCTTTGTCTCTAATGATCATTGCCTGCCATGATTCATTTAGCAGCTGCGTTCACACATCATCACATGTCTGCAGTGATTGACATAATGGCGGCAGAGTGAGAACAAAATGTCTCCCAATAAAGGAGGGTGGGGGGCTGAGCAAGATAGGTTGCATCTACGCTCCTGCTGAAATTAGCTCAGTGCTTTGTTTGGTTACGCTGCCTGAGCTGAAATTGATTTCTGTGTAACACACTCTCTTACAGAGAGGGAGAGAAAGAGAGAGAGAGGGGGATAGGAGGGAAGAAACAAAGAAGGGGGATGTCAAAATGAAATTACAAGGAGAAAGACAGAGGTAGGGAGGATAGAAAGGAGGAAGCAAATAAATCGATGGAGGATAGAACGTTACAGCAGTAAGATAGCATAGCATGCACTGTAGTGTGAGAGCTTAAAAGCCATCTGGCAATGGGCTGTAGAGGATCAGACTCACACCGCTCAGAGCTGACATCACGCTCTACCACAGGGAACATGACCAGGGATTACAGTTCATTACATCTAAAAACATGTTCTGGTAATGAATGGGATGTGGCTCGCCTTGCATGTGTTACAATAATTACTATGTTCCTCTCCAGTGTGTGAGACTCATCAGCCGTGTGTGTGTGAAAGAGAGAGATTGTGTGTGTGAGTGTTTATGAGTCTGCGCTTGTGTACATTTGTGTGTAATGTGTGTGCGTGCTGTGCATATGTGTATATGAGCATGCATATGTGTTTGTGTGTGTGTTTGCGTATGTGTGTGTGAGCTGTTTGTTTATCCCAGTCCTGATGATAGGAACCAGTACTGTGGAGGAGACCCCAGGCTGTGTGGTACTCCTATGTTACTCCTCTGTTACTCCTCCCCTCCCTACCGCCACCAGTCAGGGGACAAGAAGCTGCTTCCTGGCGCAGTTCATTAAAAACACAGCATTAATTAGACAGACATCTCTCACCACCTCTACCTCCACCCCCTCCACCCATTCTCCACAACAAGCCCGGCTGGAGCAGCTGTGTGGACCAGACTGTGTGGTTTGGGCCGGCGTCAGGGTCTGGAGCTGGAGCCAGAGAGGGAGGGGACAGGCCGAGCCACACACCCCAGAGGGAGGAGGTTGACTCTGGGTCACAGAGGCTGAGTTGGCTGGCTCTGATAGATGACAGCTGGAGACTGGCTGTGCTCTGGAGATAGTTACACCACACTCTGCTCATCTCTAACCTCTATGTAGAGCCGACTCATGCATACCCTGAACCAGTGACACAGAGGTGGATTCCGGTCATAGTAGGCCATTGTGTATTTACAAGTTTCAGAGTAAAGAACATATGATTCTCAAAACATGTCTTAATAAGGCCTCTAGTAAAAATCCGAGTCAGCCACATGTATCTGGGTCTGTGAGTGACATGGTCCCTCTGTAACATTCCCAAGCACCTTTACTGTCCCACTGTAGATACAGCAGTCTGCTGGAGTTGCTGCTGCTGGTAGTACTGCTCCCCTGTATTCCTCAGACAGTAGCAGTGACGAGCTGTGTGTGTTCCCTCAGATAGACTGTAGTGTGTGTGTGTGAGTCAGGAGGGAGAGGCAGAGGGAAGCCCAGGCTGTTCCAAGACTGATCTCTGGTCCCTTATGGCTGTATGACAGGGACACAGAGATCCCCATGGATAGCTGCTGCTCGCCTCCCTGCCTGCCTGCCTGCCTGCGGGTCCCCTCCTGTTTGCTCATACTGAGGTGGCAGAGGAGGGAAGAGAGGCGGGAGCAGGGGCCGTGGTTCCCCGTGCCGGGGATACCCAGGGGGAGTGTGGGGTTGTGAGGAGTGCTGAGGGGACACGTCAGCCAGGCCGATGCCAGTGTAGTGCCACGTGGGCCAGAAGGCGGGCACGGGGGCGGGTACAGTGGCGTGAGAGCCTCTCCCTGCTGAGGGAGGGCGGGGAAGGAAATGATACGACAGCGGATCGTTAAGAGACTGGCATTGACTGCGGCGTGCTAATTTATGCAAATTAAGGTCTGAGCCCATGGGAGAGGAAGGGGTGGGGAGGCGGGTGTTGCTGTTTGGCTGGTAGCCAGCATCTAGCAGTGAAAAGGTTAAACAGCCGAACTGCGCTACATTGGAGGTTAAGAAAGTTCTGCTGTGTGAGCCGGGAGCGCCATGACGCGCTGGGAACAATGACAAAGGCAAACGGAGCCCCGTCCACGCCAGCCTTCTTCCTGGCAAGGCGGGCAGACAGGCGACCAATCAGGGGGCACGCTGGCTCTCCCCTGCCCGATTGGCATGGCCCACCGGCCCCCCTCCTCCCCTCCTCGCTGCTCCGCAGCTGCCCAGGATGATTTTGTAAACATTTTGCCAGCGGATCAATAGCCGTATTGATCAACCATTGTGAGAGTGATCCGTCTAAAACCCAGAGCAGCCTAGAGCTCAGAGATGGGAGGAGCGAGAGAGAGAGGCTGCGGAGAGGATGAAGAAAGGGAAAGAGAGAAAGAGAGGGAGAGAGAGAGAGGCTGCAGCCACAGAGAGTGGAAGAAGAGGTAGAGGGGAGAGAAGGGGATCTCAGAGAGAGAGGCAGACGGAGGCACATTTCGGACGGCGCAAGGCGAGCAAGAGAGGCCATTGGGATTGTGGAGAAATGCGTTGTAATCGTTTTCTCGTTAAGGGAGGGAAGGAGGGAGGGGCGACTAATGAGCCTGGCTCTATGTATGCAGGGTAAGTGACAGATGGTGAGACAGTGAGAGAGATTCCCACACATAGGGTAACTGGTGCCTGCACTGGTTTGGCCTGGTGTCTGTGAAACCTACTGTGTGTGTTTGTGTGAGTGTAAGTGTATGTGCGTGTGTGTATGTGTGTGCGTGTTTGTGTGCGGGTGTGTGTGTGTGTGTGTGTGTGTGTGTGCGGGTGTGTGTGTGTGTGTGTGTGTGTGTGTGTGTGTGTGTGTGTGTGTGTGTGTGTGTGTGTGTGTGTGTGTGTGTGTGTGTGTGTGTGTGTGCGTGTGTGTGTGTGTGTGTGTGAGGTTGCAGGGGTATGGGGAGTGCAGTTGAGTTGTGTCGGCCTCGCTCTGAGAAAGCAATACGGCTTTATTTATCACTGATTGCTTTTTAATTTAAATTTTAACTTCTTCTCTCTAGGAAAATAAAACGCCTGGATGAGAAGAACCAGTAAATAGATTTGCAAATGACTTCTCAATTTACCCAACAACGACTTGGGTCAGAGGAGGCCCAGAACATACAACAGTCATCAGTGACAACCAGGAGGCTTTTTATTGGAGCAGAAGGGAATTCCTTGATGAAGATGGTAAAAGGCCAAACTAAAGGCCCATATCCATGGAATTGCATCTTTGCGATACAGACATCAGGACAGAGGAGGACTATGCTAAATGTAGGATGCCTCACTCAGCATGTTCAGATACTGTAACACTGACTTCAGTGATGCCAGGAAAAAGTTGACATCCTTGGAAGGATGGACGTTGGACTATTGGGCGTCTGGTCATGGAATTGAAAGTCCTCACTAGGGTAGAGACGGTTTCCCTCCGGAATAATGAGCTATTTACCTTCTACATTAGATGGATAGTGATGGGGCTTGGATTCTGTTTTTTTTAAATCATTTCTTGTATTTTGGGGATATATCTATTTTTTGTGGTCAGGCATGAACCCAAAAGACATGCACATGACCAGTCTGATGCATTTTCACCATTTTATGGAGGTGCTGGTCTGGACTGGCAGCACAATGGATGTACAGCACAACGCTCCAAGGCTTAGCACAGAGGAGGGCCAGTCACATGACCCAAAGGGAAATCAAGTTTTTATTGATTGATTTTAAAAGTGGTTTTTTTGTCTCATGCATAGGAGTGGATGTTTGGGGACTGATTCACCATAATATTGCGGACAGACTTTGTATGATGCTGCCCTGAGACCTGGCCTACTCTGTGCAGGATAAATACTTGTCTTAGGCAGTACTGAATCCCTGATCTCAGACCAGTGGATATGACATGCACTCTGAATGCTTTCTTCCTGTGTTCCAGAAGGAGACTGGGGAAAAGACTGAACGTTGTGTGCTGCAGGAGCCAGAAAAACCTGCATGGAGTTCTAGTTAGTTATTTGTAAAGTCAAACAGTCAAACTATAACAGATAACAAATACTGGAACTGTACACAATACACAACCTCCACAATAAGAAAACCTCCTATTTGTTCTTGCACTTTGAGCCTATTTGTTTCAAAACATCTCAAGGACATGTTGTGAATAATATGTCTATCAGTGCAACGTGTGCTAATGTGAGACTTTAAGACTTTAACAAGCTTTACACCCGTCAGAGTAAACAGGAACAATGGTAAAACATTCATTGCCACAAATCTTATTAATTTGTTGACCGTGCCATATTAATTTGGTTTACTTGTCCGTGCTGAACTGTTTAGAAGATGAACTGTTTAGATGTTGAAGTTGAACTGTTTAGATGTTGAACTGTTTAGATGTTGAACTGTTTAGATGTTAAACTGTTTAGATGTTGAACTGTTTAGATGTTGAACTGTTTAGATGTTAAACTATTTAGATGTTGAACTGTTTAGATGTTGAACTGTTTAGATGTTGAACTGTTTAGATGTTGAACTGTTTAGATGTTGAACTGTTTAGATGTTGAAGTTGAACTGTTTAGATGTTAAACTGTTTAGATATTGAAGTTGAACTGTTTAGATGTTAAACTGTTTAGATATTGAACTGTTTAGATGTTGAACTGTTTAGATGTTGAACTGTTTAGATGTTAAACTGTTTAGATGTTGAACTGTTTAGATGTTGAACTGTTTAGATGTTGAACTGTTTAGATGTTGAAGTTGAACTGTTTAGATGTTGAACTGTTAAGATGTTGAAGTTGAACTGTTTAGATGTTGAACTGTTTAGATGTTGAACTGTTTAGATGTTGAACTGTTTAGATGTTGAAGTTGAACTGTTTAGATGTTGAACTGTTTAGATGTTGAAGTTGAACTGTTTAGATATTGAACTGTTTAGATGTTGAACTGTTTAGATGTTGAAGTTGAACTGTTTAGATGTTGAACTGTTTAGATGTTGAAGATGAACTGTTTAGATGTTGAACTGTTTAGATGTTGAACTGTTTAGATGTTGAAGTTGAACTGTTTAGATGAAGAAACCATGGTGAGGCTTAATGTTGAGAGGGCACTTTCTATTCCCTGCTAGGTTTATTCTAAGGGGCATCAATGGCTGCTCACTAAGTGGAAATAATGAAGAACGTTCTCAATAATAAATAACAAGACCACAATCAGATAAGGCTGAATCATGCTGATTTTAATGTGGATATTACTGCCTTCATGGTCTCTGTTACATTTTAATGTGAGTGCATATATTTTTATTTGACTGAAGTAATGTTTAATTTCACATAAAGAGAGTTTTCTTTCTGTTTTAATCAACTATTGTATTCAAAGGCCTGGACAATCCAGAATGTTACAAGTCTACAGTACTGTCTTAAATCTTTGTAGATTTTGTTGTTGTTGTAATTTAGTTTGATGTCTACCCACACAGCGTTTACATCAGATGTTAATCTGCAGGGGAGACATCAAATCTAAATTAGTATTCAATTAACAGGTCAGTCAACCCTACCTAATCAACCAATTAGACTGTTTTGTTGGAACAAAAGGCAACAAAACACAGTGGCCCCCTGGGAGAGGAGGAGAAACACAGTGCAGAATAGTGACAGCGTAAAAGAGGAGATTCTGCCAGAGGAACTGAATAAAGAGTGAGGGGAGGGGTGAAAGAGAGAAAGCGAAAAGAGGAGAAAGAGAGAGAGAGAGGGAGAGAGAGGGAGAGAGAGGGAGGAGGGAGCATGTCTAGAAGAACAGGGGAACAGGTCTGGGACATGTCTGCCTCTGTTGTTTGTGTGTAAGGCATGGAAATTAGTGATGAAGTGAAACAGAAAAGTATGTGTGTGTGATTTGGGGTGGTGAGAGGGTCGATATCAGAGCCTCTGGCAGGGTGTGTGAAGGAGAGACACAACTGGATTATGTCATTGAAACCCTGGAGCGAGTGTCTCTCCTCTCCCCATTTCACACACTCTCTCTGGGATCTCCCTCACTGGGAGTGGTGGAGGGCTGCCCTCTCCAAGAACAACCAAAGGCCCAATCAAACCTTCCTAACCACTGCTGTGTCGTCCTAGACTCTACACAGCACTTCTGTTGTCCTCTTTACACTGACACTATGTCTCATCTGCTTCAGAAATGAAAAAGCTCTCTCCTTAGAGAGTTTCCACGGTCAGAGACTTGGACCTAACCGCAGTACAACCACCATACATGAACGTTGTGCTGAAAAGGAGAGTATGAAGAAGCAGGAGGCAAGAACAGCAAGTTTCATTGTGTGTATTCTTGTGTGTTTGAGTGTGTAGATAGAACAATACAATACTCACTTTATATATAAACTAGATAAAAGTCAATAAAAACATCTGATTCAAGTAATGGATAAGAAATAACCTTAGCAGTAGAATAATTTTCCCCCTGAACTGTATATTGTCAGTCATTTATGGAGTCTACTGTGTAAATAGTAAAGAGCTGTTTGCAGCCCCATTCAGTCAGTGAGTGTGATGTGTATTGGGAGTGTTGTGTTGAAGTGGAGGAGGCAGTCCACGTACCGTCAGGCCGCAGGAGATCAGAATGTTCAAACGCCTCCCTCCTTACAAAGTGGAACTGAACCTGAGACACACACACACACACACACACACACACGCGCGCACACACACACACACACACACACAGTGAAACAGAAAGAGAGAGAGCAGAATGTCAGTACTCAGTACCCTCACTCCAGGAGTCCTCCTCAGTCAGAGCCAGTGCAACCCGACAGCGGGGGGCAGGATGTCAGCTGACGGCAGAGAGTGAAGCATGCTCCAGGATACAGTCAGCAGGAGCAGCCTGGGAGAGAACACTCTGGCTCTTTGTTCCCTTTTACCTACACTAGCTATCTTCCGTAGCCTCCATTTCCTCCTCAGCCCCATCCTGAGATCTGACAGGGAGATCCAGCACTGGCCAGAGGGGAGCAGGGGCCCAGAGAGGAGAGGAGGAGAGCGAGGAGAGAGAGAGAAGAGGAGAGAGAGGGGAGAGGAGAGGAACACCATTATTGTACCAGTAAACGCCAGAGCAACCCCATCTAATTGTGCCATTACTAATTCATGTTTATTAATGCAGTGATGTATGATGGCGCCT
This sequence comes from Salmo trutta, assembly GCF_901001165.1. Lineage (NCBI taxonomy): Eukaryota > Metazoa > Chordata > Actinopteri > Salmoniformes > Salmonidae > Salmo > Salmo trutta. Next base: position 18,753,275 of record NC_042968.1, read on the forward strand.
GGTGACAGATTGTGGCTGTCTGGCCCTGTTGTGGAGTGCGTGTAGTGTGAGGGAGGGAGGGACATGGGGAGCGGGTGCTGGGGGGTGGGGGGATATGTAGATGTGGCGTGTGTGGTGACAGTGCCAGGTTGTATGTGACACATTTGGTGATGACGGGGCGGGTGGTGGCGCTAGGTTGAGTAATGATGGTGCTGATGTCTTCCCCTGGCTCTGTGCCAGGCCCCTGGTTCCCCAAAGCCACGGCCCCAGAGCCCCTCAGCACCCCCGGGCACACACACACACACACACACACACACACACACACACACACACACACACACACACACACACACACACACACACACACACACACACACACACACACACACACACACACCACAGTTATGGTTTTCACTGCCACACAATTAGCAGCGCTGACGATTTGTTTTGTCGTGATAATCACCTCCGGGCTCTGACAAGCCCCACGCCGACCCCATCCCTCTGTCACTCAGTACCAGTGACTCAGCAGGAGAGCGTGAGGGAATGTGAGGAGGAGAGGAGGAGGGGAAGGGAGGTGATATGCTGGAAAGGATTACAGGAGCACTCGCAGGACCCAGCTCTGTGGATCAGCACTTTTTAAGAGATCTTTGGGGGCCTGTTGGCTGAACGGTGTTCGCCTACCAGGAGGAAAGGCCAAACACAGCCCAGTTACACTTTTATAGAATGCTTTGTGGAAAAACCCCCTGACACACACCTTGGCGTGGCAGCTCGGTTTGTCATATGGCCCATGGGGCTCCGCTGCCCCTTCACATGACCAGAGCAACAACCTCAGAGGGCAGCCTCCTCAACAAGAACAGGCCACACCTACCAGCTGCACTGCTCTCTGGGAAATGAAGTTTAGTCGGTCACTGTGGTGTATTTTGGCACCAAAAAGCTATAAGACAACCACCTTTGAGAAATCTAACCACAGAGAAGGCAGTGAGACTACTAAAGAGGGATAGCAAAAAGCTGGTAAAGAATGTACCAAAAAACATGTTCATGTTTTAATCAAACGTTGTCCGCTCTCTGAGCAGAGTCCCTGCCTCAACTCTAATCCTTTATGAAATGTTCATAATATAACACCTCATATGAATGTGAGTAATGTCACATTTTTTTAGATATATATTTTTTATACTTCTATTAAAATGGGCTTGTGACTTGAGGAGAATCAACACAAGGTGCATTGCAGATTACTTATCCAGAAAGAACACCACAGGAAATAGAACCACTTGATATTCCGTTTTTGGAAGGGAGCAGATTTAAAACAAGATGTTGTGATGTGATGGAGGAGCGCAAAGCCTCTATCTGTGAGCAAATTAAGGTCAAAGGCCAGTTCAAACCCACATGCATATCTTATACATATTCATAAATGAGGCCCATCAATCTCTGTAGGCTGCAGGGGCTGAGAGGAAATGTGCAGGCCCCAATAATAAAAACGGCGTACGCCTTTGATCACAATGAAAATGTGCTGACATCAGAGAGGCTTTATGGGCTGTATGATGTGTCTGATAGACCCTCTCTGATCATTACTGAAACACAGTGAACAGTAGCAACGTTATTCAACGACGCGCTAAAATGGTTACACTGTCCACAGGGGACGTTATAGAGATGAAATCTGGGGGGGGGGGGGGGGGGGGTCAGAGAGATGTACGCAGGCTTAACACCTGCTAAATTAAGGAGAGTTGAAATCACAGAGTACATATTTTTTTTATTGACTCTACCGGAGTCATCTTAACCATCAACAGAGTGATACGATCCCTAGAGTTAGTGTTGATAACTGGAGTTGATTGGGACTGAGTACTTTTAACTCCATAAGTGTAAACAGAGACAGGGAGTTAAAATTATGGAGTATCCACAGATGTGCGAGGGGCGTCATTGTCATATTTCCCAGCATGCTCTGTTGTAGGTTGATTTTTAAAATTGTTTATTTTAATATCTGAGCTTTCACATGTACATTGATTGTTTTTGATCTGATGCGACACAATGATACAGTCTGTAACATATATTTTCCTAAAATAATCAAATCTATTATTTTGAATGTAAGTTGTGGGTGATGTAAAATGATTGGACATCCTCCCTCTTAAATGGATATCAATTGAGCTTGGATGTCATATTGCAAGCCACCATAATATGACACAGTAAGAAATATGCAAATGCACTCTACACGTTTACACCTCAAATGGGACTATATAAACCCCCAAAATAGTGTTGAGTTTTCTTCATAGGCGTTGAATTAACTCTTTGGATTATATTGTGAGAGTAAACATTACTGTGAATAATTAACTCTAGAATACTGAACAACACTTCAGAGAGTTAAAAAGGTAACAGAGTTATTTTCAATTAATGCTGTACAGAGTGAAATGCAAAATGCAACACTAAATTGAGCGTTTACAAAAATCATTCTGTTGCCAGAGTGTGTTTTACTCTTTTTAGACTGGGACCAAACGTTATCTGAGGCAGAGTTACATTTACTTCAATTAGAGTTATATTTACTCTGTCATTTTTACTGTGCAGGAGTGTGTGAGTGTGTGTGAGTGTATGCGTGTGTGTGTACATGTTAAAGCTGTGTGTGTGTACATCAAATCAAATCAAATTTTATTAGTCACATGCGTTGAATACAACAGGTGTAGACCTTACAGTGAAATGCTTACTTACGAGCCCCTAACCAACAGCGCAGTTTAAAAATATATGGATAAGAATAAGAGATAAAAGTAAAAAGTAATTAAAGAAGAGCAGTAAAAAATAATATATACAGGCGGGTGCCGGTACAGAGTCAATGTGCTGGGGCACCGGTTAGTTGAGGTAGTATGTACATGTAGGTAGAGTTATTAAAGTCACTATGCATAGATGACAACAGAGAGTGGCAGTGGTGGGGCGAGGGGGGGGGGGCAATGTGAATAGTCTGGGTAGCCATTTGACTAGATGTTCAGGAGTCTTATGGCTTGGGGGTGGAAGCTGTTTAGAAGCCTCTTGCCGTGTGGTAGCAGAGAGAACAGTCTATGACTAGGGTGGCTGGAGTCTTTGACAACTTTCAGGGCCTTCCTCTGACACCGCCTGGTATAGAGGTCCTGGATGGCAGGAAGCTTGGCCCCAGGGATGTACTCGCACAACCCTCTGTAGTACCAGGCAGTGATGCAACCAGTCAGGATGCTCTCGATGGTGCAGCTGTAAAACCTTTTGAGGATCTGAGGACCCATGCCAAATATTTTCAGTCTCCTGAGGGGGAATAGGTTTTGTCTAGCCCACTTCACGACTGTCATGGTGTGCTTGGACCATGTTAGTTTATTGGTGATGTGGACACCAAGGAACTTGAAACTCTCAACCTGCTCTACTGCAGCCCCATCGATGAGAATGGGGACTTGCTTCGGTACTCTTTTTCCTGTAGTCCACAATCATCTCCTTTGTCTTGATCACGTTGAGGGAGAGGTTGTTGTCCTGGCACCACATGGCCAGGTCTCTGAACTCCTCCCTGTAGGCTGTCTCATTGTTGTCGGTGATCAGGCCTACCATTGTTGTGTCATCTGCAAATTTAATGATGGTGTTGGAGTCGTGCCTGGCCGTGCAGTCATGGAGTACAGGAGGGGACTGAGCACACACCCTGAGGGGCCCCTGTGTTGAGGATCAGCGTGGCGGATGTGTTGTTACCTAACCTTACCACCTGGGGGTGGCCCGTCAGGAAGTCCAGGATCCAGTTTCAGAGGGAGGTGTTTAGTCCCAGGGTCCTTAGCTTATTGATGAGCTTTGAGGGCACTATGGTGTTGAACGCTGAGCTGTAGTCAATGAATAGCATTCTCACATAGGTGTTCCTTCTGTCTAAGTGGGAAAGGGCAGTGTGGAGTGCAATAGAGACTGCATCATCTGTGGATCTGTTGGGGCGGTATGCAAATTGGAGTGGGTCAAGGATTTCTGGGATGATGGTGTTGATGTGAGCCATGACCAGCCTTTCAAAGCACTTCATGGCTACAGATGTGAGTGCTACGGGTCGGTAGTCATTTAAGCAGGTTACCTTAGTGTTCTTGTGCACAGGCACTATGGTGGTCTGCTTAAAACATGTTGGTATTACAGACTCGGACAGCGAGAGATTGAAAATGTCAGTGAAGACACTTGCTACACTTGCTTACAGTGTTATTTGCCTCAAAGCGAGCATAGCGGTAGTTTAGCTCGTCCGGTAGGCTCGTATCACGTGGATGCGTCTGTGCGTGTTTTTTTGTGCATATTGGTTGATGTCTCTCTTTTTGGCTAGTTGATGGGGTTGGGTAATGGGTATCTCTGTATCTGTATATGTCTGGAACAGTCAAGTGCATATGTCTGCCAGAATAGTGCATGTTCCTTAGTGAATTTGTTTTCTCCTTATTTTCATTAAATGAGCAGCTTGAATGTTCCCAATGTTAAGCACATATCTTGAAAGAAGACAAAAATAGTAATTATAATTCCTTGCTTTTAGTGGTCTCCACAGGCAACGTAGGCTATGCTGTATTTCCTGTAAACATTGGGAGGGAGAAGAATGAGAAGAAGAGAGGAAGAAGAAGAGGGAGAAGGAGAGAGGAAGAAAGAGAGCGGGAGAAGGACAGAGGAAGAAGGAGAAAGGGAGGAGAAGAGGAGAAGAAGAGAAGGAGAAGAAGAGAGGGTGAAGGAAAGAAGGAGAAGAGAAGGAGAGAGGGAGAAGGAGAGAAGGAGAAAATCCTCCTGCTAACAAAGCCATTATATGTGAATGAGGCTGATGAGGACTGGGCTGACATGACGCCATGCCGCTCTGTGTGATAGCGCTCTGCATGAGAGCATCCAGAACATTCCACACCCCTCAGCGCACACATAAACACACACACACACACACACAGACACACACACACACAGACACACACACACACACACACACACACACACACACACACACACACACACACACACACACACACACACTCACACACACAAACCTAAAAATGAAACACTTAATGGTCAGCAGAAATATCAGTATCAGTATTCATTTACATTATTCAAAAAAATATGAGCTGATAACCAATCATTTCATATTCCCTTCCCCTATTTATTGTGACATTTTCCAGTGAAAATGGAACCTCAGTAATATGGGGGGTACTTCACATACGTATATAGCTTTTTTCAAACACTATGTCCTGCTCTCAGTGTATCCATGCAAGATGGAGGTGTTACTGCTCATGGTAATGCAGTGGCTCTAATGGCCTTGGAAATATTTAGCTTTTTCTGAAACGCCATAAAACAGCTGGAAATCGCAAGCTTCCATCCAACATATGTCAACAGCAGGATGTAGTTCCTAAATATATGAATACATGAATATTTCTATTTTTTTCCACTCAAAATATGAGGCCAAAATGATCCATTATGATGCATATGGGTACAGAGAGAGACAGAGAGGTGCATGGGGCGAGGCTGCTTTAAATGTTATACTTCCATGATTGGTTCATTCTTTCCACTTCCTGTCCATTGTGCCAATGCAAACGCCATTGTCTGTGCTGTGGCTCTGTTCATGGCTCTGTTCGGCCCTAGAAAGGCCGTCCCCTGGGAGCTCTGCATCTTTTATTAATCAGGGCCACTGCGCCACAGCCCCGCCACAGCCACAGTCCCGCTTATCTAATTTAGCAGCCCTACTGTCTCAGATGGAGAAGGGCTGGCCTGGGTGTGGGGAGAGGGGACTGTGTAGTGGGGTGCCTCTTTCAGCCCCTGGGGGGGGGTGATGAAGGAGGGGGGGCGACCTATCAGACACCTCGTCACCAAGCTTTCGGACTGAATCACAATAGAGCAAATTACCTTCTGCTGACAAGAAAAAATGAACCCGGCGCTGGTATGAAAAAAAATAGGACTGTCAGGGAGAGGTGACACATTGATTGCTTAGTATGCGCATCCTGGAGGCTGGGGTTCAGACCCTCCTCCCTATTTATATGTAGAAGAGGCGCAGCAGCGAGGGGAGATGAGAAATTGAAATGCCATGTTAGATTGGGGGGCCCCCCTCTCAAGCCAAGCTCCCCAGCCCAGCACAGCTCAGACCAGCCTCGGTCTGGTCCAGAGGATGTGTTCTGCAGAACAGCTATGCTCATACTACCCCACTACCATTACCACACATACTGAACTTTACAGGATCACAATGGAAACGACAAAAGGTGGTTTCTAGCATCACCAGCTACCTGAATGAGCTCTCACACACGTACACTAGGTTCCAACACAGATACATAACACTCTCTAGTGAGGGCCTGTGTATCGTCACAAGACATGACACGACCTGGTCTCTAAGTTATTTTTTATTCCCTCTCTGGTTCCCTGTGTCTGTCCCCCCTCTGTCCCCTCTGCCCCCTCCTCTCTCATCTGTGTCATGGCTCAGATGAATCAGTGTCACCGGTGTTGAGAGCACTTACTGTCAACCCCAACGCCCCAGGCCACGCCACTGATGGACACAAACTATAAAATATCCCCCCCGGGGAGGCATTGCTCAACCACTGCCCCACAGCCCCGAGCTGGAGTGCTACTCTGGGTTTGTGCGCGTGTGTGTGTGTGTGTCAGAGAGTTTGTGTGTATGTGTGTTTTGACCATGTAAGTATGGTTTGTGTGTGCAGTCCTGTGTACAATAGTGTGAATAGGGGGAGAGGAATGGTAGGGGGTGTATATCAAGCTATAAAAATATCAGTTTGTCATGTCAGAGGATAATGCTCACCCTGGTTTTAAGGCTCTTGTTTTACAGCCCCCTTTAGAGAGAGATTAGAAGAAATAAGAGGAGACTAGCCTGTCTGATCCATGCTGAGACTCCTCCACAGAACCAGCACCATGCTCCTCCCCTAGTCCCGCTCTCCTTCAGGATCCAGGCTCAGCCAGCCAGCCAGTCCTGCTACTAGTCCTGCTCTGCTCTGGACCTCAGCGGATGGATGCTGGACATGCTGGCTGAAACACTATGCTTGTCTCCTGGCCTCTATAGTGCAGCAGAAGGTTGGCTGGCTATGCTATAGATGACAACTATCAATCATGGCGTCTTAGGACGCGGGTCATATCTGCTGTTAAGTAGTGTGGAAACCCCCCTGTGTGCTGGCCTGCTGGCTATGGGCTGGATGGAGAAGGGTGGGGGAGGGCTGTGAGGGGGCTGCAGGGCTGATGATGGAGGAGGTGGGGGGTGAGAGAGGGGTCTTTCCAGCCCCTGACTTCAAATCCCCAGCCTGCACGGGTCACTGGGCTGCTAACCCTCCTTTCAGATCTGCAAGGTTAAAAACCATGTCTCTCTCTGTCATTGAAGGAGAGTGTGCATATGAGTGGTGTGTGTGTGCGTGCGTGCGTGCGTGCGTGTGTGTGTGTGTGTGGGTTTGCATGATCCTGCACATTTCATATATAGAGGATATATAAAATACACATAAGTAGACACACACATACACACACACACACACACACACACACACACACACACACACACACACACACACACACACACACACACACACACACACACACACACACACACACACACAATTCAGTCCCACATTTCCTACTATACATCCTGAGAGGAAATCCCCTATAGATACAGTCATCCTCTTGGAGAGCTAACTCAGCTCGCCGAAACCCCAAATATTGACTATTCATTTACGCTGTCAGCTTAAGCGGTCTGTCGCTGCTTGACTTATCTAATCAAGGAGCATTAGTAGGGCTCCTCCGAGATCCAAGGACGAGGGAATTAAGAGAGGAAAGGAAGGGACGAAGGGAGGAGAGGTAGCGAGGTGTAGCGCCACAGTGAGCGTCAGGCAGGCCGGGGGAGGATGAGATGACCGTAGGGCCTAACAGCTCCATTCTAACTGTACCTGTTACTTTACGGGTGGAGTGAGAGTCCTTGGGCATCTCAAGGAGGAGGAGCACAGGGTTGGAAATGGACAGAGTCAAATGCAGGTCACTGATTACAATTTCTCCTCCTTTTCGTTTGTCTTTGTGACGAGGTCAGGTGGAACTCAGACAAACACACAGCTCAACGTGGCTTAGTGCAACAGACGTGTGATCAGAACAGTTCTTCTGACAAAAGAAAGACGAAAACAAACAAATAAAACCAACAAATGCAGTAATGTTTAAATATATACTTTTTATTTATTTGTTAGCTCTATTAGCACTGTAGCTTCAGAGAAATACCCATTAGCCCTGAAAGTGTTAGTAAGTCTATGGTCCTCAATACAGTATAAACATCTTAACTGTCATCCTATTGTCCTGGATTGAGTAACCTGTATGTGTTTGGGAGAGGTACAACAGCTTCTTATAATTGAATGGTAACTTCAAATCCCGGGGCTCAATAACCTGAGTCATATTGTAGAACTAGATTCCATTTCTGATAGCGCTCTGAGCCAGCCAAGGTAAGATGGCGGCGGTTGCCTAAGCAACGGCTTGTGCCTCAGAAGGAAATAGCCACTCTGATTCTCAGATTTGGTTTGGTTTGTACAGTGCCATTTGATGAATGCTTGTTGCGTCTCACCAAAGCCTTTCCCTGTGGTTTCGGGAGGTGGAGGGGTGGTGTGCGTAGTTCCTGTCCCTGTCGGAGGGTGCAGGGGACTGAGTGATGAAGGGGTGGAGGCCCTCGCTGTGACCCCTCCCCCATTAACCCGACCCCTGCCACTATCACCCAGGTCCCCGGGCCTGTGTCCGCCGGGGCTGCCTAGGCGCCATAAAACTCATCTATAATTTCTGATGAGTGTAATGCCATCTCCACTTCATGATTATATGATATTCCTCACCTCAGCCACAGCCGATGAGGCCAGGGGGTCGCTGTCTTAATGAGGTGCCTCAGAGTTCAGGATGGGGGATGGAGAGATGAGGAGAAGGAGGAGGGAGGGATGGAGAGATGAGGAGAAGGAGGAGGGAGGGATGGAGAGATGAGGAGAAGGAGGAGGGAGGGATGGAGAGATGAGGAGAAAGAGGAGGGAGGGATGGAGAGCTAGGGGAGCCTGTATGCACAGGTGAAAAACCAAGCGAGCCAAATTGCAGAATACCACATCAGGAGAATAATTTACCATTTGTTGCATTGTGAGACATTGTTGTCTGAGTTCCCTGTGATAATGTGGCTGCAAAATGTGTAAACATAATGTACCTCAAAAGCAGTGGGTGAGGAAGAGACCACAGGCCAGACAGAACAAGCCATTCCAACCACAGAGCCAAGCCCACATAACAGAGAGACCAGCCATTAAAGCCATGCTTAGGGATATAGCCGACCACTCCTTAATACATGCATGATCAGTGACCACTACAACATCTTGGTCCTGACGAGGACCACCTACGTTAGTCAGATTCCCTGAGTGACATTCCATCTCTAGTGCATAGCTGTGCTGACGATAGTTCCTCTGGATGATATGAATAAGCAAATAACAAAAATGTTCTAGTCGTTTAATCTCTGAGCAGGGCAATTAGTTAGAATGTAGTTTGTGGGGCTTTTTTCTGTCCTTATTATTGTTACTGAAATGTCAGGCTCTTATTTAGCTATGGGATGAATAATAAATATGCTGTAATTACTGTCCTCAATGAGCTGGATGTTTTAATGGTGGAGGAGGGAGACTGTTTCTTTCTTTATACCACCTTTCTCTCTCTCCTTTCTCTTTCTCCCTCTCTCTCTTTAATTGGATCTTGTAATTAGTTTCTCTGATGGATCTGGGAGGTCTGAGGCGTCCTCTGCAGCGTTCATTAGCGTCCATGGTGGAGAGGGCAGCTCTTTAAAAGCTCTCCCTGTTTCTGTCCCTGCTCAGCCCAACCCTGACAGACACAGACCAACACACTATGAGCTTAACATACTGTAGAGGAGGGAGAGGAGAGGAGAAGAGAGGAGAGGAGAGGAGAAGAGAGGAGGGGAGATTGTCCCTTTCTGCCTATGTTTCAACTTCCTGCTATTAGTTTTTTTTTCAAATGAGCATATGTGTGTCAGTTACTAAATGGTTTTGTTTTAGAACAGGCACCAAGCTAAACAAAGGCAGAAAGGAGAGAGCCAAACCAGACAGCAGGACAGGCAGATATGAAGATACAGTGACATATAAGTAGTCTGACAGCATATTGTTGTTACTCTGAGGTAACGGTTAGCAGTATAATCTCAAATCCAGCTGGAGAGATCTATCCGGTACAGAGTATGACTGTTATGTGTGTGTCAGAGTGATCAGAGCTGGTAAAAATGTCATACATGTTCTAATTATAGTCAGCAGAGCAGGTTTTACACCTTCTTTTAAATAGACACATATAATGTCCAGACATACACAACCCCTCCTCCAGCACCCCAATCCCTCTCCCCCCTCTTCCTCGTTCCCTCTCTCCGCTGGCCAGGCTACACTAGACATCTCTCCCTAATCAGCAGCCTCACCGCGCACAGACTGGTTGCCATAGTAATATGCTGGCTGGTCGACATGGCAACCGCTCTGAGGTCCACTATTAAAATGATGAGAGAGAGAAAGGGAGGGAGGGAGGCAGACAGACTGTCCAAGATGGCGGGGGTGGGGGAAAGAAATATGGCAGAGCAAGAAATGGGAAACAGCAGAGAAAAATGAATAGAAGGAGAGAGAGGGGGAAAAGGGAGGGGGAGACGGGGAAGACGGAGGAGAGAGAGGGGAAAAGGGAGGGGGGAGACGGGGAAGACGGAGGAGAGAGAGGGGAAAAGGGAGGGGGGAGACGGGGAAGACGGAGGAGAGAGGGGAAAGGGAGGGGGAGACGGGGAAGACGGAGGAGAGAGGGGGAAAAGGGAGGGGGGAGACGGGGAAGACGGAGGAGAGAGAGGGGAAAAGGGAGGGGGGAGACGGGGAAGACGGAGGAGAGAGAGGGGAAAAGGGAGGGGGGAGACGGGGAAACGGAGGAGAGAGAGGGGGAAAAGGGAGGGGGGAGACGGGGAAAAGGGAGGGGGAGACGGGGAAAGGGAGGGGGGGAGACGGGGAAGACGGAGGAGAGAGAGGGGAAAAGGAGAGGGGGGAGACGGGGAAGACGGAGGAGAGAGAGGGGGAAAAGGGAGGGGGGAGACGGGGAAGACGGAGGAGAGAGAGGGGGAAAAGGGAGGGGGGGGAGACGGGGGAAAAGGGAGGGGGGAGACGGAGGAAAAGGGAGGGGGGAGACGGGGAAGACGGAGGAGAGAGAGGGGGAAAAAGGGAGGGGGGAGACGGGGAAGACGGAGGAGAGAGAGGGGAAAAGGGAGGGGGAGACGGGGAAGACGGAGGAGAGAGAGGGGGAAAAGGGAGGGGGGAGACGGGGAAGACGGAGGAGAGAGAGGGGGAAAAGGGAGGGGGGAGACGGGGAAGACGGAGGAGAGAGAGGGGGAAAAGGGAGGGGGAGACGGGGAAGACGGAGGAGAGAGAGGGGAAAAGGGAGGGGGGAGACGGGGAAGACGGAGGAGAGAGAGGGGGAAAAGGGAGGGGGGAGACGGGGAAAAGGGAGGGGGGAGACGGGGAAAAGGGAGGGGGGAGACGGGGAAGACGGAGGAGAGAGAGGGGAAAAGGGGAGGGGGGAGACGGGGAAGACGGAGGAGAGAGAGGGGGAAAAGGGAGGGGGGAGACGGGGAAGACGGAGGAGAGAGAGGGGGAAAAGGGAGGGGGGGAGACGGGGAAAAGGGAGGGGGGAGACGGGGAAGACGGAGGAGAGAGAGGGGGAAAAGGGAGGGGGGAGACGGGGAAAAGGGAGGGGGGAGACGGGGAAAAGGGAGGGGGGAGACGGGGAAGACGGAGGAGAGAGAGGGGAAAAGGGAGGGGGGAGACGGGGAAGACGGAGGAGAGAGAGGGGGAAAAGGGAGGGGGGAGACGGGGAAAAGGGAGGGGGGAGACGGGGAAAAGGGAGGGGGGAGACTGGGAAGACGGAGGAGAGAGAGGGGGAAAAGGGAGGGGGGAGACGGGGAAGACGGAGGAGAGAGAGGGGGAAAAGGGAGGGGGGAGACGGGGAAAAGGGAGGGGGGAGACGGGGAAGACGGAGGAGAGAGAGGGGGAAAAGGGAGGGGGGAGACGGGGGAAAGGGAGGGGGGAGACGGGGAAGACGGAGGAGAGAGAAGGGGAAGACGGAGGAGAGAAAGCATCTCTGGAGCTGTGTGAGCTACCTAAGGCATTGTATTCAGCGCTCCTGTTATAATGTGTCGCAACAATGCCATTAACCTAATGTATGACGTCATTTACTTTATGGCTTAGTATACATTTATACACATGAAAAATGCATGTGTAGCTCTTCCTAATCTAGAAAAAGGATCGTAAACTAATATTTTGTTTTAAGAGCTACTTAGATTATTATTGCCAATATACTTTAGACATACCTGAAATAAGATATGAATAAATTCATATTTACAAAGTATAAAAGGTTTTATGGACTGCAGGGCCATTATGATGATCAACAGTGACACGTGAAAACTTTATGTTAAAAAGGACACAGGGGTTGTCATTTGTAGTCTCCTATGATAAAGTCTCCAAAGATGAAGTCTCCTGTGATTAAGTCTCCTATGGAACGAAGACTAGGATCAGGCACAGTCTCAGCACTCACTGCTTTTACAACAGTCAGGCCCAACAACAATAACACAACCAGCCGTTCAATAACATGCTAGTCTTTAACACACGAACGCTCTTGGTACCCATATGCATGCAAACATATTAGATACATTGAGTTGTCAGACTGGGGTGCAGTGTGTAAAATGCTGCTGTCATTTCACACTACTAGTGAATACACCCAGCAGCCTGGTTCATATCCCCAGCCCAGCTCTGTCACTGACTGAGCCATAGTGCACTTTGCCTGAACTGGGGGAAATACACCAGGGCACACGTCTATACTGCTATCAATCTCTCTCTTTCTCTATCTTCTTCTATCACTCTCTCTCTCCTTTCCTCCTCTCTTCATCTGTCTCTTCGCTTTCTTCACCTCTATCAGTCTTTCTCTCCTCAAATTCTTCCCCTGCCTCTCCTCACCTATCTTTTGGTCTCGTACTGCCACTCTCGCTCTCGTTCTCTCTCTATTCTCTCTCTCTCTCTCTCTCTCTCTCTCTGTCTCTCTCTCACTCACTCTCTCTCTCTTTCCATTAATCTCTCCTCTCTTTCTCTTTGACTAAATCTCTCTGTCTTTCTTTGCCTGTATGTCTGAGTCCCTAATGAATTAAATATCATTCCACGAGGATGCTACTCCAGTAGCCAAACCCAATGGCATTTTGTAGCTTTTTTTCCTTTTGTGCGTGAAATTCCTTTATGAATCAGAGCCCTCCCCCACCCGAGAGCCTTATGAAAGATAGCTCATTGATGTCCATATTGCACCATCAGCCCGGGCTTCACTAGCACACCATTCACAAGCAATTAAAGTGAGCTCAAACAGAGTAAGAAAGTGCGTCATCCTCTTAATGCAATTAAGGAAGTGTGCACACACAGACGCAGGAAAACACACACACACCCACATAGAGCGTACAGAGGAAAGGCTAGCAGAAAAGGTTAATTTGTCAGGCAACACAAGCCCTTGGCCTGGCCTCACCCTTCACAACTCCAAAACAAGAGAGGGATTCATCAGAGAGAGAAACACACGCATCATCATCAGAGTCGCTGCCTCTTTACTTCCGCTCTAAAAAAACACCTTCCCTGGCGTGGATGCCTTCCACAGCAGCAGCTGACCACTGTTCCAATGACAGGGCTGTGGTCTGACACAGATTACTTTCACTGCGAGACTCAAAGTGGTCCAACACTTTTGCCCAAGTCTTTGACATTCCCAATTACAAGCACTGTCCGATCAATTAAAATCAGCACAGGCCTCATTAAAACATCCGGCCACTCTTCACTTAGACCAATTTAAAACGTGAATGGCTGCTAGCTCAGGGGCCATTTTGCCTCTGCAGATGGATGCCTTATTATTTATGGCTAGAAAGCCCTGGCTCCATCCCGCCCACCCTCCCGTGTTGGTGATGGGAGGAAAGTTAATTTGGGTGTTGCGGCGAGGGCGTCCCACAGCCCCACCACGTCAGACAGCTGGGAAACAGCTTCAGAAAGCTCACTACTCATTTCCCTCACTTTAGCATCTCATCTGGCTACTGGAGACTGCCTCCTACTGCCTCCTCCCCTCCACAGCTTCATTAACATTCACCGCGCCAGCCAAGCCAAGCCAGGCCCAGCCAGGGGATAGGCCCAACCGGAATGGGCTAGGTGAATCAGAGGTATCAGAAGGTATGCTTCTATCGTGCCTCACACACACGTCACATACAGATATCCCCTTGACAGAGGCATCAGTGCGTGTGTGCACACAGTGGTATCTTTTGTTGGACATAATTAGTATTGATCTGCCCATTATGGTGTATAATGCACCAATTGGATTTATCTAAGTTTCAAGTCAAGTTCATTGGCTGGTAAGTGACTGGACATAAAGCGCCTCGCTTAGCCAACACTGGAGAGTACAGCATGACATAGCTGACCCACTGGTCTGACACACACACACACATTCACACATGCACACACACACACACACACACACACACACACACACACACACACACACACATTCATACATGCACACACACACACACACACACACACACACACACACACACACACACACACATTCATACATGCACACACACACACACACACAAAAACACACACACACACAATGAAGAACAACAGGGCACTTTACTACCAACACAGACTAAAATAGGTTTTCCTAAAAGTGTCCAACCAATGGAATCACTACAGGAGTAGATACCAAAGAGGGAATTGAACATTGAATTGAATAAAGGAAAATCATGAGTGTGTTCAGAACAAACTGAGGAGACCAGTAATGAGCAGGCATGTGGCTTTCTGACAGGAACAGAGGGCCTAACTTTACCTTAAATAATGTACAAGAACAAGAATTAGGCAAGCTTCCTCAGTGCAATTTAGCAATGAATAAAATGTTTGTATTCAACCCTAACATACAGTGGTCTCACTAATGGCAATAAGTAACATTCACAGGACAAAACAACTTATGTATGTCTGTGAGGAGGCTCTTGGAGGGATACAGTAGCATGGACAGGCGCGGGCCAATAGGACGGGAGGGAGATCATGTTTGTACAGATTCAATTAGAAATTGCAAACAAAGCAGGGCCTTGATGGACCAGAGTAATACAAAAGCTCAGCAAGGCCCAGTGACAGCAACCTATTCATTAACGCTCTTAACTATTTAATCAGACCCCCGTCCCCAGAACCCGGCGATTAGGGCTACAGACAGACAGACAGACAGACAGACAGACAGACAGACAGACAGACAGACAGACAGACAGACAGACAGACAGACAGACAGACAGACAGACAGACTGGGAAGTACTCAGAAGTAGAGAAGGTACGTCAGGCCGTGTACACTGCATTATAGGTATCCTAATGTGTCTGCGTGTATCTGTGGGCTGTGTATGTTGTCATGGCAATGCCCACAGTGTCTGAGCAGGGCTGGAGGTGGGTTTGTAAGGTGAACTCTCTCCTTCTTCTTTCCCCCCAAGGGTGATGTGCTACAGGGGGGAACATGTTATCTGTACAGAGTGAGAGTAGGGAACTAAAGCCAACAACAGTACCCTCTGGTGCTCACAGCCCTCCTCAATTAGTCCCCAGCTGGGTCTCCCTCCCCGAGCAGGGAGTGGCCAATTTATCTACCACTTTTTAATTGGGAGAGTTTCTACCCCAAACCCCTGGTCCTCCTGTCCATCCCAAAGACAGCCTACCACACCCCCATCCCTGGACTAGGATATCAGTCTTCATTTAAACCATCTCTGGAAGCATTAAATGGAAATCAATCGTGTAAGTTTAGCAAATAGATAATTACTGCTGGGCTTCAGATTGATCTGGAGGGGAGTGCTGGCAGCTGAGCCATTTGTCTCCTTCATCTGCCATTAAACATGAGAAAATAAGGGAAGAGAGGGAGAGATGGAGAGACAGTGAGAAACTGGAGGGGATCATGGGTTAGATGTTGGAGAAGAAGAAAGGAGAAGTCGATGAGGGGTGAGGGTGTGTTAGAGGAATGGGGTGACACACACAGACACACACACACACACACACACACACACACACACACACTTGCATTGCAGGTAAGACTCATCATTATCCTGATTTTGCACAGAAAAGGGAGTGAAATAAAAGCTTCATTTGTAAAGATCCAATATGATTGGTGCCAGTAACAATGTAACAATGACTATTTTGTCAGTTTAAGAGCTTTGGGAAAAACACCTAATTGCCTCTGTCTATTCTCGCTTCGGTGAAATGTTCCTTTATGCATTAATTACTAGAAATTAAAGCTTTATCAAACCATCTGCAAAACTGATTGTAAAAGACAAAAGTGTCTGAGTAAAGATAGCCCTTGTTTAATGTCAATGTGAGTTATTAGAAACCCCATGTTAACACGATAGAAAAAGAGAAAAGCTGCTAAACACGAACTAAACCCTAGTTCATCACAATTTGTACTGTAAACAACATCCTTAAACATCCATGAATTAAATATTTTATAAGCGTGCGGTAACAGAAACAGATAAAGATTAAAACAAGCATTCTTTCAGTTTCTGGCTTTGGTAAGGCAGGCCCTCAGTGTGATTTAGTGAGGAGTAAATCTAAGAATACTCTGATAGCATTCAGGCCCATGCTGCTGGATCTGGAAGCTGTACATCTCTCAAATGACTGAACACTGATGACTAAAGAGTTCTGGGATCCTCCTGTAATCCTGGCCTGGAAGAACCATTTCTCTTGGCTTCCAAAGATATGTCACATCACTCCCAACAACAAATAGACAGCAGACGCCCCTACTCCTGCCGTTACAATGAGCTACTTCACTACAGCACGCCAGGGCCTACCGCTGCCTCTTTAACCCTGCCCCAGCCCACCACCCCACCACCACACCACCCCACCACCACACCACCAACACTCTGACACCAAATGTAAAGTCCAACTACCCCCCCAAATCCCTCCCAATTATAAAAGGTCCTTGAGTTGCTCTTTCCCCCCTCTCTCCAGTCTCTCTCCAGTCTCTCTCCAGTTCCTGTCTGATTGCTGAGTGTGGGCCGAGCGGCACAGGCAATCACACGCAAAGCACCGAGGACCAAGAGGGGCCTGAAAAACAATACTAATCCAAAACACAAAAAAATAAACTAAAGGGGGACTCCTGCACCACAATTCCAGGCCATCCAGTCAGGCCCCTGCTCTAGCCAGCACTTAAGGGCTGCCGTGATTTCCGACAGAAAAGGTTATTCGTTTTTATTGGAGGAAATAGATGCTGGGTGGCTTTAAATGGCACAGTAATGCGTGGGTGTTGAAGGGAGGCCTGCTGACCTCGCTGTCCCCAGGGGCCCATTGGGAAGCCTGTGGGTCGGACGCGTCGAGGCCATCACGTACCCTCTCCCCCAGCCTCTGTCTCCTACTGCTCATGCTTGACCCCCAGGTCACTGCAACTCTCTCTGGCCTTGAACTCAACCTGGCCTGCTCCCTCTCCCCCCGTCACTACACTCTCCCCTCCCAACCCACACCCATTCCCCCATCAAAACAGAAAAGCTGCAGCACCACAGCTTCTGATATTTCTACCACTTCACCATATTCCTCATTTCTGTTTTTTCATCAGAAATGATTGCTCATGAGTACTTTCATGTGGGTGTAAAATATTACTGTTCTCAGATGTTTAATTCATATTCTGAACAAAAATATAAATGCAACACGCAACAATTTCAACGATTTTACTGAGTTACAGTACAGTTCATATAAGGGAATCAATTTAAATAAATAAATTAGGCCCTAATCTATGAATGTCCTCCTAAAACTGGGAGGGCTTAGGTCCACCCACATGGGAGCCAGGCCCAGCCAATCAGAATGAGTTTTTCCCCACTAAAGGGCTTTATTACAGACAGAAATACTCCTCAGTTTCATCAGCTGTCCGTGTGGCTGGTCTCAGACGATCCCACAGGTGAAGAATGTGGAGGTCCTGGGCTGGCGTGGTTACACGGGGTCTGCGGTTGTGAGACAGGTTGGACGTACTGCTAAACTCTGTAAAACGATGTTGGTTGGCGGCTTATGGTAAAGACATTAACATTACATTCTCTGGCAACAACTCTGCTGGACATTCTTGCAGTCAGCATGTCAATTGCATGCTCCCTCAAAACTTGAGACATCTGTGGCACTGTATTGTGTGACAAAACTGCGCATTTTAGAGTGGCCTTTAATTGTCCCCAGAACAAGGTGCACCTGTGTAATGATCATGCTGTTTAATCAGCTTCTTGATATGCCACACCTGTCAGGTGGATGGATTATTTTAGCAAAAGAGAAATGCTCACTAACAGGAATGTAAACAAATTAGTGCACAACACTTTTGAGAAATAAGCTTTTTGTGGGTATGGAACATTTCTGGGATGTTTTATTTCAGCTCATGAAACATGGGCCCAACACTTTACGTTTAGATTTTTGTTCGTTCTATATTTTAGATGTGTATGAAATGTACATTTCTGGGGCAAAACGCTATATATCCATTGTTTAGCTGGAATCTAATATTCGTGTCCTCTCTATTTGACTGTCATATGTGGCCTTTAAGATGAATCTTAAGATGAAGGTACTTACTATAAGTCAAACTCGATAAGAGCATCTGCTAAATGACTAAAATGCGTAAAGTAATTTTTTTACATACATATTACTGTATTGAATTCTTAAAAAAAATAAAAAGCTATCACCATCAAGTGATAGATTGTAAACAAATACAGGTATGTCACTGAACAACTCCATGATTAGCTTGTTAAAACAAAACACTACTCTCTTTCATCATTTCTTTAAACAATAAAGGTACATTTACCAACGTTTCTGAAAATGAATATATAGCAGTTTGTAATAAAACTCTTTATATATACATCTTCCATATAAACAGACATGTAAAAGTAATATTATCATTGTGTCGCACTAGAAATGTAGTAAAACATGTAGATATTTTTGAGCCAGTCTCAGTATATACATGGGAGCTCCAAACAGTACATAGTAGAGTGAGCCTAGCAGTCTGTGGCCATGGTTCCTGCTCTGGGTCCGGCCCAGGCTTGGAATCTGACCCATAAATCTCATCATTCCCAGGAATTGTGTGTGTGTGTGTGCTTGCATGTGTGTGTGTGTGTGTGTTGGTGTGTGTCTGCTCTCCAGCCCGTCAATAGCGGCACATGTGAAAACATTTCCAGTGTGTGCAGCGGCTGCGTGTTTCCTCTGCTCTGTGTAATGACCGTCCACATATCTCCCGTCACGAGCATGTGCCTGCTCTGCAGATCCAGGGAGGAGACGAGAAGAAAGGAGGACAGAGGAGGGAGAAGTATGCGGCCATATTTGCCTTTGTGCTGTGCCGCACGGTGTGTGTACTCTGCTGGGTGTGACGTTTGTTCAGCATGTGTAAGCTATGCTCCTGATGAAGTGCTCTTTAAAAGGCCTATGTCTGAGTCCAGTGATAGGCTGTCAAAGGCAGTAATCAGAGACGCATGCTTTTATCTGCTAACCAGATACACTTCATAGCACAGAGTGTATTTGTCTGCATGTGTTCAGCCATTATTTTCTGCACATGTTTAGTGGTAATAAGTTTATGTGTGCACCGGTATATTTATATTGTCATTTGTGTCTGATGTGAGAGTGGAATGTATGCGTGTGTATATGTGATTTGTGTCTATTTGCACATCTTCAGTGATGTGCAAACATGTCCTGTGTGTGTATGTGTCTGTGTGTGTGTGTGTGTGTGTGTGTGTGTAGTCCACAGCCCTGCTCTGCTCTCCTCCTCATCAGTATTCAAGGCAGGTGGACTCCCGCTCTGACCCACAGCTCAGTACCTAATGGAGGGGCTGATGGGAGCCTGCCAATGGCCACAAGGTCCCGACACACACACACACTACCACACAAGCAAGTAGACGACATAGATAGTACACACAGACACACTCACATAAACACACTCTAGGGTCTCCTTTAAATACATACTATGTGCTCTGGACACATTGCCTCTCTAGTATCAGGGTAAATTGATTACATTGGCCATTTAACATAGGTTTTTTTTCTTTTCTTCAATACACCAGGGATGCAATTTGATCAATTTTGTCACCTCTCAGAGTTATTGAGTAAGCAATTATACCGCAGGGCATGGTTCTCTGCTGTTGTGTTGATTCTGCTGCTGCTGTTGCTGCTTTACTTTCTGCCTTTAATTGCCTCAACAACAAACTTTCCCAGCGAACCACTGCCCCTCTAAGTTGATTGCCAGGAAGTGCAGGGAATTAGAAAATTAATGTCACACCAGGGTCAGTGCATTAGAGCATGGCTCTGCTCACATAAACTATCAGAAACCTTGTTTTCTTTCTACAATATCACAGAAACTGTGTCCCCACCTTTGACTCTATGGAAGAAAATGAAAATGCAATTTTGAGTTTATTTATTTTTCCTTTAGAGCTGCTTATAGCACGTTTTCCACCACTAGACCCTACAGCAAGACCTTTTAATGCACTACTCTAAACCTGTCGATGACTTCACAGTGTATACCAGGAACGAAGGAGCACAGCCTACAACACACACTGCAGGAACAAACAGTTAACTCCTTGAGATTACTAAATATCAGACCCAAGCACCTAAAGCCAGAGGTTCTCACAACAATCCCTTTCCAGCCTGCCTCTCCTAACTCCCCTTCACTCACCTCATCTCTCTCGACCCCTCTCTCTCTCTCTGAGGACTGGACAGATCCCCTGCTCCCTGTCTTAGCTCTAATACAGCGGCCGTGTGTCTGGGCCTGCTCTCCCTCTCTCCTCCTCTCCCTCCTCCTGAACGAGGGACACAGAGCTGACAGGCTGTGACCCAGGAGCCCCGGGGGCACCCAGAGAGAGGAGTAATGGGTCCGACCCCATCAATGCGCGGCACCCTTGGCACTCCCGGGGCCGGCGGCAGCTTTGATCCAGGGGCCCCCGCTCGGGTCTTCTGACGCCCGGTGAGGAAATTCGCAGGAACAACTGGAAGAGGCCTGTGTTTATTCAGCTCCCTTTAATGAGGAGGGAGAGGGATTATCAGGGGCCTGGATCTCCCTGAAAAAAAGTAAACTGCTGCTCCAGATGTTGTTCTACCTTTGGCCACTTCAACACAGAGAGAGAGAGAGAGAGAGAGAGAGAGAGAGAGAGAGAGAGAGAGAGACAGACAGACAGACAGACAGACAGACAGACAGACAGACAGACGACAGACAGACAGACAGACAGACAGACAGACAGGACAGACAGACAGACAGACAGACAGACAGACAGACAGACAGAGACTGTTTGGAGGGGAGAGGAACTCCTTTATTTATATATTTCCTGGTGTTTTTTTCTTTCTTCACTGTGTCCAGATGTGGGAGCTGGCTAGCCGTCTGAGGGTGAGCCTAGAGGAGAGCAGCGGGGGAGAAGGGGGCTCTGGAGGGGGGCAGGAGTTCTGAGGGGCCTGCCGCTCTGGAGAGCCACAGGCATGTGATTTTTGGGAGAGGGTGTAGGTTACCCCTGCTCTCCAGTGTAAGCTTTGCTTTTAACAATTTGTGCTGTCTTATGGGGAAAACGCAGCTATTTCCTGAGCCAGTAATACAAGCTCTAATGCGTTATTTTTGCTGTGTCTTACACATAGCCTTATTGTAATTCTAGTTTAACCTCGAGAAAGTGACGCTCATGCAGACGTATGAGATCTTTCACACAGGGGCAGAAGCATAAGCATGGAGTTTGATGGACAAGTCACCCTGGACATGGACACAGGTGGTCTGGGGGAGGACAGAAACTACTTTGTATCATGACTGTACCTGTAGACAGAGGAGACAGACAGACCTAGCCTGACCAGACTAGACCAGCTCTTGACCCCCAGCCTCAGACAGCTGACCTGATCAATACTCTCAATTGTCAACTCATTGAGGAGGGGATTAGGGGCTGGTCACTGGTCACACAGCGCCATACAGAGGTCAGAGGTCAGTCTGACTGGACGGTTTACATGTGGCTTACACGCATACGCTCTGCTTAGTTAATAGTGTCAGATGAGGCAACGCCCCCAAACACTGCAGTCTGGCAACACCCCTTACTTCCCAAGTGTTATTGACCTCTCCCTCCCTAATCTGCACAGCCAGACTGGCCTTAACACCCCCCCATCTGACCCTTGACCTATGACCCTGCTGACTTTTCCAAGTTCAAGGCTAGGTCACTGAGGCCAGGGAGTGATAAGGAGAAGAGAGGTGCCCCACTCTCTGACTGTCTGGGAGAAGAGAACACTAGAGGGCCATATGCTGGGGCTGAGCACCATGGACATACAGGGATCTGCATGGCCTGAATCTCAAAGAACAGAAAACAAACATGAACAGGCTGGAAATGAAAGGGCTCTGGAAAGGATGTCTCTATCCCTCCACAGATCCCACAAAGACCATATGTGTGTGTGTGTGTGTGTGTGTCTGTGTGTGTGTGTGTGTGTGTGTGTGTCTGTGTCTGTGTCTGTGTCTGTGTGTGTGTGTGTGTGTGTGTGTGTGTGTGTGTGTGTGTGTGTGTGTGTGTGTGTGTGTGTGTGTGTGTGTGTGAGTGTGTGTGTGTGTGTGTGTGTGAGTGTGTGTGAGTGTGTGTGTGAGTGTGTGTGTGTGTGTGTGTGTGTGTGTGTGTGTGTGTGTGTGTGTGTGTGTGTGTGTGTGTGTGTGTGTGTGTGAGTGTGTGCTCCTACTACTTCTCCTTGACAAAATGATTCTCGTCTCCATCTGGCTCCACTTTGAGAGAGCATGCAGGCCCGTTCATTTACAAGTCTTCCACTTCACAGCCATAAAACTACACTTGAGTGGATTAATGAATACAAACAAATAAAACAGCACTTCATTGGTGTTGATTAGCAAAACCACATAATGCAGACATCTAATTAGGAGAGATTGCATAAACATCTGTTTGTTACATTAAAGCATCTTGAAATTTTGCATAAAAGGGAGCCTTGTATTTATATGATAATTACTTCTAGCATTAAACACAGTGGGGCTTCAACATTAACTATTAAAAAAGTTGTTGTTGATTATAATGAATCTGTGCCTCAGAGGGCACCAGAAGGGCCCTTAGTGAAAACAGGACATAGCTGGATGCACTGCCATTTCATCCACCATCATTATCATGGTGACACTGTTTTAGCAAAGTCAACTCACCTTTAAGCATTTTACTTTCAATTGAGACATGACATTTCATTGTAACATCCAACAAACAATATATGAACAGACCCTCATTAATGAAATATTCACTTAATTGATAATATATTATGAAGTGAATATTTCATCAATACTATTCATTTGTTAAATAATTTAAGCAATTTGAATCACATGCTAATTAGAACCTTCGAAATATAATTTAATTTTCTAGGGGCTGATTACATGTTAAGTTGTTCAATGCATAAGAAACATTTTAAATTAACAAAATGATGAATTCATACAGTGAGTGACTATAAAATTGAACTTAAGGAACATTTTACAATGTTTGCAAGGCAAAACCTCATTTAATCGATCCTATAAAAGTACAGATCACTCTGTAATAATTCCACACCACGGCTGCATTGGCGTGACAGAAGATTTCATGGTCAGCGTCTGTGATTTTTACCTGTAAGTTGTCCTCACTAAAGTCACATTTTGAGAGAGGTGGCTCTCCATTTTTTATCCCTAGTGTTGTGTGAGTGACAGAGTGCTGGAATGGCATACGGCAGGTGGACACAGTCTCCAGATCAATACTGTAATGGCTTTCTGCACATCCACTGTCATGAAAGGACACTCTCCACCAAACCAACTGTCCTCTCCGCCTCATAGTGGAGTTTTCTAACTAAATACAATGAGCAAGGTTAAAAAAATTAAATAATAAATCAGAAGACAAAGGTGGAGGTTTTTGAAGAGCTCACAGTGAAATTCACACTGAAGATGAAAAAAACATGAATTTGTGAGGACACACTTACCGATTGTTGCCGTGGCGTTACCAGGAACCTTCTTCACAGACCTGAAAGGCACAAGACGAGATAGATAATCATTATCCTCAACCGTCAATCGAATATGAAATCCAATTTGATTTCATCCATTTCAATCACTGTCCTCGAAGAAAACAACAAGACACAATTGTCATTTTGAATCCTCAGCTTTCTGATTCGCATTATTTTGTATACGTTCTTCTTACTGAGCAATAAGGCCACACTTATCACAGAACAGGGCCTTGTGTAAGAATGGGCCTGGGCTACATGAGCTAGCAAATGGGAGGCAGGCATTAGGACCACATTCTTCATGTACGTACATGTCTGCTAGCTAAGTGTTTCTGCTGTTTGTTAGTGGGTTTCATTTCAACCCAGAGGCTAGAAAAGGAAACCTTGTAGACATGATATTCATAAAAAAACATTTTACAAAAGGAGGGGAGAACCTCAGCAGTGAATGTTTAATAATATCCCTCCTCCTGCCTTTGATTTTCACATCATTTTCATATCGCACATATGGCGGACTGACACAGAGTGCCCGAATGTTCAATTCAATATATTTAACCTCATACACTTGAATTTTCCTAGTTGAAAAAATGAAAGAACATCTAATCAGCAGCCTTTCAGGAAATGAACTATACAGACCACAGAGACTGTACCTGTACATAACCATTCTGACTCCACTGCTGTGGCATCTAAATATTTTACCACCAAACATTGAAATTAACAACACGTTTTTTTAAACACTATTCCTTTCATTCCTAGTGAGAGCCGGGCCTCTTCCGGCCAGTCAATCCCTGACCCATGCCCTGCCACAAGACAAGGGGAGCCATGCCTCTGTGTTACGGCTGTCTCCAGGTCAGTGGATTACATTCTGGTTTTGGGGCGCTGCTGATTCAGTATGCGTTTTAATAAGGGGGTAGCAGAGTAGCAGGCTGCAGTTCAGGCAGATTTATAAGCCCAGTGGAGGGATGGAGAGACCTGGACTGCTGTCTTCTCTGGCCTCCAGGTTCCCCCTGCACCATTACACCAGAGTGAGATATAGTGGGATATTGATCCCAATGCTACTTCATTTCGCAATAACTATTACACGATATTCTCCCGGCCGCGTGTGGCCCCTGATTTATGCTGCCCTGCTATTTGCATTAGCAGTAAGTGTTTTTCTATACAGACTGAGCTGAGCTGAGCTGAGCTGAGGAGGGTCTCGCCACCACACCAGGAGACACACACACACACTCCATACCACACCTGACCTGTCTAGATGCTTTCTGATGCTTTTCCTCTGAAGCTATGGACACTTAGATGTATTGTACACCAGACAGAGACAAGTGAGTTAGTTGAGATAAATTACTTGTACAAATATGAACTGAGAAAGGGGAATACATCTCTGCTTCCTTTGAGGTGTTTCTCTGACCTTGAGGTGACGCTGTTGTGTTTTTGACTGCCCCATGCTACTCACTATGGTCCTGGGAGACTATCAAGATAGCTGCTCCTAAGCACCTGATTCTTATAAGTTACATAGCTACCACATTATGAGAGATATTTTGGACAAATTTGTTTTGTTGTGGAAAGGGGTAGTATTTTCCCCTCGCTGATAGAGGTGGTGTGCAGTCAGCATCTACATCAAACATCACATTCCAAAATCATGGGCATGAAATGTTTGCTGCTATAACAGCCTCCACTCTTCTGGGAAGGCTTTCCACTAGATGATGAAACATTGCTGTGGGAACTTGCTCCCATTCAGCCACAAGAGCATTAGTGAGGTCGGGCACTGATATTGGGTGATTAGGCCTGGCTCGCAGTCGGCGTTCCAATTCATCCCAAAGGTGTTTGATGGGGTTGAGGTCAGGACTCTGTGCAGGCCAGTCAAGTTCTTCCACACCGATCTCGACAAACCATTTCTGTATGGACCTCGCTTTGTGCACGGGGGCATTGTCATCCTGAAACAGGAAAGGAACTTCCCCAAACTCTCAAAGTTGGAAGCACAGAATCGTCTAGAATGTCACTGTATGAAGTAGCGTTAAGATTTCCCTTCACTGAAACTAAGGGGCTTAGCACGAACCATGAAAAACAGACCCAGACCATTATTCCTACTCCACCAAACTTTACAGTTGGCACTATGCATTCGGTCAGGTAGCGTTCTCCTGACATCCGCCAATCCCAGATTCGTCTCGGACTACCAGATGGTGAAGCTTGATTCATCCCTCCAGAGAACGAGTTTCCACTGCTCCAGAGTCCAATGGCGGCAAGCTTTACACCTCTCCAGTTGACACTTGGCATTACGCATGGTGATCTTAGGCTTGTGTTCGGCTGCTCGGCCATGGCAACCCATTTCATGAAGCTCCCAACGAACAGTTCTTGTGCTGATGCTGTTTCCAGAGGTAGTTTGGAACTTGGTAGTAAGTGTTGCAACCGAAGACAGACTTTTTTTACGCACTACACGCTTCAGCGCTCTGCAGTCTCGTCCTGTGAGCTTGTGTGGCCTACCACTTCACGGCTGAGCCATTGTTTCTCCTAGACGTTTCCACTTCACAATAACAGCACTTACAGTTGACCGGGGCAGATCTAGCAGGGCAGAAATTTGACGAACTGACTTGTTGGAAAGGTGGCATCCTATGACGGTGCCATGTTGAAAGTCACTGAGCTCTTCAATAAGGCCATTCTACTGCCAATGTTTGTCTATGGAGATTGCATGGCAGTGTGTGCTCCACCTGTCAGCAACGGGTGTAGCTGAAATAGCTGAATCCACTAATCTGAAGGGGTGTCCACATACTTTTGGCTATGTAGTGTAGCATTCAGTGGTGCTGCTGTGAGAACCAGGGAGAGAATGGCAGGGCTAGAATGAGTCATATTGGTACCAAAGTGTCTCACCCACAGTGTGCCACTTAATTACAATAAAACCCTTTCAGTTGGAGAGGCCCTGGGGCAGCGCGCAATTGGCCCAGTGTCGTCTGGGTTAGGGGAGGGTTTGGCCGGCAGGGATGTCCTTGTCTCATCGCGCTCTAGCGACTCCTGTGGTGGGCCGGGCACAGTACACGCTGACACGGTCGCCAGGTGTACGGTGTTTCCTCCAACACATTGGTGCAGCTGGCTTCTGGGTTAAGTGGGCATCCAAGCAGTGTGGTTTGGATGGGTTGTGCTTTGGAGGACGCACGGCTCTCGAACTTCGCCTCTCCCGAGTCCAGCGATGAGACAAGACTGTAACTACCAATTGGATACCATGAAATTTGGGAGAAAAAGTATAAAAAAATATAAAGTACCGTTCAAAAGTTTGGGGTCACTTAGAAATGTCCTTGTTTTTTTAAAGAAAAGCACATTCTTTGTCCATTAAAATAACATCAAATTGATCAGAAATACAGTGTAGACATTGTTAATGTTGTAAATGATTAATGTAGCTGGAAACTGAGGATTTTTTATGGAATATCTAAATAGGCTTACAGAAGCCCATTATCAGCAACCATCACTCCTGTGTTCCAATGGCACGTTGTGTTAGCTAATCCAAGTTTATCATTTTAAAAGTCTAATTGATCATTAGAAAACCCTTTCGCAATTATGTTAGCACAGCTGAAAACTGTTGTTCTGATTAAAGAAGCAATAAAACTGGCCTTCTTTAGGCTAGTTGAGTATCAACAGTGAAGAGGCAACTCCGGGATGCTGGCTTTCTAGGCAGAGCACCTCTGTCCAGTGTCTGTGTTCTTTTGCCCATCTTAATCTTTTATTTTTATTGGCCAGTCTGAGATATGCCTTTTTCTTTGCAACTCTGCCTAGAAGGCCAGCATCGTGGAGTCGCCTCTTCACTGTTGACGTTCAGACTGGTGTTTTGCGGGTACTATTTAATGAAGCTGCCAGTTGAGGACTTGTGAGGTGTCTGTTTCTCAAATTAGACACTATAATGTACTTGTCCTCTTGCTCAGTTGTGCACCGGGGCCTCCCACTCCTCTTTCTAGTCTGGTTAGGGCCAGTTTGCGCTGTTCTGTGAAGGGAGTAGTACACAGCGTTGTACCAGATCTTAAGTTTCTTGGCAATTTCTCGCATGGAGCAGCCTTCATTTCTCAGAACAAGAATAAACTGATGAGTTTCAGAAGAAAGTTCTTTGTTTCTGGCCATTTTGAGCCTGATTGAACCCACAAATGCTGATGCTCCAGATACTCAACTAGTCTAAAGAAGGACAGTTTAATTGCTTCTTTAATTAGCACAACAGTTTTCAGCTGTGCTAACATATTTGCAAAAGGGTTTTCTAATGATCAATTAGCCTTTTGAAATGATAAACTTAGATTAGCTAACACAATGTGAATTTGGAACACAGGAGTGATGGTTGCTGATAATGGGCCTTTGTAGGCCTATGTAGATATTCCATTAAAAATCAGCTGTTTACAGCTACAATAATCATTTACAACATTAACAATGTCTACACTGTATTTATGATCAATTTGATATTATTTTAATGGACAAAAAATGTGCTTTTCTTTCAAAAACAAGGACATTTCTAAGTGACTCCAAACTTTTGAACGGTAGTGTATATATAAAAAATATAAATACCCTAAATCATGACCCTAAGAAAACAAGAAGGTAAAGAAATATTAGTTTGTCAGTAGGCTCAAGAATGTAAGTCATAGTATAGTCAATGATGCTACACTCAGCATAGTAATAGTATAACTATTAGTGTGTAATAGTTCTATAGTAATAGTATAACTATTGGCGTGTAATAATTATATAGTAATAGTGTAATAGGGTAAACTAATAGGGTTAACTAATAAGGTAAACAAAATTAATAGAGCCATCTCAGAAGAGCTACGTCGTGCCAGAAGAGGCTGTGCTAACACACTGGTGCTTCCTGTCCCTGTAGTGTCACCAGCTAGTCGACATACGGTGGGCCACTTGCCAAAGTGGCATCATCATCTGTGCCAGGCCTGTGCCGGCAGCGTGCCCACCCACCCGGCCATGGGGGTTTGTATACAAGAGGAGGAGGAAGCAGCTTGAGTAGCAGAGAAGCGGCGTGGAGGAGGAGGAGGAGGGGGGATGGCGTGTATACACATGTAGCGCTGGCATTCCCACAGGCAGCCCCAGTGCAGTCTGGGGCGAAAGCGCCGCACACTGGAACACAAAACAAAAGGACTAATGACCCTTAATTGCTGCTTTACGGTTTAACATCAGAGGGGTGTCCCCGTAGCAACGCTATGCAAATCATCTCCCCCCTCCTCCTGCTCCATCTCGCCGCCCACCCCCCAACGCACTCCCCTGGCACAATTGGCTCTTTATCTACATAAGGGGGCAGGCAGATGGGCAGGCTGGCTGCCAAGTGAGGGGCTGGCAAGCGTGGAAATGTGCAGACACTTGTTGCTGCCACGCCTGCCTGTTACGCCAGCACGCGGCACAGAGAAGGCGGAGGGGGAGCAGACGACGGTATCCTGTAGGCTCCACACACACAAGTGCTGCCACTTTAAACACGCCAGCAGAAAAGGCACGTGCTCCTTAGTCGTCTTTCAAAGCTGCCAGCCAATGTCTGCCTGGCCCATTCATGAACAGACCCCATTCACATACAACGCCTAGTCAGATTTTATGCAAATATGTCGTCTGGGAGGAGTGCATGGGTTTTTGTGTGTGTGTGTACGCAGGCACGTGTGTGTTTGTTTGGGGGGGTGCTGTTGAAGGACGTGTCAGGGGGCATAATGTCAGGATTAGTTAATGCTGTATTTTAAATAAACACAGATGAATCCAGTTCATAACATAACTTAAGAGTGTGCATTTTGACAAAGGTTTTCACACAAATAAGCATAGTGATCGTGCATTTTGATATGCATAAACATTTAAAATATTGTAAAAAATACGAATATTTATATATTAAAAGCTTTTTTATTTTTGCTGTGTAAAGCCCTACTACGAATGTAAACAGTGAATTCTACATACACAAATTCACCAGGTTTTTATCAAATACTCTGCATTATGTTTTTTGACGTGCCTAGGCTTTGAGCTAAGAGCATGCATTTCTTATCATCAATATTTGATGGGCAATTGAATACATTTAGATATATGACAAGAATACCATACAACTGCAGTCGTTAGGTGAAGTGTAGCCTGCAGGACTCAGCTCCAGCCCAGGCAGGTCTCTCCATGTGGTGACCCTGCTCGTGATGTCTCTGAGCTGGGCAGTGTTCCTGAACGATGTCCCTCTGAGCCACTGGGTGTCCCAGCGCTCACACCACTCCCATCAACGTCCAGCCTTAATGCATTTCCTATACCTGCCTGCTTTTCAGCTATATGGAGTCCCCATTGATTTAGAGGCAGCAACAAACCTGTCCCATTTTCAGAGTGACATTATTGATAGACTGTCACTTCAGACTGTAGGTACCTGCTAATGGTTATTTTATGGTGCCAAATCTGATGTTGAGTTTTATTTGTTTCTCTCTCTCTATTTTCTTTGGCTCTATAGATACTTCTGAGGCTCCGTCCTCACCTAGTGCCGTTATTAGAGTTGATGGAGGGACCTCACTATGGAAACCTCATTCAGGAAAATGACCTGTCAAGTTGATCTGTAAAGATACTTTTTTAGGTTGAATAATATGTTGTTGACTTCCTGTAAAGCGGCCCAGCCATCAGAGCTCTGCACCTTGTGGTTGAGCTTCATTTGTCCTGAGTGATATACGCAAGTGAAATAAGAGTGATGCAACATGTCATCTTTATCTATATTCTCTACACACACTCGGCCATATAAAAACCTATATCAAAGAAATGCATAGAAAATAAAACCGGGGCAAGGTGGCAATCAAAAATGTGAATAAAACAGTAGGTTTCAAATTCATGACATCCATATTGTTTAGAATATTGTTTATTATTTTATATATCCAGACACGGGACACCCCCTTTCTCCCCCTCCTCCCACCTCTCTCACCCCCCCCCCCCTTTCTCCCCCTCCTCCCCTCTCTCCCCCCTCCCTCTCTCTCCCCCTCCTACCTCCTCTTTCCAGTTTTATCCACTCCAGTGTTTGTATTTTGAATCTGTACACCCTCTTGTCACGGATTAGCTGCCATGCCTGCGTGAACAAAGGCTGAGCCAGCGTGTGTGTTTGCGTGTTGGTCTGTCTGTGTGCTGTGTGGAGAGGAGAGACACGTGTCTCTCCACTTGTGCCCGGATTTTAGAGGACCCCAATTTGTGGGGCATTAATCAGAACACCTGCTCGGAGAGCGCCTCGTGTCACTGGCTCACTTTGTGTATCAATGGTTCCCTGGGATGCCAGGCGCTTTGTTTCATCACTTGAATCATCAGTCTTTTCAATTCAATTTAACGATTGCGCCTGAGACTGATTTGAGTATGCAAATGCAGCAGGGTGTGAGAGAGGGGTAAAGGTGGAGAAAGGGTGTCCAGGCAGGAGAGAGAGAGACATGGAGACAGAGAGAGAAAGAGGGGTGGGGGCAGAGAGAGAAATGGATGGAGAGGGAGGAGGACAAGGGGAGTGGCAATGTGCATTATTACATGCATTAAACAGCTCTGAGTCCTCGAATTTCAATCCCAGCAGGTTCATTTGACAAGGAGAAACAAAACCAGCCAGGATAGAGCTGGGCTAGATAAGATAATAATAAAGCAAAAATTGCTCCACAGCGAAGGACAAGACACGAGAGAAAACAACGAGTAAAAAATGAAAGAATGCCATGCGGAGAAAGGACAAGGAAGATTGGGTCAGAAATACACAAGGAGAAAGAGAGGGAGAGGGAATACTGAGGTGGAAGCAGGGGAGGGAAAAAATGAATACATTCATAAGGGACAAATGAAGAGAAAGAAAGAAAGATGGAGGGGAGTGGAGCGAGGGAAGGAAGGGGGTTGGAGTCATCAGCAGAAGATGTTTATTGTCCGGACCAGGAGATAAACACAAAAGCACTGGAAAGATTCAATTAAGTATCATATGCAGTGACCTCATTGCCATGGTTACAGAACAGCGGAAAATATTAATCAAGCCTGCACTTGCGAGAGAGGGAGAAAGATGGAGGAAGGAGAGACAGAGGTGATAGAAGGACTGAAGGGAGAGGGTGAAAGATTGGAAGGAAAAAGATAATGGTAGGTATGTCTGTGTGTTTGGTTGAGCCAGACAGTTAAACAGAATGTGCTTTAATGAGGCATGGTAGGGAGGGCGGCTCCATCCCAAGCCTCTCCACCCAACCCCCAGCCCCCCTAGCCCCAGCCCCCATTCACCTCCCCCCACACCCCAGCTCTGGCGTTCTTTATGTTGACATTGAACCTGACACACTCTGTCTATCAACTTGACCTTGGTCTGGAGTAAACACACTCAGGTCGGATTGTTTGGTAATATTTGTTATATTATATCAAAAAGCATAGATTTTCCAGAATAACTAACACACAATGTGCTATAGACTCCCTTGCGTTCCATGCAATAGTGTGTCTTTGCGTGCAATAACAACAAAAGTGAAAACTGACATGAGTGCAGAAGCCTAGTCAGTCATCACTATCCCACCACAGCACTGCACAGATCCACTATAGTGTAGTTCACATTTATCCAAAGAGAATGGGAGACGTACATGTGGAATGAGCTCAATTCAGAACTCATTTCATACAGGAGTGAACTCACTTCTCCATTCACAAAGACCGTTTTTATCTCATCCTTTATTTTTCAGGTTTCAGAATATGCCCAACTGGCTGTTGATGCCATCTTAAAGATAAAGAATCTAGAATCCCTTCACACATCAGTGCATTCATTAATGACACAGTACACACCAAAGTTTGCCACATGAAAATGCAATGTTTTCATCCATCAATGTGGTTTCTCTGTGAAGGGCTACACTTAAGTGTATGAATCTAAAAAAAAAAAAAAACCTGCCTGCATATTATTACAGTACAGACTCACAAAAATTCTGACAATAATTTTCAATCAAATTCCATGATGGTGTTCCTCCTCTCTGGCACATTTGTGTGTGCGCTGTGGAGAACTGCAGAGGGGGAAAGTTGAGGATTGTTCTGTTTGATGACACTACGGAGTGTTTGCTCGCTGTCTGCAGGGACTGTCTTGAAAACAAGCTATCTGAAACTCCCCCCGCTGAGCAAAATGTTAAATAAACAAAGGCACGGATAAACAAAATCCCTCCATTTTAATGTCACCGAGAAGAAAACCAACATTTTAATGCTACGATTGCGAGAAGGAGGCGGCAGCCTTGACACCATTTTTATTTAAACTTTGCACACCTATAGAGTCGGGATTATTATCACAATGATTCATTATATGGCGATTAGACAAAAAAAGTTGCCAAAACCAGCTAACTGGCAAAACTTGCTACAAAGAGTGGGTGGCAACATTAATGAGAATTCTGACATTTAACCGTGTGCTACTAATCTTACTTCTCTGCCTCTATGCCTCGTTTGCAGCCTCCAACTTTAGATCGCGGCTATCTCTATTGATTATTTGAGAATTTCTAGAGAAAGTAGAATTTGACAGGAAGGGGAAGAGGGAGATCACCACAGAGGGGGGAGATATGCAGAGAAAGATCCAGTACTTACAGAGGAGACAGCCCAAACAGGACCAGGATGAGAGAATTTGAGTTGCAGATTGCTCTTATCCCCTGCTGATCTTCATCCTGTGTCCCCTCTCTGCTTTGTCTGGCAGTGGCTCGGCCTGCTGGCCTGTAAGGACCCCTAGCCAAGTGCAGGCACACAGGCAGAGGTGGCGCTGGCCCAGGAGAAGGACCCCGAGTGGGGCCGCCGTTTAAATTGCCTGGCGTGACCGTAGCCACTTCCAGAAACAATTGAATTCCGTGGCTCCAGCCATATCCAGCTGATCTACTCCACCAAGGTCATTAACCGCGCCACAGAAGGTCACATGATTAATGAGTGACAGACCCCGGGTGCAATAACGTATATGAGTGTGGCTCACATTAATTAGACAGGGGGCTGGGCTGAGGATACAATGAATGGACAGCCAGCCGGGGACAGCTTGGCCCCCTCACAACCCCCCCATTCACACACCCTTTCACTACTACCAGGAAACGGACACACACTCACATATGAACACACACTATTGCCTCCAGATATACCTCCGTGTTTTTCTCAGCTCAAGACTGTACACAATAACCTTTCTGACAACAATAGTAGATGTGTGTTTTTCATGTGTGACGGACCACAATAAGCCCCGTCTGAACCTCCATATCCCCTATGTATCCCATATGTAAATGAGGAGAGGGGGTCACAATGTAACGTCCCTTGTTCAGTCCAGCTGGACATATTCTCTGACTAAAACACAACAACACCTTACTGCTGGTTCACAGAGCGGTGATATGAGGACTGGGGTAGCCAGGTTCATGTTGGTATCAGATATGAGAGCTGTGTTGTGTTGTCTCAGTGCTCTCCAGTAGTATGATAAGCACTGTGCATTACTCTCTGGAAAATGAGGAAATGAAACATTGCTGCCACAGACAGACCCAGACGGTCTTTATTAGAAGAGAACAAAGCCAGACCTCTCAGGATGAGGATATACACATCACAGAGTTGAATTGATGCTGACTGACTGTCAATGCTCTGCCATTGCTGGGAGAAACAGTGTGTTTAACACTGCTCTGTGGTAAATGGGATTAATTTCTGGCTCTAATCAACTTAATGCAATTCCAATAAGTCCATCTCTTAGAGTGGCCCAGTTGTTGATTTGAAACCTCATAGCCCTCTCTGTTTTATTCTCAACAAAGGCAAAACAAATGTAATGGCTGCTAAGTTTATTGAGCAATAATAGCAGAATGCTCTACATCCCCTGCATGCATTTCAATTCCAGCCCTAGGCTATAGTGTTATGGACACTCCCATTGGGATCATTAATCATACATACAGTATACTGTATGTAATAACAACCGGAGGGCAGAAGGAAGGGGACACGGACCTGCTATAGAAGGTTCCAGATGAGGACAGCACTGGAAACATCTCTAGGACCAGAGGAAACATCTCTCACATTACTCACAAACACGTCACTCCTCTTTCTCTCAGTCAGCATAGTGTCACAGCCATGACACGTCCATTACATGTTGACACGTCACACTGACTCACACAGCCTCCCACACCTGCTCTTGACGTCAACCAATCAACACAGAAGCAGGAAGTAGGGACTTGAAATCCATACCTCTACAACCTCCTTCAGATGCAGGCAGGAGCATACAAAAGGGTTAAGAGATGTTTCATAGTAGATCATAAGATGAATTCTAGGGCATAACATATTCATCAGGGGTTCTGAATATGGAGTTAAGAGTAATTTATGAGAAATGCTGATGATAGACATCATGTTGAAAAGTTGTTGCACTGCAAACATTTCTACAATTTTCCATGTAAATGAACAACGCATTCTGGATGAAAATACATAATTTCCGTGACTTCTTTGAAATAAGCTATGTCTCTAGCTATGCTGAACTAAGACATACCAAACATTTAGAGGCTTCCTTGACCCCTCAGAATAAAGCGTCTCTTTGGAGGCTTGTGTACGCATGACACACATCTCTCACTCAGCTTCTAAAGACAGCCATGAATGCTGCTTGTGCTCTGATATATTTTTTATATTCAGATAATATCAAATATGGTTTTCTCAATTATTGATGAAATATCTGTCTACAACCAACATAACACAGGCTGGGCCTTGGCATGTGAGTTAGTGATTGCCCTGCCTCAGTCTTTTTGACGCATCACTCCATCACTAAGATGAGAATAAGCTCAGTACAGGTACTGATCCACTACACCACACTGGCTACACTCTCTTTGGATTCATACTAATACCAGGCCCTTTAGTGGGTTAACACTAAAATCATGCATGTGACACAAAAGCATACACCGGCAAGATAAGTTCAATATTACAATTGACATATTGTAAATGTATATTTCCATTTGTCCCAAAAAATATTGATAAATATTTTACACACAAAATAATTAGATTACAAAATGCCCACAATTGACTTATTATGATTGTATACAGTATCAATCCCTATAAGATTTTAATCATTTCAACCATATAAGAGAATGCAACACAAACAAAGCTGAATCTAAAATGGTGTGAAGGCCTTCTCTGCTTTGACCAGCATCATCTCCTGTGGAGGATCATTACCAACATGAGGAGGAGGAGGAGGAGGAAGCTCTCTCCATCCCTCCACCCTGACTTCAGGGGGCATGATGGCAGAGGGAGAGAAAGGAGGGAAGAAGAGGTGGGAGGCCATGCTGGGAGAGAGGAAATCTTCCATGTGCCGGTTAGAGTGGCTAGAGGACATTTCACGCTAATGCTGGCCAGGCCAATTGAAATGACTGCAGCGCGGCATGATTTGAAGGTCAGGAGACAGTGGATTATATTCCAGTGGTGGTAAAGGAGGGGGTCTGAGGAATAAAAGGGTTCTACCCCCCCCCCCCTTCTCTGGCTGATTGCAGGACAGCCAAGATGGAATCAACACAGTGCCAAACCAGCAGCCATTACTCTTACACAGATCAGTCCCTGCACCAAACTACACCGCAGCCTGCTGCTTTGCGCCCATCAATCTCAATGGAAATTTATCTTCTCGGATATTCAGATTTTCTAGTAAGCACAGGGACAAAAGACAAGGCGTCCCTAGCCCAGATAAATCTAAATAGACCGTGGGTTTTCACAGCATCGTTTATACGGCCTGATCTGTAGCACACATAATATAAATCCTATCTACATGAGGTCAAGGCTAGATTATACTAACATAAATATATATATTTAATTCTTTCTTTGGGATAACAAATCATCCCAACTCTTGCACATTGTGAAATCTTTCAGAAGACCCTACAAAGTCCACAATTATTTCGAATCCTCCCAGTGGATGTGGGGTGACACACAGAGTAAAGAAGCGTATTTGAAACATTGCAGCCCCCAGTCCATAAGGTTCACACATGAGAGTGTAAAAGTTCCTCAGACATGAGAAAGGCATAAAGAGATTATCCACATGAGTGCAGTAATCAGATGTAATAAGATGGGGAATGACCATACGTATTTACCCCGGCCCAGACGCTGTACTATAGACGCTGTGCAGAGGCAGACTCAGAGCTGGCTGGCCCACATGATTACCCAGTGTCTTATTCCTTCAGATGGATATTACAGATTTAACTAATAAGGCAAAAAAACATCCTGGCTAACATGCAAAAGAAAAAAACAACAGCAACAAATAAAGCAACAAGGATGTCATGAGGAGACAGAAAAATCAACAACATTCATGTAATTAAATTAATCCCGCAGAGACGTCGACTGTTTCATCTGCTGTTGTGATGTCATAACATGTGGAGCCTTTGCAGTGTGCTTGCTCTCCTCAGAGAATATACACAGCTCAGGATTGTTGATAAAGAGTCAAATATTTCTGCATTTGTCATGTGTTTCAAACACAGCTGCATATGTGCCCATGTCTGCTTGAAAGCAGGAA
Organism: Salmo trutta; assembly: GCF_901001165.1. Taxonomy (NCBI): domain Eukaryota; kingdom Metazoa; phylum Chordata; class Actinopteri; order Salmoniformes; family Salmonidae; genus Salmo; species Salmo trutta. Next base: position 18,790,544 of record NC_042968.1, read on the forward strand.
AAATAAAAGGAGTGGGTCTGAACTGAAGCACAAGATGCAGATGTTTCCACAGGGCTGTTGACATGCTGATGTCTGGAAACAGCCAATCCCAGACACTCCGCTGACGCTGACAGGACAGAGCTGGACGTCTCATAGGACGAGAGCAGGTGTCACTCATCCGACACAGCCAACGGAGCTGCCTCGTGTGTCGGAGGCATGTGGGACACAAGTCTACCATATCACACACAAACAAAAAGGTTCACTGCCAAATCATTGCAGCGATACTGCTCCACAGTAATCCTGTACTTGACTATTTTACACAGTATGGTCATGATAGTAGTTATAAGGTGAAATATACTGCAATAGTTGTACATTGGCAACAATACATATATGACCTGCACGTTCAGTACTACTGCTACTATATAGTCCAATACAACATATTTTTATGACACTACAGAGATCACACAAATGACCAGGACTAAGACGTTACACACCCACAACAACTTGATATGAGTTGTACAATGCAATATAGCAACCTTCCAGTGTGTATGTGTGGGTTGTGTGTTTACATGTGTGTGTATGCATGTGTTTGTGTGAGTGCGTGTGTGTGTGTGAGTGCGTGTGTGTGTGTGTGTGTGAGAGAGAACGAGAATATTTTGGGGCTAAGGAAAACCAAAGTACATGATAGTGTACTTGTGAATTGAGAAAACCAAAGCAACCTATGCATCGACATACGGCTGTGTCGAACAACAAATAATTCCAATTATAATTTTGTTTCGCTTTTCAATTTACCACGACTTCATATACCTACAGTTAATTGCTTTATGAACTAAATAATTTTCATTTTTAAATTATCACAGTTTATAATTGCTCAGCTGCACAAAATTAATAAGTTGTGAGCTTAAATTAATTAATTGGAAAGAATTAGATGAGCTAAGCATTTCAAAGCTGGGACAAACATTTGATTTAAAATTTAATTAGCTAATTTAGCAAATATAAAATAAATAATACAGTAGACAAATTTGTAAACATATTCAAGATAATAATAAAAAAATGTAACGTTGTTGATTATAAAATACAAATAACTTACATATTTCATACCTTGTGAAATATCCAATTAATTGTAATTTGAGAAACACAAATGTTGTTGAAGCAATTCAAAGTTCATTATGATTATGGTTGCACCTGTCAGAAACATCAGTATTTACATGTCATATGACTCACATCATATCTTCCACACTAAGATCAGGCTTTAAAAACTGCTTATTTCCCATGTAACAGCCCAAACAGAAAGGTGATGTCCAGGTTGGTAGTGTGGCATGGCCTGTGGAAGGTGTGGAAGGTGTGTAGTATGGAGTGATACAGAGTGTGAAGCGTGGAGTGATACAGAGTGTGGAGTGTGGAGTGATACGGTCAGTCAGGGTGCTAAAGTGAAACACTTAGTTCCCCCAGTGGCTCCTAGCCCTGTCAACCTCTGCAGGCGATAACAGGGGACCAAGGTAGCAGCCCCGGCAATCCCATGCACGTCTGAATGGCTGCCCATGCTAAGCCCCTAAAGCAGGCATTAATCCTGGATTTTGGGAGCAGAGCCGAGTTTGGCACATTATCATAGTAAGGCCCGGACCTCAGCCTCTATTCAATCACTGTGTGGGAGCAAAGACGCCTATGGGACAACCAACGCTACAACTGGTCCAATCACATGTCAGGAAATATATATTCAGATCGCAAATCAAAACGCTTGAATTCAACATGGTCAATAGCAGGTCTTGACTTAGGTCTTCATTAAACATTTCCTAAAATTCTAAATCCAAAAATCAATACCCATGTTGAAAAACAATTGAATGAATAATATTCCAAACTGCACAATGCAAGTGATTCAAGATGTAAAATTCCACTGATATCTTTCTCACAGATACAGGTTTTGAGATAATATAATGACCTTTTGCACTGTGTATGCATTTAGAATTGTAATATACTGCAAATGTATTACTGAACAAAAATATAAACACAACATGTAAAGTATTGGTCCCATGTTTCATGAGCTGAAATAAAAGATCTCAGAAATGTTCCATACCCACAAAAAGCTTATTTCTCTCAACATTTCTGCCTGCACAAATTTGTTTACATCTCTGTTAGTGAGCATTTATCCTTTGCCAAGATTATCTATCCACCTGACAGGTGTGGCATATCAAGAAGCTGATTTAACAGCATGATCATTACACAGGTGCACCTTGTGCTGGGGACAATAAAATGTCTCTCTAAAATGTGCAGTTTTGTCACACAACACAATGCCACAGATGTCTCAAGTTTTGAGGCAGCGTACAATTGGCATACTGACTGCAGGAATGTCCACCAGAGCTGTTGCCAGGGAATGTAATGTTATTTTCTCTACCATAAACCGGCTCCAACTTCGTTTTGGAGCCGGCTTCACCACTGCAGACCAAATGTAACCACGCTAGCCCTGGACCTCCACATCCGGATTTTTCACCTGCGGGATCGTCTGAAACCAGCCACCAGGACAGCTGATGAAACTGAGGAGTATTTCCCTCCCAGGCCCATCCATGACTGCACCCCTACCCAGTCATGTGACATCCATAGATTAGAGCCTACTGAATTTATTCAAATGACTAAGTTCCTACTATGAACTCAGTAAAAATTGTTGAAATTGTTGCATGTTGCGTTTATATTTTATTCAGTATAGCTCACCTTTGGATGATGTACAACAAAGGCATTATTTTTCCAGTATTGTCATCCAATTCATATGTTCAAACACTAAAACACACGCCTCTCTTCCTACAGCTGTTCTCTAATTCAGCTGAGGCACAACAATCTCTTCCTGCTCTCGGCTCTCTGGCTGGAAAAAGAGGTCTGTAGTTGAATGTGATTGGCCTGTCTGGCTTTCTGTGGCCAGCCTTTCCCCTCCAGACAGACACATAGCCAGGCCACCTCCAGCTCCAGCCCAGCCTAGCTCCAGACGGATGCTGCCCCAGATTAGCAGGCCAGATAGCAGCAGACCCAAAAACATTAAGTGCCCAGTGTAACCGATGTGAAATGGCTAGTTAGTTAGCGGTTGTGCGCGCTCTGAGACCTGAAGTAGTTGTTCCCCTTGCTCTGCAAGGGCCGTGGCTTTTGTGGCGCGATGGGTAACGATGCTTCGTGGGGTGTCAGTTGTTGATGTGTGCAGAGGGTCCCTGGTTCAAGCGCAGGTTGGGGCGAGGAGAGGGACGGAAGCTATACTGTTACATTGATGCTGTTGACCCGGATCACTGGTTGCTGCGGAAAAGGAGGAGGTCAAAAGGGGGGTGAGTGTAACCGATGTGAAATGGCTAGCTAATTAGCGGTGGTGTGCGCTAATAGCGATTCAATCGGGTAACGTCACTCGCTCTGAGACCTGAAGTAGTTGTTCCCCTTGATCTGCAAGGTCCATGGCTTTTGTGGCGCGATGTGTAACAATGCTTCGTGGGGTGTCAGTTGTTGATGTGTGCAGAGGGTCCCTGGTTCAAGCCCAGGTTGGGGCGTGGAGAGGGACGGAAGCTGTACTGTTACACCAGCACAAAGCTCCTCACCACACATCTGCATAAATCACAACATCATATTCTCCTCTCCTCCTGACACCCCAATACACCCCAATACTCAAACTCTCCCTTCGACCAATATATACATGGATGATGATAAATAAACACACACACACACTTTCTCTCCCTCTGCTTATCTATATATCTAACTCACAAGCACACACAGACAAGTGTGTCCACATTAGGGTTGCACATTTTCCTCTAATCAGGATTTCTGGAAAACCAGGGAATTTACTGAAAGTTCCCTGAATTTTTCAACTATAGTCCACACACAAATAAACATGTGAAAATCCAGGGATGACGGCTTAAGGGCTAAGGTTGGGGCTGGGGCTGGGGGGGGGTCGCTCAGATAAATCTGCCTGCACAGTATGGGACCTGAGTTATGATCTGAGATACAAACAACGACAGGGAAGCAAAAGGGGAAAACATCAGCAATTGAAGACAGGCCAACAGGAGAAAGCAAGAGAGAGAGAGAGAGAGAGAGAGAGAGAGAGAGAGAGCCAAATGAAAAAACAAACCTAAATCACAGCAAGCAACACACTAACACACACACACACACACACACACACACACACACACACACACACACACACACACACACACACACACACACACACACACACACACACAGGAGCAGCAGCTCATCTCACATGCCAGTTTGAGCCTTCATATTACTACATGTATTAATATGTGCTGGTCCTCTAAATATTTCACCAACTGCAACATGCTGTGTATGGTGGTAAGTTACACAACATACTCTGTGGTTTTGAAACCAGTGCATTTCAACATTTACAATTAGGGGGATTTAGATGGAGTTTTCTGGATATTACATTTCTATTTGCTTGTGTGTGAATGTGTGTACATACAATTAACTTATGTGATGATGCATTTGAAAAATAATTAACCTACATTTAATCAAAACCATACATAGAAGTAAATACAGAAGTAAATATTGTGTACCCAGCCAACACATAATATTCTGATAACCACATGTTTCTTAGAGCTTGGTGAGAGCGAGGTTGTCCTATGGTTATTTTGCATACAACCTTCCCACAACTTCTAGCTGCTAGCAGGGTACTCTTGGTCTGCTTAGTATCTAGTGACCCTGCAGGGAGGTTTACAATGGTGTATTGTGGGATGTGTGGTTTTAAACATAGCTGTGAGGAAACATGGCACACCTGCTCTCTACAGTACCTGTGTTAACGTGCTCAGTGTGATTGTGTGTGTGTGTGTGTGTGTGTGTGTGTGTGTGTGTGTGTGTGTGTGTGTGTGTGTGTGTGTGTGTGTGTGTGTATGTGTGTGTGTGTGTGTGTGTGTGTGTGTGTGTGTGTGTGTGTGTGTGTGTGTGTGTGTGTGTGTGTGTGTGTGTGTGTGTCTGTAGTCCTCCTGCTGGACTGAGTTAATTTCCTCGTTCGGACTCAAATGGATTTCAGCCCTGGAATAAATCACTGTCGTTACAGAAACAGAGCGACAGCTATGATGGATGGCTGAAATGTTTGTGTTGATGTCTTTAGTGTTGCTGACAATTTGGTAGTCCTGGCTTTTCCAATTTTCTTTTGAGTGTGGCTAAACGTGTCTAAGTGCTGACACATACCTTAAGTCCCGCCGTTTCCCCCTTCCAAATCGCAACCACATTCATACTTCTGAAATTATAGTTCAAAACAGAAAAAAATCAAACCAACATTTTTAAAAACATTTCCAGAAAAATAAGAATTTCAAAATGAACTACCAAAGTGAGAAGTAAAAGACAACATACTTTTTCCCACCACAAAGCTCTATTACAAAATCTAATGATGATGCGGACCTGACTGTACATGAAACGCCATTGGCGGAGGAAATGGCGGACACCATCTTGGTTGGTGTGTATGTGTGGTGTGCACCACGGTGTGGGTTACTGTGCTTCCTGCACCTGTGTGTGTGCGGGTCACGGGTCCAATGACCCCCTCAGTGTGTAATATGTCACCACATGAGACAGCTAGTGTTTGGCGTGTTTGGGAGTCATGAGTGTCTGTCCATCAGTGCTGGCCGGAGCATCCCAATGACCACATACACACATACAGGATGAAATGGCCGGAGCATCCCAATGACCACATACACACATACAGGATGAAATGGCCGGAGCATCCCAATGACCACATACACACATACAGGATGAAATGGCGGCAAAGTGCGCTTTTATTTATCTTTTCAGCACAGCCACCGCTTTTATTTTTCCGGCACGGCCCCCTTTCCCCCGATCCCATTCTCTGGCCCACTCACTACTGACCATGGGGGGGACCCCCTTCCCTCCCCCTTCCGCCTCCCCCTCACTCCCAAAAATATAGACAGCCTCACAACCATACACATGTGTGCGCACACACACACACACACACACACACACACACACACACACACACACACACACACACACACACACACACACACACACACACAGTTTGATCCAGTCAACTTACACAAGCAGAAAATATGAGTACAAACAAATATGATAATAACACACACAAATATAGATACTTTACACTAAAATGTAATGCAATGTAAAATGTTATACAAATAAACACACACACAGACACCCATTCACTAAAATGTAAACACACACATGCACAAACGTACACAAACACACACAGTCTATACACTAGTATACACTTGGCCTGCTCCAGCAGCCAGACCCACACATCCAGCTTTTCCACCTGCTCCCACCTGGCAGGATCAAACAGTAGCACACTTCCCACAAACTTGTAAAGAATCAATACTTTCTCCAGCAAAACGCAGCAGTCACAGCCCAGGTTCCAGACTTACTGGACTCAGAGAGGAAGAAGAGGAAAAAAATAGATTCCACAGAGCAAAAATAAAAAAGGAATTTACTGACCTTTCTGTATTTTCTCTTTATTTTCCCTCTGACGTCCAATCCCCACTGTCTCTTCTGGTACTGCTTGTCCTCTACCTACAGTAGTAAGTCATGTAGGAGCTGACTCCTGCTCTGGCTCCTGCTCAGCGCTAGCTACTGTACTGACTATTAGTGTGATTTCACACTCTGCAGCCTAGCCTCCTGTCCTTAAGGGGACGGTGAATGTGCTGCTTATTTAGAAGCCGGCGCGCAGGCAGGCAGTACCTGGGCTTGCAGGCAGGCTGGTTAAACACGAGGCAACATCCACAGTGCATAATACCCTCTCTCTCTCTCTCCTCCACACACACACACACACACGCCACGTTCTCTCGCTCACTCGCTGGCTGGCTCGCAAGACAGGCACCGGTACAGACACACACACATGCACGCGTTCTCTCAGAGGTCTCTCTACCTTGGCTAGGATAGCAGGCAGTGTGAGAATACACACACAGGAACACACTGAGCTTGGCAGGCTGCTCCGTGCTGTCTCCTTCTCTCTAAGTGTTTAGGAGACAATTTCAACAAGGGATTGTTCCCAATCTACTAGGGAGATCCACATGGATGAGTTATAATATGCTTGCCACTCTCTCTCTCTCTCTCTCTCTCTCGCTCTCTCTCATTCTGTCTCTCCCTCTCTCTCTTTCTTTCTCTCTATCTCTCTCTCGCTCTCTCTCCCCCTCTCCCTCACTCTCTTGCTCTCATGCTAGTTGTTTTAGCCTATTATCGAGCCGTCACTGTTCTCTGTTCTGGAGGAAACCCTTCTTTTCTTGGATTCTGTCTTTCTCCCTCCTCTGGATGTGTGGCGTGGGGGGGTAAACACTGACTCCTGCTGAATGTGTATTAGTCAAATGTATTATTTATTGCAAACCTGCATTCAATTTTTTTATATATATATGCTGGTGGATTGATGCTAGGGGGAAGGTTTCAGGAGCAGCAGTCGGTGCCTGCATCAGCAGTGAAGGGGTGCAGGGAAATTATGTGGGTGTTTGGGGGAGGCGGGGTCTGGGCTGGGGGTTAGGGGGGAAGGGCCGACTGGTCAGGATTTGGGATGGGGGGCCTGAAGGGAGGTGAAAAGAATACATAAGATATTATTTTAATTTATTTATTTATTCAATAACTCTGCTCGCCTTATCAGCCAGGGTGCCGCTTAATGGCATCACTGCCGGCTCCGCCAAGCTGTCCCAAATCAGCCTGCCCCTCATTTTTCATCAAAATGACTTCAATTCACTTCAGTGTGTGTGTGTGTGTGTGTGTGTGTGTGTGTGTGTGTGTGTGTGTGTGTGTGTGTGTGTGTGTGTGTTTGCCTGTGATTACTCCATGACCAAAACATGCATTACATTTAGAGAACACTGTCGTATTTCAGTCTCAAGCATCTGAGTGGAAAAAAACTGCTATTTTATGATAATATTACAGCGATTTTATGATTAGGTGAAATATAAGAAATGTTATTATAATAAATGAAAAATACTATATCTACATATTTGTTTGTTCATAATTACTTACACAGCTCTATCTAACCCACTTCCTGTAACATTTGGTTTTCTTGTTGAGTTTAGCCATATGGCAACAGTTAACGACTGCACTTTTGAGGACATCTTTGGAACATTTCAAAACAATGCAATATTCCCTTCATAGAAACTATATGTCAAACCACTGCCAATTTACTAGTCCCACAGTCATTTCCTCCTACTTATTTCTAAGTGCTGATTCTATAGAACTGCATTTTAAATACAGTATCAAATGGATCTAAAGACAGTATACTTCTCCCTGCACGGTCTTCACCCTAGACCTCAGCTCAGCAGGGGTTCAAAAACTCTGTATGTGTCTGACAGCAAACGGTGTTTGCGTCCACATCCACATTAAAAACCCAGAGAGACTGAGGGAGAGACTCAGAGAGCCAGGGAGGGAAGCGGAGAGAGGCAGGCAGCCTGAAAATGACTGTGTAAGCTGGTGCTGCCACACTGACCAACGGCCCCCCCCGGCCCCCGCATCCCCACAGGGACCAGCACAGAGCCAGGAGTGTGACCACGCAGCGCTCCCCCAAGACCCTGTCAGCACAGTGAGAGGAGAGCAGGGTGGAGTGGACGGCTTAACCAGAGAAACACAGTGGCCAGCATCAACCTCCAATCACAACAGGCTCTACACGACCACTGGAGGTAGCCACTCACAGTCAAGTTCAAGTTCAAATACAGATTGTCTATCAATCCAGAGCCATGATCAATATGGGCTGCATTACATCACTAAAATACTGTGCACGGCACGTCGAAGTTGTTCAAAAAGCAGGTTGAATATAACAATAATAACAAGAATATGGGACAAGATTGTGGACTACAGAAGGAATGAAGATGGCGTGCAAATCTACATCCACACGCTGCCCATAATCAAACACCATGGCACATAATGTACTGTTCAATACTATTCTTTATATCATTGTGGTCACACCTGTCACCCCTAGAAGAACAGCTAATATAGAGCCTGTTAACACCCCTAGTACTCTGCCCAGCCAGGATATGCCTCTATCTGGCTGCCTGCTGCTGGAGGAAAAGATGGGGAGCCAGGGCTGACCCAGGCCATTCTGCTGCTGGAGGAAGAGATGGGGAGCCAGGGCTGACCCAGGCCATTCTGCTGCTGGAGGAAGAGATGGGGAGACAGGGCTGACCCAGGCCATTCTGCTGCTGGAGGAAGAGATGGGGAGCCAGGGCTGACCCAGGCCATTCTGCTGCTGGAGGAAGAGATGGGGAGCCAGGGCTGACCCAGGCCATTCTGCTGCTGGAGGAAGAGATGGGGAGCCAGGGCTGACCCAGGCCATTCTGCTGCTGGAGGAAGAGATGGGGAGCCAGGGCTGACCCAGGCCATTCTGCTGCTGGAGGAAGAGATGGGGAGCCAGGGCTGACCCAGGTCACTCTAGCAGCACCATTAGGGTTTAAACATAGCTGCAAAATGACTCCATTGACATTACCATCCAATCTCAATCATTTTAGGGCGATTTTACGCCAGCAGGAGCAGAGAATATTTTTGGGATCTCAGATTGTTCTGGCAATTCTCACAACTTCTTGGGAGGAAAAATGTTTAATATGCATTTTACATTTGTATCACAATTTTTTTTTTTACAATCATGATGAAAGTGGCCATTTTAGACATTTTTAGACCTGTACCTGCCTCCTGTACCTGCCTCCTGTACCTGCCTCCTGTACGACCCTGTGATCTGTGAACTGAACATGATACAGACAACATCTTGCTGGCATTATAGTCCTTATAGTGTGCTCTAACATATGGAGTATGTCTAGATTCTGAAATACACATTTTCACATTCATTTATTCAACATAAAGAATATTAATATCTCAAAACTACCCTTTCTTATTTAGCTATTTTTAGACATATTGTTTGTAACAATATACTCTTAAAACACATCACATGTCCAGAGAGGGCTCTCTGGTACTTTTAATGATATGACCCATTTTATACACTAACCAATCACAGCCCTCCTTTAGGATTGCACATTCAGCAAGTCACCAGGCCACTCTGAAAATGGGATTTATTTGTACACTACATTGTTCCAAACAATGTCTTAGAGTTAACAAAATCAAAAAGAGTCATTTGGAGATATTAATATTTTTTATGTTGAGTAAATGAATGTGACATGTTGTTGTTGAATCTAGACATACTCCATATGTTAGAGCACACTATAAGGACTATAATGCCAGCAAGATGTTGTCTGTATCATGTTCAGTTCACAGATCACAGGGTCGTACAGGAGGCAGGTACAGGAGGCAGGTACAGGAGGCAGGTACAGGAGGCAGGTACAGGAGGCAGGTACAGGTCTAAAATTGTCACTTTCATCGGGATTTTCTCAAAAGTGGTTTGTAATACAAATGTAAGAAGCATGTCAAACATCATTCCTCCCAATGAAGTTTTTATGTGAGAATTGCCAGAACAATCTGAGATCCCAAAAATATTTTCCACTCCCGCTGGCGTAGAATCACCTTTTAATACTATCATAATCATGAGAATTTCTAATATTCTTTTTATAAGCCATGGTAAACAAGATAATTAATTTCCTTCGCAGAATCGTCTTAGATTGAGAGAGAGAGAGTGGAAGAGAGGTAGAAAAGAGACAGAGAAAGACAGGGTGGAGTTGAAGGAGAAAAGAAAGAGAGAGAGAAAGATCCCCCCTCCTCCTCCCCCTGACCCCATATAGTCAGATAGAGAGTCTGTCCCTCAGCAGCACCTCACAGCCCTATCATCATCACCATGTTTAAGTGCATTAAAGATGGGGATTGGCTCAAATTAACACGCAGGATAATTCATATTAATGAGTGGTCCGTGTTAGCAGTGACTTCTAAATGGGTTAAGTACAGGAGGAGATGTGGAGACCTGTCAGTGCTCAGCTTCAATTAGCTACCAGAGCCAACCACCAGCCCAGCTCAGCCTACCTCAGACCAGACCGCTCAGTTGTGACCGCTGGATGACCGTGTCCTGACCACTAGAACCCGCTCAGACCTTTGTTTGCATTCTGTTGACCAACCTCTCTGACCTGTAGCGTCCCACACTAAACACCAAACAATCCCAGGTACAGCAATCACTCTCTGCTCTCTCCTCTGTTTTTCAACTTTCCATTTTCCTGAATAGCATTATTATATATTATTAACATTTCTGAATTATTACTCATTTTCTTCTTAAAAATGGAGTGCTTTAATTCACATTTGAAGTACTCATCAAGGCTGAGTGGTGAAATGAATGTGGAAGGATACATTATATTAGCAAAAATGCAAAGAGTGCATTAACAATATATAGTAATAATAAAATATTAACTATTCATTTCAAAAATATAATTTGCTCTGGCAATAATGGACTTTTCATTAATTCCATCACCTCATTTATTTTTTGAAGACTACTGCTCTTACCTCCTTGAGTAGTCCTGTGAATAATACGTTTTCATTATGTATTGAATACTGTACATCCAATGCAGAGAATGTCCCTAACGTGTACTATATATTCACTATTTCCACATCATAACACCCTAACGTGTACTATATATTCACTTTCATCAGAAACATATGCAAAATAGGACAAGGGAGCACCAGTTAGGGTCTTTAGCATAAAACACTTCACCTGGATGGGTCATGGTACAGTCGATAGATCTACATTACAGTCTGTTTGCCATTAGCCTGTATATCAACCACTGAGTATCACAGTTTACTAAACATCATCCAAAAAAAACTAAATAGGAAAAACCACTACGAACAAGTACATTTTTATCCACACTGAGATTTTGTAGAGTCCAGAACTCTAACTCTCATGATCACCTTGGTGGGCTGACCTGCAGTGTTAAAGCAGATAACCAGAGTTACATGTGGACAGCATGCCACTTACCATCAGGGGACGGACGGACGGACTGACGGACTGACAGGGCTGTCTAAAGCCCCTGTTAGTGTGGATCCTTACAATGGCAGCTACGCTGGGCTGGGGGAGCAGCTGTCCTTACATGGGGGTGTGAGGAGGAGGAGGAGGAGGGAGGACGGGGCTAGCTCTGTCACCATCGTGTGCTCTAGTCACAGCAGAGGCTGACTCAGTGCGCATGCCCAGATACACATACTGCTCCACACACTGTCACTGTGGCTAAAGGTGCTCATAGCATATAATTAACAGTAGTGGGCTCTGGAGATGGGCTGCGGTGGGGAGAAGCAGAGGTGCAGCGGTATCGAGCGTAATGAAGGCGGCTCAGGGAGAGAGAGGGGTCTGCAGTGGTTTGGGGGATGGCTGTGTGTGCATGCTCAGCTGAAGCCCCACTGCTACCAAGGCCAATATCACTGAGAGCCCAATTGCTTTCTGAAGAGCTTTCCATTGTCTGTGGTGATGAACTTGAGCTCTGGCCTCCAACCCAGGGGTCCGTCTGTCTAATCTTCCCCCCGTGCTGCACCCTCACCCCCATGCCTGCACCCCCCCCCTCTCTCTCACACACACACACACACACACACCCCAGCTGATGCCTGCCATGGGTGTGTGAGGAGGGGAGCGGTGACCAGCATCTTCTCAACACTGCTGAATATAAAACGTGATAATGAGAGGGGCGAGAAAATGGCTCCCCTCGCAGACATGGCTGCTGCTGCTTACTGATGGCCAGACAACAAGAGCCACAGAGAAAAAGGTCACCTTTTAATCCCCCTCCCTCTCTTTCTATTGCATTCCCCCTTATTGTTCATTTCTTGCTCCCCTATCTCACACACCTTTTCCCTGTTCCCTCCTGGTCATCTCCCTCTCCCCATCCAACATGCGGATGCAGGCGTATTATTTAAGAGACAAAGGAAGGGAATCTTGGGAAGAGACAGGTGGCTGCTTCTGAGTGATGAGAAAATTACGTGAAATAAAAATAAGTGTGCCCCTTCCCCTCGTTGGTAAAGCTCAGTAGAAAATAGGAGCAGCCCCCCCCCCCCCAGTTAGATTTCAGCTCCCCATAGAGCACCATGGTCCAGTCAGACGGATTCATTTTTCCCCTGTTACTCTCCCAACGTCATGTTTCTCTATTTTCTCTAACGGTCGGTTATACACAGAATGTTCCAAATGCATCTCAACTGCTTGATTTCTATTGTCATAGTAACAAAGCACCAAGTTAAAGAATATAAATGTTGATTCTGCAGAATGAGGAGTAGGGGTAAGGGGGCAGGGGCTCTTGGGGAACATAGCCCATGTTAAATCACTCCATCTGGAAGATGAATGGCGTGTTTCAGAGTCCCCTCGTCTCGGCCGTGTGGCCGGTGCGGTGGCAGTGGGCCGGCTGGGGCCCCAGTAGGTTGGGTGGGGGTAGCCGTCGATGTGGATGGTTAGAAAGGGGATAACGAAGCAGGGCCCAGACCAGTGGCTCCACTACACTACGGCCTAGTCACAAGGCTCCCTAGGGCAGGCACAGAGAACTGCCATCATCAACTCACTGTCCTCCTCTCTCTCATATGTCTGTCTGCACCATCAGAGCTTCACGACCCAGAGAGACTGAATTACAGGAGTCAGTCCTGGCGTCAGGTGTGTCGGGCTATTACTTTATATAGCCATAAATTCCTAAATTAGCTTGTTCATTTATCGATCCACTGGCATTTAAGAAGTATACAGTACAATTGGTACAAGGCCAGAGTTTGAAATTGAAATTCCAGTGTTTATTGTGCATTATCAAGAGTGAGGTCCTATTTTCTAAAAGTAGTTTCTAAGGTGGAGAACAAATATCTTGACCTAGTATAATGGTTGCCTTTGGTGGAAAACAACAAAAGCTATAAATATAATATATAAAATAATATGTTTTAATCATCAGGGCCCTGCATTATTTCTTTATAAACTCTGAATCTCCTTCCTGTTGTACTCTGGCCTGTTCTAAAGGATAACGGCAGCCATAGCAGGAGGTCATAGGGTCATGGCATTGGTTATAAAAGACACATATGAAAGCAAACAGCCTAATTTTCAATGCAACCACACTAAACATACAAACGGGTAAAGAGCCCACTCACCTGCTTTTCAAACTGGAATGTGAGACAAACAAGTTGATAGAGTTTATCAAAATGGCAGGCAATTAGAGTGTTTGTGACCTTGGTTTTGCCTGCTAAATTAGAGTCATTTCAGTGGTATGGAGTCATACGTGTTGGAAGAGAAAAAAATCACTGTAGCACTGCAGCTGCTCTGCTCCTGGACAGCCCTAAATGAAATATCCTAAAATCTATTAGGCTAAACAGCCCGAGGAGAGACTTTCTCTCACTTTAGAAAAATTACAGTAAACTCAGGCAATCACGCCGCCAATCAATTATGCATGGATTATATTCTTCATGGACTGTGTAAAATGTCTTATGTTAATTTCTCTAAATATACATTCCTATGAGTTTCCAGAGGCTGCCTCCCTCCGAATGCATTCCTTCCTTCCAAATGAGTGTTTTCCCAAAGATGTATCTGCCTCTCGCTGCTAAATGAAATGAAAAGGACATGGCTGGGATGTGACTCTTCCATATGTAACAGAGCCACAGGAAAGGCTTGGAGGCTCTGTTCATCTACACACATTAAATAAATAGTCTCAAAACTACTGAGACAATCTGAAGATGTGCTGGACTGCTGGTTAGCACTATTTGTTCCAACTCAATGTGTATATGAGAAAATGGAGAGAAAGAGAGGTAAAGAAGAGAGAAATAGAGAGAGGAAAAGAAGAGAGTAAGAGAGAATGTGTAAGGCAGAGTAAGGTAAAAGGGGGAGGGGTCAGCGTGGCCCTGGCCGGAGGGACGTTGACCTGACCTGTCTGGGGGTTGAAGCACTAAGTCATCCAGTCAGTCCCAGAGGACCCCATGGTGCTGTGCTCTGAGGCCCTAAGCCCAGATGACTGATAATGACCTCTGTTTGTCTGGTCAGGCCCTGATGGAAGGTATTGACAGGCCTACTGACCACTGATCAGCATCAGTGAGCTGCTACAAGTGGTCAGTGTGTTAATAACAGGTGACCCTGTGGCCCCTGGACTCTGACCAGTCATGGCGGAATGTGTGTGTGTGTGTGTGTGTGTGTGTGTGTGTGTGTGTGTGTGTGTGTGTGTGTGTGTGTGTGTGTGTGTGTGTGTGTGTGTGTGTGTTTGTGTGTGTGAGAGAGAGAGAAAAAGAGAGAGAGAAAAAGAGAGCGAGAGAGACATTGGGTGTGAATTAGGTAGGTACCTGACTGCTGAGACTATGGCCCTAAAGGTTTTTAACAAAGATAAACCAAATCAATTCATTCCTAGCTCGGACCTCAAAATATCTGACAGTGACACCCGAAAGACTCTAGTCCAGTGTCACTTTGATTATGCCTGCACATGATGGTTCACCAGCAGCCCAAAACATCTAAAGAATAAGCTACAGACCAGCCAAAACTGCTGAGATTTGCACTTAAACCCCCTCGTACTCATCTGAAGGTCGAGCATTTTAATCAGCTAGGCTGGCACAGTAATATTAATTCAACTTGGTCTGGTCTACATAATTATTACTGACTCAGCCCCCAGGTACCGATCAAATTATTTGACTTATATTAGAGATGTCCACCAATACAACACCAGAACCAGAGACACTCTGGTAAGAACAACTTTTTATACACTGAGTTTACAAAACATTAGGAACACCTGCTCTTTCCATGACTCAGACTGAACAGGTGAATCCAGGTGAAAGCTATGATCCCTTATTGATGTCACTTGTTAAATCCACTTCAATCAGTGTTGCTGAAGGGGAGGAGACAGGTTAAACAATACTTTTTAAGCCATAAGACAATTGAGACATGGATTGTGTATCTGTGCCATTCAGAGGGTGAATGGGTAAGACAAAATATTTAAGTGCCTTTGAACGGGATATGGTAGTAGGTGCCAGTTTGAGTGCGTCAAGAACTGCAACACTGCTGGGTTTTTCACACTCAACAGTTTCCCGTTTGTATCAAGAAAGGTCCACCACCTAAAGGACACCCAACCGCCAACTTGAGACAACTGTGGGAAGCATTGGAGTCCAAACCATGCCAACCATAAATTTCTTTCAAAAGAATGTCAAAAGCTGGCTAATGATGGAGCAATAGAAGAAGAGATCATGTCTGTATGTAATGCTCTAGAGCCCTTAAACTCAACTCTGGACCTTGAAGCCAGTTCCTCCATTTTCTTTCATTGTTCCCCTCTAATCAGGGACTGATTTAGACCTGGAACACACGGTGTGTGCAATTAATGATCAGGTAGAACAGATAACCAGCGGACCTCGTAGGGTAAGAGTCGGTACCCCTGCTGTAGGCTATTACAATGTGGTACTTTGTTTTGGTATGTGTTATATGTGTACAGCTAGTAGGCTAGCTCTACCGTGTAGAATAGGACTACTATGTTTATGTTACTCATTTCTGAACCATTTATTTAAGAGGACCACAATGGAAGTACGTTACCTAACTTTTTTGTGTCATCCTCGCTGATTTTAAATGCATTATCCACATGTGGCTGTATTGTGTTTTATTAAATTGTCAAATAATTCTAACGAGCCTCCGTCTAGTACACTTTATCTGATCATAAGTTAAAAAAGAAAATACTGCCATTCAAAAGTACATAAACGCTACGTCACGTAAGCATCTTGCACGCACCCACAAACACACACCCACCCACGCACGCACGCACGCACGCACGCACGCACGCACGCACGCACACACACACACACACACACACACACACACACACACACACACACACACACACACACACACGCTCCTCCACAGAGACCTCTTGTCTACTCCTTACTAACTTTCCAGACACTTCCTGATGACGCTACCAATGTCCCCCTCTTAGATTACATGAAACACAATCCACCCTTACACACTCATTCATTTTCTTTCACTCTTTTTTTCTTTCTCGGTGTGTAACTGAGACCTTGAACATATACACATTTAATAGAACTAATAGAATCGTTATCAAATCCAGATCAATACACATCTAGCCCCAGCGTCCTTAAAAGGCAGCCATATTGAAATACAACACTGTCTGCTCTTCCTCCATCTGACGCTGTTGCCATCAGACAGGAATGACTAGACAGGCACATTACAGCTAATCAACCCTGCACAAAACACCCTTTATTAATGCATGTCTTTGATGCTGCATGGGAACCTTTCAAAGGGAATGCTGTAGTTGCTGTGCCTCAGACAACACAAATGAGATGCTTCCTATTACCTTGGATGGGATCGACTATGTGGCTGAGGTCAAACGAACTTAAGCCTCTATGTCTCATGAGGCATAGGCCACTCCAGGGAATCAAACTGAACTAAAATGTTTTGTTTTCTCTCTCGCTGTATCTCATTTTCGTAAACAGAAATGTTTGGGTAAATGTGTAGTTTGGGAGAGGGTGAGGGGAAATTGATACCAATCTACTAATTTCACTATGGCTAAATAAAGCAGTAGGATTAATTGAACTTCTATTTGGTATTGGTAATGAGGACATGAACATGACCCTCACAAAATATTCCAACCTGACATCTTTGTGAGGGCTGGGGCCCGAAACAAACAGCTTTTTTATTTCACATTTTCTACTGCTGACATTCACTGCTGGTCACCAAGCAGGGGTTTTATGATTCAGGGTCATTTCACTGACCCCTGAGACTCAGGACAAATCAGTCATCCTTATTGTGATAAATCTCATAATTCGCCCTGCAATTTTGATGAGCAAGAGCAGTATGTCAAATCTGTTTTTTTTCTTCTCTGTTTTAAATGTACGGTATTGTCAAACCTTTTCAAACTGTCCACATTTGTGTCTCTGATAATTAAATGTGTTTATGTAACCATTTTTTAAAAACTGATCTTCATTTTAGACCGAAATCTGCTCTGCACCTGTTGCACAACAAAGTCAAAACATGAGCACTTCTCTCATAAAATAACAAAATAAGGACATACAAATTCATAGACATATCCAGTACCAAGCTCATCCTGCTGCCAGCCTTACTTAGGACCGTATGTGACAGTCACATCCAACAGCATTGCACCATTATATAGAGTTAACTTTCCTGATTAATCAGCAATCAATATTCTGGAAGTGAAGTCTTCCTTCTCAGCAGTCCTCCCGGTAACAGTATTAAACCTCACCTACCCAAATAATTCCATTGGTTGATAATTCAAATTTTTGGCTAAAACTTCCTTTCCAAAACCTGGATGGACGAAGACAGCTAACTGTCACATTATAAAGTCTGGTCTTAGTTCTGTGAATAGTGGAGGATGTCTGGGATGGGATGTTATTGAAGAGATCAGCAGGTAGCTCATTTCCCCATGGAAAGCCCCCGGGCCCTGGGCTGGTCAGTGGGGATCAGCTTCAACCACAGCCCTGCTATATGCAGACAGAGAGGGGGACTCTATATGCACACAGAGCAGAGGGAGGACTGGAGGAGACCACCATGACAATCATACAGTTTGGGGACTGAGGTGCCACCACTGTTCATCATCTGACCCTGAACACCCAAAATACCACCCCTTAACTGGCTCCTGGGCAGATACTAAAATATGACATGTGTATTGTGTAAATATTCATCAACGCACACAAATGCAAATAAACAAACTCATGCATATAGACAGAGCAGATGCAATAGGGAAGTGAAAGTTTCTAATTTGAACTCTTGTATTCTGTGAACTAAAAAAATCACCTAAATCTTTTAACTCTTCTGTTGTAACAGCGAGTAAAGACAAATTCCTGGTAGAGATGGAAAGGAGAGCTGACCTGCTGACAGACAGATCTGATGGGAACAACAGTAGTCAACCCCCACTGTGTTTCAGGAACCCACAGTCTTGGTTGTGTCCCTACGATCACACATCACTATTTCACACAAAACACACAATACAGCTACTGTCTCTTGGTTAAAGTAACTATAGCACAGCTGCAGCAAGTACAGCAATAATATTACTATAGAAAGAGGTGGTTCTAAATTAATATGATTGCTCATATAATTAATGTAATCATTCATATTGACAAATTCCACATATACATGTCCCCAGTCTCATTTGATTCAATAAGGTATACATAATATTTAATAATACTGTATAATTATATTATTTTATATCCTTACATTAATAATCACTACCTTTACCTTTCCCCATTAATTCTTCATTATCTTAAATGTTGATTAGATGTGATCTCGGTATACTTTGGAGCCTGTCTATATTTGTCTTTATTTAAAAATTGTTATAATAGTTAACACCGTAAACAATATTTGTTTTCTATATTCATGTTAAGTACTTATGTTAAGTAAAAAACACAAGTCATGGAATATATAAAATATGAACCAATTACAAAAACATAACTGTGACATGACAAACACATCTAACGGTTTATGTATTTTACACCACTATTAAGTTATTTTTTCAATTTGGAATGGATATCTTTTAAAATCTATTTGGAATGGATATCTTTTATAATCAATTTGGAATGGATATCTTTTAAAATCTATTTGGAATGGATATCTTTTATAATCAATTTGGAATGGATATCTTTTATAATCAATTTGGAATGGATATCTTTTATAATCAATTTGGAATGGATATCTTTTATAATCAATTTGGAATGGATATCTTTTATAATCAATTTGGAATGGATATCTTTTATAATCAATTTGAAATCCGTTCTCAATCCAATCAGTTTTTGAGTACTTTACTGTCTCAAATTGAAAGCAAACATATACTTACAGATGTGATAATTTTATGTTTACCAAATTGTATGCAAACTTTTACATAAAATGTAGTGAAATGAATTATATTCATTTGTTATCTAATTTGCTGAGGCAAATCATTTAAAAGGTAAATAATTGTGTGAATCTCATACAGTCTACAACAGGGCACTAAAATTATGAATAAAATCATGTCTGGAACACATGCTAAAAACATGTTTATTCTGATGTCCAGAATGGGCTGAGCTCCACTGAGCATGTGCAGGATACCTTTGACCTTTGCAGTGAGAGCATTCTAACCAACTCTAGTGGTCAGAGGTCAGGTGTGGACAGAGAGATGTCCCCAGACTCAGCCGAACTAATGCAGAGAAACATCTGTTGTCAGCCTGACCGTCCCACACAGCTGTCCCCTCTGAGCCAGGCAGGGCTGGGCCTGGGAACTGCTCAAAGTCAAGTGCATCATCCACTGCCATATGCTGCTGACTGGACAGCACTACACTCACTCCAACTGGACATTGGAACATATTGTTTATAGGGAGTCATTTATCTTCAGTAAAAGGCACACAGCATCCAGTTTCATTTTCACACAAAATGCTGGGTTTGTACTTGAGAATATATCAGTATGAATATTGAAAAAAAATCTGTATTTTTATACTTCATGTCGCGGCATCCTGAAAGTAAAAAACATGAAGCAGAATACAATGTCTTGGAGTGGTCTGAATGGGACGCGTTTGTACTTTCTATATTTTGTACGTTACAAAAAAAGGCAATATTGTCATTATAGCCTATTGTAATCTATTTTTAAACTAAAACAAAAATGTATGTTGTAATATTTGAAAATGCTCTTGACTCTTGCTCATTTCTTGTTTAGAGCTCATAATGACGGATGGTCAATCTACAACTTATTATAATATCAGTAACTACATGGGGGGCTCTCCCTGGTTCTGTCGGTGCTGACCTGGCATCCAGTAATTGAGGCTGATATGGGGTGGGGACTGGGGATATACTGAAAGAGAGTCTGGGAGGGTTCAGAGGGCAAGGGGTGGTCTCAGAGTCACCAGACGAACAGCACCTGAGCACGCACGCACGCACACACACACACACACACACACACACACGCACACACACACGCACGCACGCACGCACGCACACACACACACACACACACGCACTAGACTGATGACAGAGAGATCACCCCTATTCACTTCCTCTCACTTACCTCCCCAGCCTAACATTAGGCTTTAAAGGAACCGTCAAATGATGTCAATACCTGGATCAATAGCTCAGGACGTCTCAGTTTCCCCTGCAGCAAATGAAGTGTATTATACAGCTCCTCTCAGCCTGGGCGCTAGCTACAACTACAGGGGCTACTGCTGCTACTGCTCTCGGCTTGGTGAGTTCCCGCTACATAGCTGCATGCTACATTTCCTCTGGGCCTGCTGGGCTCAGGACTGCGTAGGTACCATGCACAGATCTCATCCATCACACAGCATGTGTCATTACTGTCATTTAAAAATCATTTAAAACAAAACTATGGACCAACAAAAGGGTGTCATTCTCTATTTATCCAAATCCAGCTCACATATTGATACCTCTGCTTTTGTGAAAGGTCTCAACTTATCTGGTGTTATATGCTTACGTTTTAGTTAATCAAATTACAAAAAACGACAACATTTTAGTAGTATATCTTAACAAATATTCAAATATATTCTATATTTTCTGCAAAGTACAACCTGGAAATGGTATGATAATAAATAACAACCTTTTGGTCCACAAATAAGTACAGAGTTGTAATCAGAGACGTGATGAAGGATCTCAGGACAAAACTCCATTGATGGGTGTTTTTCTTGGGTTCTAGCAGGTGCTAAATCAGATGTCAATGTGACAGAGCTAGTCCAGTCAGTCCACAGTCACTACATAGGTTCACTACCAGAGCAGCACACTGTCCAGTTTTCTCAGGTAAGACTCAGCAATAGACACAGTCTCTCTCATTCCCTTCAAGTCTCACCTAAAATAGAATGCCACCAAACACAACCTTCATTTCATACTCCCCAATCACTGCTTAAATGTAACCTTCTCCATCTCTTCCCCTCGTTCTCCCTCCCTCCCTCATTCTTGCCCTTTGAGGGGGACAAATGAAGTGTGTTCCTCATGAGGTCTCCACATATTTCAGTGGGGGAGTAAACCGGTCTGGAGGATATGGGATGGGTATATTATGTATATGGAAAGCCAGTGTGGAGGTTTAAGGAGGAAGCTGCTTGGTCAGCACTGAGCGTACTGGAAATGCGAGCAGACAAAGTGTACACAGGGTTATGGATCTCCCCTTGCATGTAACTGAGCAAGGTCTATTGACCCAAATGTAATTATTTTACCCCCCCCCTCGGCCCTCCCTTTCCCCTTCCTTTCCCCCTCATTAAGACCTACCACTCCTTTTCAAGAAGAAAACTATTCTAATAAATGGTATTTGTTTCGATTAAGCATTAAGAACTGGTATGCTGATGTGATTGGACAGAACTATCAGTAAGGATACCTGTCCCTACATAAAATAAAAGATTACTCGCAATGTATTATTTGTGGCCATTTACTTTTCTAACTACGCAGTATAAGCTCTACATTACTATGAATATTAGATGTATGCATTTGTGTTGTAGAGAAATAAAACAGTATATTTGGCATCTCTCTATCGTAACGTAGTTCAACACTCTACAGTACCTTCAGAAAGTATTCACGCCCTTTGACTTTTTCCACATTTTGTTGTGTTACAGCCTGAACTTAAAATGGATTACATTGAGATTTTGTGTCACTGATCTACACACAATACCCCATTATGTCAAAGTGGAATTGTGTTTTTAGAAATGCTCACAAATTAATAAAAAATTAAAAGCTAAAATGTCTTGTCAATAAGTATTCAACCCCTTTGTTATGGCAAGCCTAAATAAGTTCAGGAGTAAAAATGTGCTTACAAGTCATATAATAAGTTCCATGGACTCACTCCGTGTGCAATAATATTGTTTAACATGATTTAGAAATGACTAACCCATCTCTGTACCCCACACATACAATTATCTTTAAGGTCCCTCAGTCGAGCACTGAATTTCAAGCACAGATTCAACCACAAAGACCAGGGGGGTTTTCCAATGGTTCGCAAAGAAGGGAACCTATTGGTAGATTGGTAAAAAAACAGCATTTGATATCCCTTTGAGCATAGTTCAGTTACTAATTACACCTAGTCACTACAAAGATACAGGCGCCCTTCCTACCTCAGTTGCTGGAGAGGAAGGAAACAGATGAGGGATTTCACCATGAGGCCAACATTTTGGATGGATCAACAACATTGTAGTTACTTGTCAATACTAAAATAAATGACACGGTGAAAAGAAGGAAGCCTGTACAGAATAAAAATATTCCAAAACATGCATCCTGTTTGCAATAAGGCACCAAAGTAATACAACAAAAACTGTGGCAAAGAAATTTACTTTCTGTCCTGAAAACAAAGCGTTATGTTTCGGGAAAATCGAACACATCACTGAGTACCAGTCTTCGTATTTTCAAGCATGGCAGTGGCTGAATTATGTTATGGGTATGCTTGTCATCAGCAAGGACTAGAGAGTTTTTTAGAATAAAAATAAACGGAATAGAGCTAAGCACAGGCAATATCCTAGAGGAAAACTTGGTTCAGCCTGCTATCCAAAAGACACGTTGAGACAAATTCACCTTTCAGCAGGACCTAAAACACAAAGCTAAATAAACACTGGAGTTGGTTACCAAAATTACATTGAATGTTCCTGAGTGGCCTAGTTACAGTTTTGACTTAAATAGGCTTAAAAAATCTATGGCAATACTTGACAATGGCTGTCTAGCAATGATCAACAACCAACTTGACAGAGCTTGAAGAATTGTTCGAAGAATAATGGGCAAATACTGTACAATCGAGGGGTGCAAAGATCTTAGACTCACCCAGAAAGACACTGTAATCAGCTGTAATTGCTGCCAGTGATTCTAACATGTATTGACTCAGGGGGTTGAATACTTATCTAATCAATACATATTAGTGCTTTATTTTCCATTAATTCTAAATAAATTTTATAATTTTTCTATCCTTTTGACATTACAGAGTATTTTATGAAGATCATTCACAAAATAAATGACAATTAAATCAATTTTAATACCACTTTGTAACACAACAAAATGTGGAAAAGAGTCAAGGGATGTGAATACCTTCTGAAGGCACTGTACATCTGAGATGCACATCTAAAGGAAGTGGATGATAGGATGAGGAGAGAAGAGAGGAGGTGCGCAGGCGTTATCCAGCCACACAGTGTAGCCTCGGAGCACTCTCCTCTCCTCCATCCTCTCTGGTCACATGAGCAGGGTGCCGGCACCACATCCTTGGCTCAGGGAGGGGCCAGCCCAGCGCGTATACTGCTGCTCGCTCGCTCGCCACCATTTTGTGTGAGTACCTGGCTCATTTGTTTACCTGCATAATAGTAAATGTTTCATCAGTAATATAATATAATCTCTAACCATAATTGGATTGTGTTTTAATCTAGAGCCAGTGTTTCTGGTTGTGATGAATATGTGTTACGGTAGCTAGACGGGTGGATGCTGCAGCCAGTGAATCAGAGGGTATCAGTGCACCACAACCGCATCCCCTTCTCCCCTTTTTATTTAATGTCGTCTTTTCTCTCCCTCTCCCCTTTCTCCTCTCCTCTCCATGCTGCTGCCAGGCCCCTCTCCTCCCTGTGTTCCTACGTGTAAGACACATATGGTGCAGTGAAATTGCTGTCTGCGAGAGCATGCCTCTGCCTGTCCAGACTTCATCAGAGGGATTAAAGAATAGGATGGAAAGAATCCTAATAAAATGATGATAGCGGGGCCAGGGTGGTTTTTCTCTCCCCCTCAGACTCTGTTTTAAGTAGAGTGGAACATCAGATGACAGAGAAGCCACTCAGGGTGGGGTACAGCAGTTTGCGGGGAAAGGTTGTCTGGCCTGTAGGCTGGACGAGGTTTATATCGCTCTAAAAAGGGCTCACTACAAAGAGAAACCAAATTACACCGAGAGCGCTGTTCCTCCGTCAATCCAGCCACTGTGTTCACTTAAAAGCTGTGTCCAATTAAAAAGGGAGTCAGGGTTGCAGCAGGAGTTTTCTTTCATGATTACTACCCATCTCCTCTGATGTGTTCTCTCCTAAAATAAACAAACAAAAGACAAAAAAGTCCCCCTGCAAGCAAAATAGAGAAGTAGAAATGTGTCGAGGTGGGGTTATTACCCACTCAGAGCAGGGGATTGATGGGCCAGAGGAGAGGGGAGAGAGGGAAGAAGGAGGGATATTAAGAAGGTAGGGAGGAAGGTCACACCAAGACCCTATCAGACAATCCCACACGCTTTCATCTTAGCTTGATGTGAGACTGATCAAGGGAGCAGGTCATTACAGGGCCTCCCATCTCTGTTATTACCAACCAACACTACAGAGTTATCACTAACATCATTAGAATTATCCTGAAATACACAGAGCCTAACTATGGGGACTAGCTAGCCTAATATCCTTTTATCTTCCCGTTCTTCACCCCTAGATTTAAAGGTAGAAGAGTTACTACTGAAAGGAAGTGATTCAGCAGTGTATGAAAATACATGATCCTTTTCAAATAGCTATCAACACACTAACTCTACAAAGTACGAATTTAAGATATATATTTTCCTTATTATAGCAGTATAAAATGTAAAATACCCTATAACCACAGGCAAAAAAATAGTAAAACTGCACATATTTTTATATGGAGAATAATACCGAATTTGTGGAAATCTAAAAATGCTATGGCTTGTTGAGAGTAAATAAACAAATATAGATAATATCTATGTACCTTTGTTCAAACAATGCACACAAATATGGTTTCATGGTGATCCTACTAAATGCAAGTAAACAAGAATAAATATAGTGGTTTATTCTGGGAGTTTCATACACCATCCCTGCTCCCGTATTTGAGACAACAAAAATACAATCTTGACATCTTGCCCTAACAGCAGATAATATTTGCTGTTCAGAGACCCATTTTCTTTTGTTCCAGGTTTTTGTAAACCCAAGACACTTGAAATTTAAACCCAGTTCAAGAAATAGTATTTGCCACAGGGCGAGGTAAATCTCTTGGCAGGGACTTTCAAAGGGTTGGCCTGGGTTTGTTTACAATTGATCTTATTTAAAAGTGAATTTTTATTTTACTTTTCAAATGCGTGCTTTCTGCCGTGATCTCAGGGGTCAACACAATGATGAATGCCCCTTTTCCATTTGGAAACAAAAAGTGAAATACTAAGAGGATCATTCTAGACAGAAGCCTGCCGCACCTCTGGTCCTCCCCGGGTCGCCAACTCCTGCATGCAGTATGAAACACATGCAAGATATCATCTTCAACCACAGACAGTCAGACTGCACCTCAACTACAGACAGTCAGACTGCACCTCAACTGCAGACAGTCAGACTGCACCTCAACTGCAGACAGTCAGAATGTACCTCAACTACAGACAGTCAGAATGTACCTCAACTACAGACAGTCAGACTGCACGGAGACATCCCCAGTGAGAAACCAAATAAACAAAAATTACACTGCCAAAAATATGCTTATTATTGTGATTGATCATAATAGGATCTGCAAAATTCAAGATATAGGGGAAAATATTTCATACTTCTATTTTAATACAGCCAGGTGTGTGTGTGTGTGTGTGTGTGTGTGTGTGTGTGTGTGTGTGTGTGTGTGTGTGTGTGTGTGTGTGTGTGTGTGTGTGTGTGTGTGTGTGTGTGTGTGTGTGTGTGTGTGTGTGTGTGTGTGTGTTGGCTTGTATAAAACAGCTGGTTCTTTCATTGTTTGAATAAGTCTGTATTCTGCCCTAACTGCTCTCTCTGTCTGCCTCTCACCTCTGAGAGCAGTAGTGACCCCTGTGACCAGTCACCAGCCAGAAATAGAGAGAGAGAGAGAGAGAGAGAGAGAGAGAGAGAGAGAGAGAGAGAGAGAGAGAGAGAGAGAGAGAGAGAGAGAGAGAGAGAGTTTTGTCAAATCCCCTTCTGGCCTAGCTAATTTAACCCCTTCACCCCTGACTATTATTCTATTGAAAGAAGGATGGAGATTGAGCAGAGACAATAAAACATCATTAATCTTTAGACTTCAGCTTGAACTTGAATAGTTTACTAAGTAGCCTACTACTGACGGTGACCAGAGAGTCATCTGCCCCAAGAGAAGAGGAGGGAGGTGAAGAGTTGGAGGCAGTGTTTAGAGGAGGAGGAGGAGGAAGGAGGAGTGTCCCTCTCCTGACCAGAGCCAGAGGCAGAGCCAGAGCCAGAGGCAGGCTGTGTTCAGAGGGAAGGTCAGGGATTCTGGGTCTGTGTTAAAGCCTGCTATTCCCGGGGAACACGGGGGACAAGCAGAGGGCAGCACCACAGTGGGGTGGCCCCAGTAAAGAGTCCTTCATGTGGACTACACCTGGGGGAGCCCAGGGGCTGTGGTGCCCACACAACCACCAGGCTTGAGCAGATACAGGATACACCACAGCAGCTACTGTACTACAGTACACACAGCCATTCATTCACAGACACCAGAGCAAAACACTGAGCTACTGTACAGCTTCACAACACAGCTGGGCTTTCACATAGACATAGTGGGAAATGGTCTACATACAAACACAGGGAGAGACACAGTGTAACTACACGAGGTGTTTCACAGAATCTCTCACAGATTTACGACGTTTCCATCAGTAAACATTGTCAATTTACAGCAAATAGATTGATAAGACACATTTAAAGCAACCAAAGTAAAAATGACTAATACTGTTATTAAGTATATAAAATCACAATGACTAGTTCTTCTCTAAAACCAGTCAAGGCACCACTGTAGGTGGTGTGTGACAGCATTGTACCACAAGACTGAGTTATGAAACGGCCCAGGCCATGCTAGTGTTTTAAAACTACACCTCTGTTTATTGTGTCTTACTTTAACTGAGGAGGGGGTCCCTGGGGCGCCTGCATGTTCCCAGAAACCCCCTGCAAGGCTCTTCAGGTTAACATGCTCAGTTTGACTATCAGATAAATAGTTGTAAATGACTTCATCACACCAAGGAGGCAACTTTCTGGCCAGGATTGGTCCCACAGTTACCACTGACAGGACAGTGTACTGGGGAGCCCCAGTCAGAGCGGCTAGGAATTTCCTAAATGTACACCTACAGGTTATTCTACTGTAAATGCACTGATATGTAAGGACAGAGATTTGGGTCAAGTGTATATAAAATATTTTCAAATAAATTATAGGCCTATATTTGAAAGCAACAGATCAGTTAATGACTTAATTTTTTCATATTCCTATCAGTATGGTCAACAACAACAAAAAAGGTAGACTTTGATTGAACACAAATACTGTTTTTGAAATGGAGAGGGAAACTACTAAGAATAAAATATTGTGTCAATACATAAGCTGTAGTAAGTCCATACAGTAAATGACATAAAAGTGAGAGCCACACACTGTTTTGCATGGGTTTAGATGCAGCCAGTTGAGAGAAGCAGAGAGGTGAGGGATCAGCCCTGAAATCACACAGCCTTTGTGCCCCTCTTTTGTTCTTACAGGATGGGGGTTAATGCCAGTCCCAAACCTCCCCAAAATGCCCCCTAAGCCTCGGAGTTGGAGTGTGTAATGGGACCTGGCAGAGTGTTGGTTAATGGGGGGCAGAGGGCCGTGGGTTTGGGTCGGAGATGTATTCATGTGCGTGGCATCGCGCCTGGACCCAGGGTGACACTTATCATTCTCACCGCCTCAGGCCAGGATTAGGACCGGGGCTGGGGGGAGCGCCGCGCGGCCAGCCTCACAAAGCCAGCCTCACAAAGCCAGCTATACTGCAAAATCATTTTCATATCAACCTCGCCTCTCTTCTCTGGGCCTGACAGTGGACAGGCCTACTCTCTTTGGTGCTCAAATTATCCTCAATTACTGGGGAAAGGCCAGGCGAGGGGACGTCACCTAACCTTCACCATCTG
Source organism: Salmo trutta (assembly GCF_901001165.1). NCBI lineage: Eukaryota > Metazoa > Chordata > Actinopteri > Salmoniformes > Salmonidae > Salmo > Salmo trutta. The sequence goes on from NC_042968.1 coordinate 18,819,140, forward strand.
TTAGGTTCAAAGCCCCGGCAGCCGGCCTGCCCGCCTGTCTCCTGCCTCAACTGACCTTTCTGCCTCGGTCCGCTCCTGCACCCTACGCCCCTCGACCGCCCCGTACCCCAGCCCTCTCTGGACACAGCTGGGAGGTGCGTGTGCACACATCACATTAGGGAGGAGGGGGGGAAAGGTTATGTCACACTTCTTCAACTAAGGTATGAATATTCAAAAGCAAGCAAAGAGCAGGGAGCCATGTTTGAATAGAATATTGCTTTTAATGCATTTTGATATGTGCAAAGTCCCTGGTTTAAGTGCATATGGGTTATACTGAAATATTAGCTGGAATAAAAAGCTTTTTGAAACATCCCGGAAACTTTTTGTTGAATTCATTCAAATTAATCAATGCAGTATATTGATAAAAACTGACATTCATTTAACAAAATCAATACAATAAACTACAATATTTCCATTTCATTTTTGAAAGTTAGAATGCTAATTATTCTGAATATTTAGCAGAACAAGCTTTGTGGTCAACTTCAACACAGTTCCTTATCTGCAGAAAATGTTAGTATGCTTATTTTGTTTATAAAGTAAAAATAAAATATGCTCAATAAAACTTTGTTTACATTATTCATTAATATATATTAATTTACTTATGAGCTTTACTATTACATCAGATGAGTCAACATATAAAAAGTAATGATTTATAATTACAGCCCCACCATATGTTTACATGTTTGTGCTTTTATCTGTCTCTTAACTTACATATAACAGCAGTTGGCTTTAATTAAACTTTCATCTGTGTTTGGGATTGTGCTCGTGAAATATTGAAGAGCTCTTATTTCTCCTATAGCACATGCCCCTCTGAATAATTCAGCCAGTATTTTCTGTTTGTTTATAACCTGTGTTTTAGCAGCTCCACAGTGTGTGTCCATTTGGTTTGTCTGTAGCCTGCCATCAGCCAGTCAGCCGGCCTGGATGCTCAGGAGGCCCCTTTCTCTCTGGTCATCTGGCACGGGACCTGACGGCTCTGAAATAACTTTTAATAAGTGGGATAAATAATAGATGGGCTGTACACTAAAATCAAGCTGAGAGGAACAGGCCTGGGCCAAGGACAGGTAGGCAGGCAGACAGACAGACAGGCAGACAGACAGACAGACAGACAGACAGACAGACAGACAGACAGACAGACAGACAGACAGGCAGGCAGGCAGGCAGGCAGGCAGGCAGGCAGGCAGACAGGCAGACAGACAGACAGACAGACAGGCAGGCAGGCAGGCAGGCAGGCAGGCAGGCAGGTCCCAGACCCTCCCCAAGCCCAGCCGCATCACACACGCTCCGCTCCAGACGCAGACCCATACAGGTTAGGGGTCATGGACTTGACCTTGTGGCCCCCAGGAGAGTGTTCACTTGTTTTTTGGTATAATGTGGGATTATTTTGCAGGAGGCCCAGGCTCAGCTAGCATTATGCTTCATTATCCTCCCCTCCTGTCTGTCTGCAGGACAAGACCAGATGCATCACCAGTCCATTTTACTTACACCTTTACAAGCCTTTAATCAATACCTCCAATTCACATGATTGCCCATTTAAATACATTTCAATTGCCAATGATAAATGTGTGTATTTATTTCTGTTTCACAATTTGTTCCTTTCCTAATATTTTTGCCCTATAGTGAGAATTGCGTTAATAGATATTTTCAACCTGTAGAAAGGTTTGTTGGAAATCTATCTATCTTTAGAGAATAAAAATATAAAGAGAAAAAAAACAGCTTTTTAAGAATTGGACTGGAAATATGCATGCAAGGAAAAATATGCTAAATGAACTATGCTTTTCACATTTTTGTCACTTAAAAAGGAGCCTGATATTCTTCAGATATACCCTAAAAAGTGTGATCATTAGTATTATGTGTGTTTCCCTCTAAAAGGGTCCCTGTGGGGGACACTTTTGGAGAGACATCCTTTCTGATATCAAACAAACCCTTCAAGCATTAATATTGCATTAGCCCCAGTATCACAGACAGTCTGCTCAGTCAGGTACAGAGAAATTCATTGACATGTCCTCATCATATTAACATTACACTTATCAAAGTAGAACGGGAAAATTACAGCAAAATGTGCAAAATTACAGCTGAATTTCCCTGTTTTATGAGCCCAGACTGAAGAGAAGAACAGACAATAAAATGCTTATTTAGGTCACATATTCTATGTATTGCACAACAAAGACAAATGCCGCAGGAAAAGCGTGTGTGTGTGTGGGGGGGGGGGGGGGGGGGGGGGGGGGGGGGGTGCAAAATATGACACGCATCGCCAATCATGGCCAGTAGAGCTGCCCCCAACGCAGACAGCGCGAGGGGGTGCCAATCTCTAGCGAGAGAGACAGGTGCAAGGCGCTGGCTACTGTAATATCGGTAAATACATTTATATTTAAAATATACTTTTTTCATCATTAATGTCAATGCTTTTTTTCTATTTTGCTTTCTTGTTTTTGTTGTTGCTGTGTGTGTTTATCAAAAACATAGATTTACAATGAAAATGTATATAGTTTTTAATAAAAAAAAAAAGATCAGCCTCATATTTTAATCAAAATAATAGAAATGTGAATCCATTTCAGACAGTCGATTTTAAAATAAATAAATAAAAACAATAAAATTAAAATAAAATATACAAATAAAATATTGATATAGCTTAGTGGTATTGGGGGACTGCTCTTTGGTCATTTGGTATTTCTATTATAATTCGGTGATTATAGTAGCCTATCTACTGATGCCTGTTGGGGATTAACTATGCTTGGGCACTGTGCCATCTACAAAATTAACCAAATAAGTTCTTAACACGTGTCAGGTTGATACATCACTGGCTAACAAAAGCGAATCCTTTAATAGGAGGCTGGGAGGCGGACGCGTGCTTGTTTCTGTGCCAAAGTTAGTCAGTCTCATTTGAATGTGAATAGTGTTTACCACTGAGAGCTGCATGTAAGGACCTTCTGGTTAGAATACACAACAAGGCCGTTTTCTAAAGGGTTTCAATCAGACTGTAATAATTAGCCGACCCCCCTTTGAACCAATTAGTGAAGATGATCCTTTATCGCGGGGTAATAGCCTGTATTAATTACCTCGTAGCCAACTGTTGAGGAATTTGGCAAGTGATCCAACAGACAATGACATGTTTATTGTAGCCATTTAGTATTCATTACATTCTAATCCGGCCATTATTAGGGTGCAACAACGACCAAGTCTGCTAATTCTGACTACCATAGGCCTGTTTTTTATCATTTAGAAAATACAGTTTAGCCTATAATCATTTTCTTTCTCTGGTGTAGTACAAATGAATGCCGATTACATTGACGCATTTATAAAATATAGATAAATTATGAATCAATTTTAAAACCATAAAACACAAAATAAGATCTGTGTCTATTTGGGTAGCTAAATAAACAGTACATTCTTATAAAAAAGGTTCTGGGAAGAACCAAAAAGGGTTCTATACTTGCTTCATATGTGAACCCCCTTAAGGTTCAATATTGAACCGAAATTAATTAGTTCCACACAGAACCCATATAGAACCCTATATGGAACCCAATGGTCCTATATGGAACTCATTTTGGTTCCGTGAAGAAGAACCCCTGGGGTTCAGATCAAAGGACCCCACCAAAGGGTTCTATATAGAGGGGTATCATATATGAAGCAAGCAATGGAACCCTTTTTGGTTCTATATCCAGAACCTTTTTTTTCTAAGAGTGTAGGCCTAAATAACATCTCTCCTGTTCTCCAAGACGCTGCTGCAGTGCAGTCATCTCTGTTTCCTTGTTTCAGTACAGCACTCCACCTAAACCTGTTTGTTGTTAGAACATACGAACCTACAAAATTATAGGAATAGGAATACTTTTGTTCTATTTGCTTACCATTACAAAGAGCGACAGTATAAATAGTAAGACTGCACAGAAACTCTGGAGCGAACTGACCTGGAGCAAATGTTTTCATTGTTCAGGTATTTTTATTTGACATTACGTGGGCAAATAAATATAATACATATTTGAAACGTTGCCACTATCTTAGACCTTCTATCAATCTGAAGCCGCTATACAATCTTTCGAAATAGCAAAGCCTTTTCTCCTTTACGTTTGTTTAAGTCCCTCCTTTCGTTCTCTTTCCTCTGCTAGACATAAATAATCACGTTTATTCATACAATTTCCATAGTTTTCCAATGTCTTTTCTTCTATCCAAGAACCAAAAGGGCTTCAAACATCAAAACATAACGCAGTTATTTCAACAAATGGTGCAGGTTTAAACTCTGTCTTGCGGCAAATATGGGCCTGCAGTCTTCCATAAATGATGTCATATAAAAATAGTAACGTCAATGTAGGATGCAAAAGTATCTATTCCCAAAAAATGTTTGATCATTAATCATTAACATTTGTGAAACAAAATCCGTTTTAAAAAGGAAGACCAGTGCATCATGCAATCTGTGTAGCCAAGCTAGACCGCAAGGACACTCAGGGCACAGCAAAATAAATAATAAATAGCTGTTTCTATTTATAAAGGTAATGATATTACTCTCTGTCATCTACTGAAGGTGTCAATACATGTGCAGGTCTGGACAACTGTCGCTGTATAGAGCACATCTTATGATACAGTCTCGGTTTAGGAAAATCATATTTAACATATGATGATGGTGATGATGATGATACTTATGATGATGCAATGAATCATATTCCACAATTATAATCTACAATACTTTGACTACTATGACCTGATCATATCCCATAATAATAACCCAGAAACTCATTGGTGACCATTTGTCAGACTGCGTCCGGAGACACCAAGGCATATATATGGTCCTCATTTCACCACTAAATAAAAGCTTTTCATCTTTAGAACTCCTAACCAAACATCGGCAAGTTCGAGGTGTCTGGTTCCGTTGCCGAGGACTGTGACAAGGTTCAGGACCGGCCAAACTATCACAAAAAACGGATGGCACACGGCTGTCTTGGTAGAGTCTTCCGGTATGTAACTCAGATTTAGGTCAAACTCTTGGGTTTAGCCTAAGCTTAACATATAATTAATAATTGCATAAAATAACAATAATAATTATTATTATTATCATTTAGAAAATAATCTCAAAAGAGACGCATACGGTGGCTATTAGCATGATTAACTAATTTTCTAGACCACTTGATCACTTCAAATTTGCCTTAGCGTTCATCTTTATCACACCACAACTCTACAATATTAGTCTACCCTCACTGCTGTTTACTTATAGAAACGAAATGCTGCATCGGGATCTCTAGTTGATAATTGTTTTCTAAACAAGAATAAGAAAAAAATTAAGTATTTTTAGAAGAAAGAGCTTGGAATAGTACGTTTGTCAAATGAATCCACGGTGAAAACGGTGAGCAAACTGTTAGCATCCATGAGGCAAAATATCCCATCAAATTATGAAATATCTAATAGATCACACATTTTGCTAAGTGTTCAGTTTTATTAGCATCTGCCCATGTGTAGCCTACTATCCCGAATGCAGTCAAGTTTAGTCAATGACACTTCTCTTTTACTGTAGGCTATATTTAAGGAAATATTATAGGGTATATCCCACACGAGGGAAACAAAGTCAGTGGAGAGTTCATGTATATTTTCTGACAAAACTTTATTAATTTGAAACTGAATTGTAGACATTAACTCAGGTAAATGCTCTAGAAACATTAGAGCATCTTGAGAACAACTCATGTAAGCATGGCATTACAACGAGCAGACACAATTTCAGAAACCTTTGGAATCTAATATCCCAGTAAATGTAAATGTTGTGTTTGGTTTTATAAGACAAAAAAGATTAAAAACATAAAGAAAAACATAAAATCAAGGTACACAATTTCACAATAAAGTTAAAGGCTATTTGATTAATTGCACATTCCTATGTGTGTTGATTACCTGCACCTTGATCTCACAGGAAATGAGTTTATCTATTAAACTGTTCCTGGAGCACAATCTATTCAGACAAATGACTGATGTTGAGGAAGTTAGTGCTTTAAAAAAAGTTTTGTACGCATGTATTCCTGGTTGATCACATACATATTAATATTGTTTCTCTGAGCCCAGCTTTTCAAACATTAAAACAAATAGCCTGCAAATGTGCTTCTAACTTCATGTTCAATTCCCACAATTAGGCCTAAAGGACAATATGATAATACAGTCATCTGAACATAGGCCACATCAGTTCTAATCTACCATTCGCACAGCTCAAGGAAGTCAATAGCAGATATCTATTTGACCAGGAAGACCCATTTGGTAACATACTTCATGATGCACATGCAGAGTATATATGACCTGTCCACATCCATGTCATCACAGCCAAGATGATACATGCAGGCTGTAGAAAGTGTCCAATTCTAGATGACTTTCATCTCTGTGAAATGATATACCACTTTTCCTAAAGGAAGTAAAAGTATTAATTGTTTTTTTTCGTCCTTCACCTGCATGAGCTGGTGTATGTCACTTGCCAATTCCCTGGTTGGAGAGAATAAAACTCCACCTATGCTCCTGTGAGTTTACCCAGTGTGTAATCTCCACTGGTTATGCATAAAGCAGACCAATTCAACAAGTTGCTAATAATGCTAATGGGCTACTCTAGTCAAACTAATGATGTCCAACAACTGTTGAAACACATAGAGTTTGATTATACTACACTTCTATATTTTATGCAATCGTGACTACGGAAACAGACCCATTTGTTCCAGTCAGGGAGAAGTAAAAACAGACCTTTTTTTTTTTGTGAGTAGGCCTATGTGTATGAAACATAGCTGGGCCGACTCACTCTGCTCTCTGTCCAGATTTAAATATAGCCTGGGAAAGCATCAGTTCAACAGGGAAATGAATAACATATTACAATACATTGATTGCATATAAAGTGCCCTCAGTAAGTATAGTACCAGTTAATAGGACTTGATCTTGACTATTCATAGTATGCTACTCTCCCAATAGAACACTTTGATTGGCCACCTGTTATTTCCCATAGACCTAATCAGTGAAAAAGCATAGGAATGGTAAGGGCAAAAATGTACAGAATGAGAGAGATAGAGAGAGAGAGAGAGAGAGAGAGAGAGAGAGAGAGAGAGAGAGAGAGAGAGAGAGAGCGAGAGGGAGAGAGAGAGAAGGAGATGGAGAGACGTAGTGAGAGACCCAGAGGATGAGAGCTGGTCCCAGGTGCCTGTGTTCTTTATTTAAAAAAACCTGCCTGTCATTAGGGGCACTTTGCATCGAGGAAGAGATCGTGTTTCCGGAGAGAGTCCCTTCATGAGAGACAGGTCACGGCCACGGGCCTTCGTCTGACACATAATTGCTGATATTGATTATAGGTTATCATATGCTGCAGGCTATTTGTAAGATAATGCCACAGGGGTTAATTTGTTAGCCATTAACCTCTTGGGCTTGGGGCTGTGTACATGTGAATTAAGTTTAAAACAAGTTCTGACTGGTTCACCCGGCTACACCTCCTAAATGGGCCGGTAATGTGGTTAAATTGAAATTACAATACAACACCATCCAATGATGATGGTGTGAGCACATTTTGCTGCTGTGGATTCTCAAGAGAAAGCAGAGAGCTGAGATTTCTCCAGCACACACCTTTCAAGCACTCTGACAATTAGTCCCCTTTCACACCCCCCATAAGCAGCTCCTCAAAGGCCTTTTCTTTGCCCAGGCTTTTGAAGCAGCTCTCTCCATCGAAAAATGCAAGTGACATTTACAGGAAACTCCTTTTCCCCTTTGTAAAAAAGTGAAGTGCCTGCATGTCAACACCCAACATTCTGGAAGTCAGGCCAGGCTGTCAATGGAAATCTAAAGCACAGAATCATTTGAAAGGGCAGACAAGTCACGTTGCAGTAACTCTGAGAAGTTGAGTTCTGCATAGAGGTTATAAAAGCTATGAACATACGTTAATCATTGAATATTGGGTAATATAGTATATATATATATATATAAGTATGGACCTTTTAAGGCTATTTTGGAAATCATGCAAATAATATTTTGCTAACTGCATTTCTGCAGTTTCAGAAAGTATAAGCTATTATTGAGGATGCATAAGTTAACTCATACGTGTGTTACTGATAACTCATGGAAATCAGAATGAGTGATGGTTTCAACAAAGCTGACAATGAAACTCACTGACTTACAGTAAAACATTTACAGAATTAAAATACAGTACGAGCTTCCACTGAGTGTGTAAAACTTGGACATACACATTTGACTGAAACTTCATTTCCCTATAAGTATCAAAGCATGTGAAGGACATTTTGGTTTCGTCCCAGCAAACGAATGACATCAAAAACACAGGCCAAAGAGAAAAGTGGCAACCTTTGAGAAAGTCGATCAGAGATGTACAGTAAACATAGCCCACAGTAAACATAGCCCAAAGAACAGTAAACATAGCCCACAGCCAACAGCAAACTGAGAACAGACAACCCACCTCAACCTCAAACATGGAACATTTCCCACCTCAGAGCATTTCATTTCTGTACACCTGTAAACCCACACAATATCAACCAGAGGAGGAAGTTCCTCACTATACTTCAAACGCTGTGGAAGTAAGCAGCGAAGGTGTGTGTGTAGGTGTGCGTGTGCGCATGTGTATACATGTACGCATGTGTGTGTGCGCGCAAGTGACGGAGTGACAGAGAGAGGAAGAGAGAGAAAGAGAGAGAGAGAGAGAGAGTCAGAGTGAGTGCTGGTCAGCAGACCAGTCAGATGATAGTTGCAGAGAGCTGGGTGCTCAGCTCCACAGTAAAGCAGGAAGGGAATCAGCAGTACCTGGTTAGAGTAGTCCAGTGGTAGGATTAGGATCAGATCAGACATCCAGCTTGGCTTCCATTAATTATCCTCCAGTAGGATGTGTGCTCTGGGCTCACTCCTATTCTCCTGACCTGACTCTCCTACACAGCCCAGGGGAAGGAGGGAAGTAAAGGAGCCAGGGAAGAGAGGAAGAGAGTGAGAGAAATGGGAGAGGGAGTGAGAGAGAGGAGAGAGAGAGAGGTAGAGAGTCAGAGACACTGCTACTCTAATACCATGACTGATCCATGTGAGATTGATCACACACACACACACACACACACACACACACACACACACACACACACACACACACACACACACACACACACACACACACACACACACACACACACACACACACACACGCACAGGCCTCTGCAGTGGCAGGGGGGAATGTCAGGGAGCAGGACGTTTTGTCTAGCCTAGGGACACACACACACACACACACAAACACACACACGACACACATACTCCTACACACCCCTAAACACACACACAGACGACCAGAACTCACGCAACTGAAATTGAATTTGGCTAAAATTACACCAATGCATTGCTAAAGTTTTTGTTTAAAAAAAAACATAAATAATTGAAAACAAAAATAACAGTATTCCCCCATGCTGCAGTGAGCAGAGCCTGTCTCAAACCTATCTGAGGGACTATGAAAATGATTTGGTATCTCAGCAGCAGCAGCCTATTAGCAGTAACTCAGAACCTAGCCCCCCCCCCCCCCCCCCCCCCCCCCCGAGCATCTGCTCTGTATTCTAATTCCTGCTAGATTGCAGGGCAGCTGGAATCGGACAGCCAAATAAAAAGGGTCAAAAGTCTAGCGTGGAGCGGGGAGAGGGCCACCACCACAGACAATAGACAATATAAGCAGAGCAGCATTACGTAGGAGAGGCAGCCGGCCACACGCCACCCTGGCCTCTGTTCCTTCAGGGAGGACAGGGTTCACTCCCAGCACACCACTGACTCACATCAAACCTCAAGCCTCAGACACACACCACTATCCACACATAGGGACATAGGGAACATAGGGAAGATCTATTCACGTTTATGCATTCTGTAGATTTAAAAACAAAAATATTAATGAGTGCATTTTGTTAGGTGTGTATCACTTTAATGGTGCACTAGGGCAATTTTATACCGAGCATTTGACTTCACAGCCAGACATATTTCCCTGATATAATTGTCATTGATTTCCTTGGATCATGCATATTATGCATACCATAAAGTACATAAGGCAAATAAACATGAACCAATTGGGTTTTCCGCATGGACGTTTATTTGAAAATCAATTCGCATTGCATTAAACACATATGCACGGGTGATCGTTCAGCTCGCTCTTCTGCTTAGAAAAATCACATTTTATAAACCAGCCCCCTCCCCTCCCCTCCACTCCCTTCCTCTGCTCCTCTTCCTGGCCCTGGCCTGTGTGTCTCAGTCAGTCAGCTGGCCCCTGTATGCTGATTGATCCAGATGGACGTAGCGTCCAGACACCCCGGACCCCGTGACTGAACTTGACTCCCAGTCCCAGGGCTACAGATGGGAGGGAGGGCCCCTCACCTTTGGTGAACCCTGGGTCTCCCCTAAAACAAACAGCAGCAGACGACCTATAGAGGGGCTCCTCTCCTCTAGCTCCTCGCTATTCCGTTGGCATCAGCAATCAGCCTGGATTGAATACAGATCTCTTTCCCAGCAGAACACGCCGCGGATAGCTGATCAATACCGGGGCATTATCACAGAACGCTTCCTCAAACACAGTGTCAACAACCATGTCCTGGTCGGGAGGATGTGATCGCTGGGGTGGAAAGGAGAAGAGAGGAGCCGGCGGTCAGTAGAGAGCAGAGGAGAGGAGGAGGCTGAGAGAAGAGAAAGAGAGCCCGAACCCTGAGGGGCTGCAGGTCTGAGTGGTTGCGCCGCTGAGCATGCTGGGCCGCGATTTAAAAGGAGATCACAGGGCCATACCTCAGAGCAGCTCAAGCCCCTTCCATCTCATTTCCTTTCTCTTCATCCCTCTCTCCTCTCCCTCTCTCCCTCTCTCCCTCTCTCCTCTCTCCTCTCCCTCTCTCCCTCTCTCCCACTCGCTCACTCACTCACTCCCACATTCTCCATTTTACAGGCTACCATTCATTTTGATATGATTTCAGAGAAAATATTCAGTTCACTTTGACATTTAGCGGAAGGCATTCGAATATGCAGGACCTCTCCTGTGCTGACAGACACCTTTGATTGGAAAATGAGAGATGCCACCAGAGGGAAAACTACAGAGATCACCAGAATAATGCTAATAATATTTCTGCCAATTACAGTAATCACTTAATTGGCAGAAATATTGCTGCTGCATCTGAGCTGATGGGGGAAAATATCAGTCCACTGCAACACAGTGAGTCCTGTTTAATTTGTAACCATGGCTGGTAAACACTTAGACTAAACAGAAATATCACACACATCTGTCTGTCACAGACACAGAGCATAGAAGATATTCAGGGCCCTCCTCGTCCCTAACCCTGAGACCCAAGGTGTACAGTCAGTGTAAGATCTGAGTTGATTCCCTGCCTTGTTTCCCTGGGGCTTCTCTTGCCATTCTAACCTTGTTTCTGCCCAAGCCCTGCTCCACTCCTCCCCACTCTGCTCTGCTCTGCCTGGGTAATACTGTTTCACTGCCCCCCTGGTTAGTCTCTCACACACCGACTGGCTTTATCACAGAGAAATCTACACGGCTCCACGACTCCAGCATTTACCGAGCGCCCGGCCAAAATAAAGGCTGTATCTTCATCAAACACCAGTCAGCAGAGACAAAAAAAGGTTGAGGGACTGCTTTATGAATTATTAAGACTAAAGTCTTTCTCTGATTACCTGTCCTTTCCTCCTTCCATTCCCTTTTCTTCCCTTTCTTTTTCTTTTTCGGTTAAATTTTAAAACATTTATATCCCTCTGTTCCTGAGTAAACGAGCTCGGGGCAGATTTTCCATTAAAAATAAAAGTTGAAGTGAGGAGGAAGGAGAAGTAGTAGCTGGTTGGTTTTAGATGTGAGTCATCTTTAATCAGCCCAGTGTTTCTGTACTGGGGAAGAAAGAGTCAGATGAAACAAGCGCGTAATTATTTTTTTTCTTGCTAGTTTGCTTCAGTCTTGGATGTTGGAAACTTAAAAGGAATGAAAGAGAAAGACTTTCTTACCTTTTATTATTACTGTCAGTGCTCCCTTCGCTCACGCTCCCTTTGTTGAGAGGTCTAAGCAATTTTCCAACTTATTAAAAAAATGATGCATTAACAATGTTCTGGCCATTATACTGGGTCATGTGTTTTAGAATAGTGGATTTATGGCTGAGGGCCCTAGCAACACTCTAATGACGGTCTGGCTGTATCAAAGAGACTGGACTTAACCTGAGATAGGATCTCTCTCTCTCTTTACACCAAGCTCTCAATGCTTCATCCACTGCTTTAAACCGCATTAATACGTCAAGGAAAGAAAATCTACATTTGAACAAGTGTAGATATCGACACAAAGTAATACATTGAGTCAGCTAATAAAAAAGTTACAATCAGCATGATGACAAGTGTGGTTGTTTCTTTGTGTCATCCTATCATGAAGGTCAAACACATTTAATACTATTCTAATCAATTGCAGAAATGGGGTGTATCGGCCATGTCGTGCTGGAGCTCATTTAGTATCATCTCATTGACTAGTGCTGTATTAGGAACAAAGAGAGCCCTGGCCAATGAAACAATGCAGTCCCATGTTGGAGACACAGAGAAACAAGTGACCTGACTGTGACCTCTGAATACGTCCTCTCCACTGAAAGACCATCATAAACACACTATCTGTACAGAGGTCATCATTCAGGCCCCTTAGGAACAATACTGGACTAAGAGCCAAGCTGGGACCCCTACCCACAGACTCAGAGGGGCCCCATTGAGGGCTCTCAGTATGGGCCCGGGCCAGGCCAAACCAAGGGACTGAGTTAGTTAGATCTATGGCAGATATAATTTAAGGTCTCTGAGATGTGGTCATACATCCTGAGTGGATGTAGCGTGTTTAAATGGTTCCTAATCAAATATTTCTGGGGGTGGGTGTGTTGACTGAATCCTGCTCCCATCCCAGGGCTCATTAAAGGTCTCTGACCGTCCAGGACGATAGATAAGTGCTCCTACAGCTCAGTTATGATTTATTAAGGGGGAAGCCTGGCGGGTCCAAACCACATCCACCACAACGCCTCAGGACACTCAAACCACGGACACATTTTAGGGGTAAAGGCCTGGAAAAGAGGCAGCCTCTTCCGAACAGATTTCCATCATCTGATGCTCATTTCAGAATGAATTATGGATGACTAAATGAAATACACAGGAGTTTAGGCTTTTAAATCATTTCCTCTTCTTCACCTCCTTTTTCTTTCCAACTTTTTTCAGCTATCTCTCATCTCTCTCTCTCTCTCTCTCTCTCTCTCTCTCCCCCTCTCTCTCTCTCTCTCTCTCTCTCTCTCTCTCTCTCTCTCTCTCTCTCTCTCTCTCTCTCTCCCTCTCTCTCTCTCTCTCTCTCTCTCTCTCTCCTCTCTCTCTCTCTCTCTCTCTCTCTCTCTCTCTCTCTCTCTCTCTCCCTCTCCCTCTCTCTCTCTCTCTCTCTCTCTCTCTCTCTCTCTCTCTCTCTCTCTCTCTCTCTCTCTCTCTCTCTCTCTCGTTTGGATGTGCTCAGAACAGCGGCATTGCCCTGAGCTAAATAAATCCATGTCCATTTGCTCTTTAGAGCATGCCACTAATGGGGAGAAGGAGGGAAAGAAGGGTGGTGTTTAAAAATGGATGGATGTGAAGATGGTCAGATTTGAGCGAACAAACAAGTTGGGCTAATTCATTTGTTTGGCTGGAAGAGAGGGGAGGATGGGAGCGAGGGAGGATGGGAGCGAGGGAGGATGGGCAGCAGGGCTGGCCGTGTGGTGGTCAGCTCTGTCTGTCAGACCTAGGCCGATGTTGATCTGTTCAGGGCAGTGGGGGAGATGGCTGCAGGCGCTAGGATCAGCCTTTAGAGGTGCTGGGGTGTCAGGGTTAGTGTACCCCCCCCCTCCTGAATCCTCTGGTCAGGACTTTAGACAAACGCTGCCCTTTAGAGAGGGTCAGAGGATCTTTTAGGGCAGAGAGAGGCAGGAGAGAGGCAGGAGAGAGGCAGGAGAGAGGCAGGAGAGGCAGGAGAGTCACAGACAGACCACTAGTGAGTCAGGTTCTAGCTTCTATTGGAGAAAGGTTTGGCTTCTGTTAGCCGAGGTAACGGGCTTAGCTGTTGGAGGATAGATCTCTTTTTCTACTTCGCCACAGTTCATTTTAAAATCTCCAACATCCTCTGCCTGTCTGTTTTTCCTCTACCTCTTCTTTTCTACTGTTCTTTGCTTTCATTCTTTTCTTTTAAGAGGAAACTGGAGCTGGGCGGTGATAGTGATAGATGGCTCAGCGCTCCAACACTTTATCCAATCCGGCGCAGATTTCATCCAATAAAGAATCACTTGTGCACTCTCAAACTAAATAGAAGTCAGGCAGCGGAGAGAAAGGGGCTGCCGTGTGTTTCTGAGCTGCCAAAATCAAATTTTCTTAAAGCTGCCTCGGCGGTGGCTGGCGGAAGTGGCAGCAACAGCCATGACTGGCCGGGGCCACAGCCGTCTGCACACACAATTTAATCCATCACAGAGCGCCTGACACCATATCAATCAACCTTTCATCAGCATGCCTCGCCAAAAAAACGATATTTCCATTCAATGGCCTCCGACTGGACCAGGTCTGCAACCCAGCAACCAATGGGAGGGACCAGAGGACCCTAGCTGGGTCAGTACCGTCCTACTCATACTGACACACACACACACACACACGCACGCACGCACGCACGCACACACACACACACACACACACACACACACACACACACACACACACACACACACACACACACATGAAGGGAATAACAATCAACCCCCCCTCAAGCCCCCACCCTCCCATCCCTGGCCTTTGTTCCGGGAACATGGCCCCTCTCGCCCCCTCTGTATCCCACAGGCTGTGGCTCCAGTGGCCTATGATTTATAATTCATAGGGGCGGCTTTTATATGGAACCTTAGTCTACCTGATACCCTGCCAGTGGCCCTGTCTGCTCCTGTCCCGGGACAGTGGGAGGGGGCCTCTTCATTACGCCTACTTGGCCACGCTGCACTCACATGACACCCAGCCCTTTGAAGTCCTGCTGCGCTATACAACAGCACTGTATGTAGATTGGCCCTAATGATCCTCCAGATAGGTTTCCCACTCAACTGATATTGAATCATATTCCTGAAATTGAGGCTTGTTTTACTCCATACCCCTATCCCCCATCTCTGCTCTTTCAATCTAGATCTCTCTGGCTCTCACTGCCTTCTACCCTCTATCACACAGGGAAATACCACATGCATAGTCCTATTGAAAGACTTACATACACTATTTCTTATACAAACACCTACACAAACATTTCTCTTTTTACTTGTTCTACCTTTCACCCTGAAAACGTGAAATACTGTATCTCCAGTTAAGCCTTTTCCATAGACATGGTTGAAGGTGCACTTTTTCCTTCAGGACATGTACAGCTCAGGTCTCAGGATATCTACTGACCTCTGTAGTGTGCCCTCTGCTCTATCCTCCCTAGTACACCACTGAGGTCAACAACCCAGACAATTTGTTCTGCTCTGTGCTGCTCTGTTCTGCTCTGTTCTGCCCTGTTCTGCCCTGTTCTGCTCTGTTCAGCTCTGTGCTGCTCTGTGCAGCTCTGTTCTGCTCTTTTCTGCCCCGTTCTGCTCCATGCAGCTCCGTTCTGCTCCGTGCTGCTCCGTGCTGCTCCGTTCTGCCCCGTTCTGCTCTGTGCAGCTTTGTTCTGCCCTGTTCTATCCTGTGCTGCTCTGTGCTGCTCTGTGCAGCTCTGTGCTGCTCTGTGCTGCTCTGTGCTGCTCTGTTTTGCTCTGTGCTGCTCTGTTCTGCTTTGTTCTGCTCTGTGCTGCTCTGTTCTGCTCTGTGCTGCTCTGTTCTGCTCTGTGCTGCTCTGTGCTGCTCTGTTCTGCTTTGTTCTGCTCTGTTCTGCTCTGTGCTGCTCTGTTCTGCTCTGTTCTGCTCTGTGCTGCTCTGTGCTGCTCTGTGCTGCTCTGTGCTGCTTTGTTCTGCTCTGTTCTGCTCTGTGCTGCTCTGTTCTGCTTTGTTCTGCTCTGTTCTGCTCTGTGCTGCTCTGTGCTGCTCTGTTCTGCTCTGTTCTGCTCTGTGCTGCTCTGTTCTGCTTTGTTCTGCTCTGTTCTGCTTTGTTCTGCTCTGCTCTGCTCTGTTCTGCTCTGTTCTGCTTTGTTCTGCTCTGTTCTGCTCTGTGCTGCTCTGTTCTGCTCTGTGCTGCTCTGTGCTCAGGGCCCTGGGCTCTGCTCACCCTCCATGCTCCATTGGCTTCATGAACCTTGGTGATGCTCCTGCAGACCAAACACTGTACTTGTTGCTGATACCCCCCCACCCACGAGTGTCTTTCTGCTCTGTGCTGCTCTGTTCTGCTCTGTGCTGCTCTGTTCTGCTCTGTTCTGCTCTGTGCTGCTCTGTTCTGCTCTGTGCTGCTCTGTGCTCAGGGCCCTGGGCTGCTCTGTTCTGCTCTGTTCTGCTCTGTGCTGCTCTGTTCTGCTTTGTTCTGCTCTGTTCTGCTTTGATCTGCTCTGTTCTGCTCTGTTCTGCTCTGTTCTGCTTTGTTCTGCTCTGTGCTGCTCTGTGCTGCTCTGTTCTGCTCTGTTCTGCTCTGTGCTGCTCTGTTCTGCTCTGTGCTGCTCTGTGCTCAGGGCCCTGGGCTCTGCTCACCCTCCATGCTCCATTGGCTTCATGAACCTTGGTGATGCTCCTGCAGACCAAACACTGTACTTGTTGTCGATACCCCCCCACCCACGAGTGTCTCAGGCGCAGGGGAGAGCTTGTCCGATTGCCAGCGGCGGGTTAAACGATAAAGAGAGGGCAGCTCAGCCTGGATCACAGGCGTGTATTATTGTTGTTGTTGCTAAGTGCTCCCCACTAATTATTCCTCCCTGATTTACAAATGGAGCTGCGTCTCATTTCCATATCAATGGGGGGAGAACAGGAGGGGAGCACGTCAAGGAGGGGGGGTTAAGCGTGTGGCTAAGCTCAGAGAGCATACAGAGAGCCCCTCATCCCAACAACACAGGAACACAGACGTACACCCAACAATCACACCCCCTGCTGTGCAAGACTAATAAAGAGGACGAAACAGAATGGTGAATGGGGTGTTGTGTGTGGATGTGCGTGTTTTGGGGGTTGGAGGGGGGTGGATTGGCATGGAGAGGGGATTTCTGTCAAATCAGTGGGCTGGTGTTGGATTAGTTAAGTTGTAGTGCAGACCGGCGCTCCATGGAGATCATTTAGGCAATTACCAAGAACAAAGACAGCTGCAATGTTCAACAGCTCACTTCAAAGGCCCTACACCAGACCAGACGAATGGTTACAGCACGCGGGTCAATTTCCATACAAACCGCCTCCCCACACCCCACTACTGTATAACCCTCAACCTACTCCTCCTTGACTCATGCCTTCAGGCATTCTGGCTGTGCTAATGAACAGTAACACCCTCCTCCTCCAAACACACTTCTAGCCATGATGAGAAGTTCATGATGCCGACACTGGCCTTGTGAAGCACAAAGAGAGGCTGGGGAGGAGACAGTACAGTGAAGGACAATAAAACACTAACATTGTCTCTTGCCTTTTGTCTGGTGTTTTGCCTCGTGAACAGCCTCTAAAAAAAACTTTCACAAAAAAATGATGTCTTTGTGTAGTGAAAATGTGATTATTTTTCATCCGTACAAAAGAGAGGCTGAATAAAAACAGTGAAATACATATATTGTAACACAAGTTGCTAGTCTCTAGTAACAGCTTTTTTCATTTAGCAGGGAGATGTGTTGTTTAATGTGAAAGACTGGATCTAAGTAGTAGCAGAGTCACTCGTGAACAACACGCGTTGAAATCATCATTTGGACCTCCAACAAAAATATTCTAGTTAAATAGTTCAGTTAGGGGTGAGGATTATTTATTTCGTTGCACAGAAGCCTGGTTCAGAGAAAACAGGAGGACATTATAGGCCTAATTGACATTCCACTCTGACGTGAATGCAGAAGTTTACCAGAGTAAAAAGTTGTATCATATTTTTACAAAGGAAAGGGGCTGGTTGACAAGTCTCAACTGAATGGCCATCAGTGATTTTCCTCTAAGTTGTGTCTGTGTGGTAGTGGGCAGCATTACCACTTGATACAGAACAAATCACCCTGTGGTGCTTTAGACTAATGTATATACATTCACCATAGCCACAAACAGTGACACTTTGAGTATCTGACCGTAGTGAGAACGTGTGCTGGAAAGCACAACAATGGAAGTGTACCATTAGAACTGCTCTGTTTGTGACAGGTGACAGACTACAGGCCTACTCTCAGACGTGTCATTATGAATGGTGGGCTCAGGGCTGAATCAGACACTTGATTCAATCACCTCATCCAGCCCATGAATCCACTCCAGTCTACTCAGATAGTTAGTTCCTATTCAGATGGAAGTGGTGAGTGGTGAGTAGCCCTCCAGGGCCTGACTCGGCTCTATGTAGTCCTTACAGCGTTTTGTACATGGTTATGTTATTTCTCTCTTCCACTGTCTTTGCGACTTCGTGTTTAAAAAATCTTTGTGTGAGCGATAAAATATTCAAATCATGTGCGTTTGAATCTGAGCACATGAAAGGGTGAGCTGCCATGAGAGACTGTGTTACTGCGTGCTGACAGTGCCAGTCAAACCAAATCTGTGTGTCTGGGGCTCAGTGGCTCTGTGTTAAAACAGGCTGGGAGAGGCTGCAGCACTGAGTATGACAGGACTTTATGGAGGACAGCTAGGCCAGACTGTTCAGTGTTCAGTCTGCTTCTCCATCCACATCACAACCACTTCAGACCGGAGCTTAGCAGAACGGGACCGGGATCAGTGCACACACACACACACACACACACACACACACACACACACACACACACACACACACACACACACACACACACACACACACACACACAGACAAACTGGCATGCACACACACACACACACACACACACACACACACACACACACACACACACACACACACACACACACACACACACACACACACACACAGACAAACTGGCATGCACACACACACAGACACACACACACACACACACACACACACACACACAGAGAGAGCTCTGGTCCCCCCCATCTCACATCAGACTGGGTCATGTTATTTTGTAAAGATCCAAGACAAACATACAAGCAACCAAATCCTCTACTCAGGGTTGGGTTTCTAATCATGCACTATAAATTATTCAGCCCAGACAAAATCTGCCTTCCCCAAATGTTTATCGATGCAGGACGGACAGTGTCAGACTAGTGACACGGATATTGATGCTGCCAACAGAGTTGGGAAGGAGACGAGGGGTGAGGTGGGGCGGGGGAGTTGGCCCAGGTCAGAGAACCAGGGATAGATACCCAGAACGTCAGACGAATGCAGCCAGGAACCTCAGCCTCCATGGACGTAATCGATTGACTTTGAGGATCCAGAGAACAAGAGACAAAGGAGCTGCACAGAAAAAAGAGGAGAAATTAAATGAAGAAAAGGCTAATAAAACAATGACATGAAGAGGAGACAGATAAAGTGGTATGGGGGGAGGAATAAGATGAAAGAGAGAGAAATAAAAGAAGGGATGTCATTAGAAGTCCTCCTTTCAGTCCCACACAAAAGCAGTTAATGTGAGGCTGAACATACAGATATATTACAGCAGCATATTCTCATTATTATTAATACTAATATGGCGAGATCACATTGTGACGAACAGCCGCTGCTACCGCTGCTACCGCTGCTAATGCTAATAGTCACAGGACTCATAATGGTAATGTCATGAGCTTTTTTTTTCATCATGGCAGCGGTTCTATTGTCATCTTCTCATTCATCTGACAGGAGTCATATTCGCCCAAATCTAACACTGGACCATTTAACACTGATAATATGAAATAATGCATTCTTTACATTTATTAAATTCACATGTGGAAATATAATATGCCATCACAATCTCATCGGATGCCCTCCTCCCTTTCCCTCCCCTGCTCCTTCTGCCAAATCTGCACCATTAGATCAGTGGGTGTCAGGGAAATTGGCCTGTATGTATTTGTTGGAGATGCAAAACGGTTTAAATCTTTAATAAAACGACAAGGATGAAATATCAGACATCAGCTGCTGGGCGTGAGGGACAGGGCATTTGTATTGTGTCATCTCAAGGCCAGGGAGACTGTTTGTGTGTGTGTGTGTGTGTGTGCGTGTGCGTGTGCGTGTATGTGAGTTGTTTTCCTATAAGGTTGCAAATTGTTTCATGATGATATTATTCTTATTTGAAATATTTCTCTCCTCCTGCTGCATCCTCGGAGCCGTGGCACCGGGGGCCATTTTAATTCCCAACCCCCCTGGCAGCAATCCCTCAAACATTTCACAGACAAATTTCATTCCTCTTAACGTGTTATTAATGCCACTTGGCTTTATTTCTTAATACGTTATGTTTCTATAGGAGCTGTTGCCGTCTGGCTGTTCACTTAGTGGGGAAAAAGAATACAGAGGGACCCGCTCACAAATGAGGCTATTCTCTCTTTTCTTATAGTTATTATGAAAGCATCATTACTGTGTATCTATGTTCATGTGACTGGCTTAATAAGATGGTGCTTGTCTCCCCTGTGGGGGAATATTGGAAGACTTAGAATAAAAATGACTGTAACCATTATATCTACTTATCATAATAAGTATACAGTATACCTTGCATATCTCCTGGTAGAAATAGGTAATGTTCACATTATCCATGCGTTTAAAGCTAAGAGGGGTGGCAGGGGACAAACGGCAGGTCCTCTGTCATGTTTTCTCTTATCTGCTACAGAGGAGATGGACGTCCCTTTGCTTTCCACTGGTTTTAGCAGCAATCAGCACAGTGCCTCATGACTGTACAGGTCAAGTGAGAGATACTTCTACTAGAGGTGCTCCTACTGATATCTCTGGCCCTGCTGGTGACAAGTACGACAGACATACATGCACACACCTATGCACATGCACACACACACACATACTCACACACACACACTTGTTCTTCTATCATTGTGGGGACCTGACATTTATTGCCATTCAAAATCCTATTTATCCCTAACCCTAATTGTAACCCTAACCCTAATTGTAACCCTACCCCCAAACCTAACCCCTAACCCTAATTGTAACCCTAACCCTAAACCTAACCCCTAACCCTTAACCCTAATTGTAACCCTAACCCTAATTGTAACCCTAACCCTAAACCTAACCCCTAACCCTAATTTGAACCCTAACCTTAAACCTAACCCCTAACCCTAATTGTAACCCTAACCCTAAACCTAACCCCTAACCCTAATTGTAACCCTAACCCTAAACCTAACCCCTAACCCTAACCCTAATTGTAACCCTAACCTTAAACCTAACCCCAATTGTAACCCTAACCCTAAACCTAACCCCTAACCCCTAACCCTAATTGTAACCCTAACCTTAAACCTAACCCCTAAGCCTAATTGTAACCCTAACCCTAAGCCTAACCCCTAAGCTTAAAATAGCCTTTGTCCCCATGGAGATATGGGAAATGTCCCCACAAGGGAGCACTTTAATTGTTTTATTATCCTTGTGGGGACATTTGGGAATTTCAGGTCCCCTCGAGGATAGTAGAATAAGACCACACACACACACATACACAGACACGCACGCACACGCACACGCACGCACGCACGCACACACGCACACATACACACATACATACTTGACTATATTAGCAGTGTGCCAGCAGTATTCTCAGTGTGTGAGATGAGTAGGGGGACCCCTCTTTGAGCAGTGACTCAGCGGTATGTCTGTCCCAGTTGAGTGTTGAGTGTTGAGTGTGCGAGGGGTAGAGGGAATATGTCTGTAATACAAACTAGGCTACAGTAGGACCTATCCACACAGACTGGGAACACTAGAGGTTTGTTCAGAATTCCCCTCGCTTCCTTTGATTTTGGGAGCAAAGGAGCGATGCTGCAGAGTCCTAGACCTGCTAAAAAAAGACGCAAGACTGCTGCCAACAAACGCTGGCTTTGAATGAACGGCTCGTGTTTAATATGGCAGAGGAGGTGGTGGTGTAGCAACCAATCGGGAGGCATATAGAAATATGCACAGGACGTGTATACACTCCCCAAAAACAGCAGATATAAAAAGGAACACAATCTCAGAAACCGTGCTGTAAAACAATGTGTTATTCTTGTGTACTATGTGTGTGTGTTTTCTCTGCACACTTTCAATCACACTAAAGTAATGTTATTCATTCGATACCCTTGATGGGAGAGCAGCAGAGGGGATCTATTCCAACAAACTCAGTAGAAGCTCTGCGTCTACTGCCTGTTTTCCCTGGATTCACTTCAACTGGATTCTCCGTCTTACAGTAACAGAATGGACATTAGCGAGGCACAGCACTAATATTCATCTGTTTGAACATGCACAATACTACGGCAACCTGATACACACATTGTGCTGTTTGTTGCATGCTGCCTCACTCTCTCTGTGTGTGTGTTGTATTTGTCACATGCACAAATACACTGAAATGCGTATTGCAAGCCCTACCCAACAGTGCAGTATTCAATATCAAAATAGGAGAACTAAGAAAAAAACGAAGAAAAAAATACACCAGAAATAAGAAAAGAAGCTATATACAGGGCCAGTACCAGTACCACATTTACAATGTGCAGGGATACTGTAGTATTTGCCCTGAGTATGTGTGTGTTCCTCTAAATGTCACTCTCCTCAGACCTCCCTCTCTGCATAGCACCATTTGATTACAGCAGATCTGTCTGTTAGATAAGAGGCCAGACACACATCTCTCCTTGGCCTGTAGAATGTCTTATTAGACCATGATATCACCATGATATCACCAGCTGCATAATGTGTTAATACTTCAATCACCACAGATCCCTATCTAGCTCAGCAGAACTCAGTCTAACAGTCATGTGCTAGTTACCAGACTCTAATATGCTGTCTTCCTGTGTTATTACCAATCTTGACCATACATAAAGGTATGGGGAGAAGAGACGGTGTTAAGGGAATCAGATGATACAGTCAGAGTGAGCCCTGACAGATCTGTCACCACTCTCTCTCTCTCTCTCTCTCTCTCTCTCTCTCTCTCTGCCATCTCTCTTCACAGCATTCGACGGCCCATACCAATCATTCCATCCGTCTGCCTGCGTAGCGCAACAGAGACGAGCTCAGCTCCATCCATCCCCACAGGAGCACTCCTACCTCGTCACCTTAATATTGCATGAATAACATGCCCTGGGTTTCCTGTACAGAGTTAACCACATGTACACCGCTAATAGAGACAGATGTTCCTCCTCTGCCCAGGAAGAGAGAGAGAGAGAGCAGACACATTGAGCTCCCTCAGACCGCCGGCCCGCCCAGTCTCACTTACCAACACGTCTTGTCAGTCAAGTGCACCACCACCAAAACACCACAGTCCATAGGAGGGGAGTTAGCTGAGCAGGCCTGTCAGTGTTACTACTACTACTACTGGCTGATGGCACCCCACCTGGACTAAGGGACTGTACAACACACATGGATGTGCTCAGGAATGTTGAGCCCGGTTTACAGGAGGTTTGAGGGTTCTTATTGGTCTGGGGTTCAAGCAATTAAACAACATCGATGCATATTCTAACATGAGAAAGACATCTCTAGTATCTTATTGGCACTTCAAATTCTTATCAATGAGACTTTCCAAGCCAAACGTATATACCATAACAGCTAACCGCTACACACAGCCTACATCGTTGTAACCATATTAGCTAACATCATAGTCAACATAGTTACTAGAACTAGCGCATTAGTAAACCCATTACAATCACGCAGTACAGTGTACAGCAAGCAGTTTAGCATTTATACCGGCGGAACCCGGTGGCAATAAATTAATAAAAACGAAAGCTTACATTGACTTAGAAGAGTTCCAGTATTGGATAGCCTTAGCCAGCTAGCTAAAACAAATAGCATTCCTCTCTGTTTGAGCCGGGTGTTTGAATAGGCTAAATTAGATAGCTGCATTAGCTAGTTGAGTAAGCGAAAGTGGAAGAAAATAGAACTAAATATAGCTCTCTTTCTCTCCCTCTGCTGCTTCTCCTTAATTTTTTCATAAATTAATTTGTTCTAAACTTGTAGGTAGAGTTATTAAAGTGACAATGCATAGATAAGAGACAAGAGATAATAGCAGCAGTGTAGAAGGGGGGGGCAATGAAAAAAGTCTGGGTAGCTATTTGATTAGATGTTCAGGAGTCTTATGGCTTTGGGAAAGAAGCTGTGTAGAAGCTTCTTGGACCTAGACTTGGCACTCCGGGTACCGCTTGCCGTGCGGTAGCAGAGAGAACAGTCTATGACTAGAGTGGCTGGAGTCCTTGACCATTTTTAGAGCCTTCCTCTGACACCGCCTGGTATAGAGGTCCTGGATGGCAGGAAGCTTGGCCCTGGTGATGTACTGGGCCGTACGCACTACCCTCTGTAGTGCCTTGCGGTAAGAGGCCGAGTAGTTGCAATACCAGGCAGTGATGCAACCCATCAGGATGCTCTCGATGGTGCAGCTGTAGAACCTTTTGAGGATCTGAGGACCCATGCCAAATCTTTTCAGTCTCCTGAAAGAGAAATCTCTACATTATGAAGTTTAATCCCTGTGCATCAATAATTGTGGTGGCAGTGGACAGCTTTCTTCCTCCATTACTGCTAATTTTAACTGCAGCTTAAAAAATCATTTTAATACTCATCATATAGGTAGAGGCCCAGGGTGATGGAGATGGGAGGGGAGGGGGAGGAGGAGATGAGTGTGAGAACTACCTGATTCCTGTTCTTCTGTATTGTTTTATACCGATACGACTGGGAGCTATTGTGTTTGATCAGGCACACACACACACACACACACACAAACACACACACACACACACACACACACACACACACACACACACACACACACACACACACACACACACACACACACACACACACACACACACACACACACACACACACACACACACTGCATAATTGACCGTCCATACACACACTTCCTGAGGTCTGCAATCACTAAAGGGTAGGGTATGAGAGACATTTATGAGTGTATGTGTGTGTCTGTGTGAGTGTGTGCTTGTTTGTTTTGGGTGACCTGTAAAGTATTGTATGTGTGTGACCTCTGCTTGGATGAATGTATGCCGGTGGTGCCGCTCTGGCTGGTAACTTGTCAACACACTCTCACACACACATTTATTTGCACATACAACACACAATCCCAAAAGGACAGTCTAATTCTAAGAGGGCCTGTGTAGAGGCACAATGTCAATAAGACTTAAACTTTCAACCAACACATAAGGGACAGGGGGAATAAGGCTTGGTCCTTCCCCAGCCCAGCTAAACCAGAGCCATGGCCCCGCTCCTCTCCTGCTCTGCCTCCGCATACATCTCATCTCCCCCAGCCTATCCAGCCTTTCAAGAGATGCTGCTGGGAAGATCAGATTATTTTAAACATGAGGCAGGGCTGGACGTGATGGAGAGGTGGAGATAAAATTGGGCAGAGAGATTGGATGAGAAGAATAGAAAAAAGATGCAGATCAGCAGTGGAGGACAAATCCCCCGTGTCCATCTAAACTTGCCAGACAGGCCCACTACCCAAACAAAATGGCTTCCCCCGTCTCATTTACAATTAAACAGCCTGAGCCCAGAAATGACAAATTGAAGGCTACTTTTCATTAGATCTCATAATCACTGGAATTGCAATCTGACGTTTCATAACTAGTGTAAATTTGCTTAATATAATAATTAATCCTAAATACATTTTGGACATTCAAAAACACTGTGTTAGATTAGACCTGCAGGATGTGAGGCAGCCAAACTAACAGAGGAGCTGTCTGAAGAAAAAAGTTAACTTTCTCTTATTTTTGTTTTGTTTGCCTGAGGAAGGGGAGAGTGAATGAGAGGAAAACTCAGGGAATGGTTGAGCTCCCTCATCCCGCTTATTACAGCGCGGCTGCGGCTCTCTGTCCTCAAGCCTTTCTGCGTCTCACTATTTTAACTACACCTGTCATTTGCGGTCCAGTCATTTTACCTCTCTGCTCGGCTTTCTTTCCCCGCTTATAGAGACTGTTAACTGGGCCTGTCTGCCATTTTGGCTGGGGCGGGGGCTGGAACTGGGGCGGGGGCTGGGTGGGAGAGAGTGGGGTACAAGGGGTTATACAGTAGTGATGGTGGTTTGGGAGGGGTGGGGAAGAGAGGAGTGGGAGGCACAATGAGCCAGTGGCGGCACAGGGCTACTGGGTGTCTTTCCCTGTAATCCGGGCGTCCATCTTAATGACCTCGGTGACGGAGGAGGAAAAAGAAGGAAGGGAGGTTTTGAAAAGGCATAGCGAGCGAACAATATGGTGGCTTCGCTCCTTCTCTTCTTCTCTGGATCTCTTGTCTTTGTTTCACTCTCTCTTTCTATTCCTCTTCCAGTCCCTCTGTCTCTCTGTTCCTGAAGGGAGGTATACCACTACAGCCACAGTACAGTAGTAGGGAAGGGCTGACTGATGTCTGAGGGGGCTGCTTCTGATCCACTATATTACTGATCTCTTCCCTATTTTGTCAGGAACCAAACATGTGGAGTAAAACAAATGACCAATCCATCAGTTTCCCATTTGGACTGGATGATGTTCTCCCAATGGGGTTCTGGGTTTTAAATGTAGATGTTGCGGAGTCAGCACATTTCTGAGTGTTCTTGGAGTTTTTAATTGTATGTACTTTAAGGTTCCCCACAGAGAGGCCTAATTAATCAACAGAGGATTAGTATGCATGAAGAGAAATATGAGCATTAGCAAAATACTGCAGTCAAACGCATAGGCAAATAAAATGCAAGCACGAACACAGACTTTAAGAAAACTAACACTGAACACACACACACACACAGATACATGAAACATAAAAAATATCTGCTGTATTATAACACCTTACTGACCCCAACATACAGAACACCACACTGTGCAAAGGAATACCTACAGTACAGTACCACACACACACACACACACACACACACACACACACACACACACACACACACACACACACACACACACACACACACACACACACACACACACACACACACACACACACACACACAGAGAGAGAGACTGGGTTGAGCCTCCCCTGTTGCAGAGGAGGTAGGTGGATAAACAGAGAGCAGAAGTCTCCTGCCTGCTGAATGGCTCACCACACAGCACTGGTGCTGCTTTATTAATTCATTAAGTGTAAATCCTGACAGTGCTCTCCCACCCCCGGCCTGGCCTGGCCCTGCTGCTCCACACTCAGCAGGTTAAATCATCATTTAATTACCAGGCCTTCGCTGCATAAGCTGCTTGGGAGCGCTCGCCCCCCAGAATAATTTGAGAAGATGGCGTCTCCTCGTCATCTCTGAGGCCCTGATCCACCAGGCCTGGGCCCCTGGAGGCCCTCCTCAATATCCCACCTAATTATCTCCCTCAGATCAGACACACATTACACTGAAATATCAGTAATTAAGTTGGAAGGGAAAAAATATAATTGTTTGAGACTTTTCTCCTGAAGAGGAGCTGTAGATTCAGTAGGAGCTGTGGGTGGGCTGTGACGAGGTGCCTCTTCGTAGTATCTGTCTGAATGTCTGTATCTCAGTACTGTCTGTAGTGCCAACTATACAGGAGTGACTCCATTTCATTTATTTGGGACCTTTCAGCATACTACACAGTTGATCTTAGGGCAAACTTTTCAACTCAAGAGCTGATTCCGCTTTGCTCCGCTCCGCTCCGAGAGCAGCAGTTAACCCCAGGGATAACGGCATTCAGACCACCTTCCTTTATACCCAGCGTAATTGTACAAGTCGCGGTGAAGCTAAACAACCAGCAAGGGAGGCAATGCTCAATATTCATACTGCATAAAACAACCAAATGTTGTGTGCAAGGGTTCACAAGGTGAGGATGTGTTTGGAGGCGAAAGCTAATCAAGTGTTCTTTTTAAGTATTACTTATTAGGACCGAGTTTGGAATTATTTGAAATTTGTTTCCTCAACTC
This sequence comes from Salmo trutta, assembly GCF_901001165.1. NCBI lineage: Eukaryota > Metazoa > Chordata > Actinopteri > Salmoniformes > Salmonidae > Salmo > Salmo trutta. The sequence goes on from NC_042968.1 coordinate 18,847,113, forward strand.
ATTACCCGGATGGCCTTGTTATTTTGTAAGTGTGCATCCAGCCATTAACCTTCTGCTCTTCCTAGGTCACAAAGACGGTTTGGACAAGAGGCTCATCCACTTAATTTCAAGGTCCACTTTGAACAATTCTCTTCTCCTCGGCCCCACTCAGAAATGACATTAAAACATGCAATAATGAAGCAAGAAATAACGCATTTGAGCATGAAAAATAACAAGCTAACTCCATAAAAATATAATTTTGAAAAGTCTAGTGTGTTTATCTGCACATGTGTACGTTCATGTGATAATAGCTTCAGCATGTGCAAGCCTATAATATTGTTATCAGTGAGCGTGGCCATTTTACATAGCTGAGAACATGATATTTGAAATTTCCCAAAGCACCCAACGCAAACAGGTCTATAGACATAACTGTGTTCATAACGGGTCACTGTCCATACAACAGTCCTCATTCCTCCTCTGCATGGCCACTAGAGAGAGTGTGGCCAATCAGAATGATGATCTCTGATACAGCTGACACAGCCATCAGCCTTGGCTCAGGGTCCGGCCCAGTAAACACACTCCAGGATCCTGAGCCCAGCTAGCCTCAGTGTGTGAGGACAGGCCTGGACTAGCTGGGCCTCACACTGTCATACTGATCATTAAAGACAACCACAACCTTCCTTTACCTTCGACGAGTAGCTGTAACTGCAGTTGTTGTGACATGTTGAAAGTCTTCTTCATCTAGCAGCCAGAAATGAGGAGCTGACAGCATTAATGTCAAGTAAATCTCTTGTAGATTCAGTAAAGTACAGCTGTGTCAGCTTTGACATTCATTGAAAAGGACAATGTCAATTAGGTTTTTTTCATTGCAAACAGAGAGGGGAAATATCTTTCTACATGAACTTCCTTTGTCTGCATTTATTAGAATGTAAATCCAGCACAGCTCCTACTGTTTTATTATCTCTTGTCAAATGATCTCTCGCCAAAGATGCATCATTTATGAAGGGATTTATTTTCAAAGAAAAATAACATCATCAAGTCATATGGAACATTGATGTAAAAATAGTAGAGAACCATTCCTCTTCTGAATAACGGTGTCATTTTCTTTGTGCTAATTTGACACCACAAAATTGCACACCTCATCCCCCCAAAAAAGGCATTATACTGGGGCCCTAGGGAAATGTAATTTGAAGAAATCAAGGATCTAATTCAGTGTATAATACCAATGAGAAGTACAAAGTACTCATTTGCCATTCATACTGTCTTCATAACATAACCGTAGCTTAGTTTAACTCAGCCGTGTCAGAGTTGGTGTGTTCTGTTAAAAACCTTTCTCCACATGAAAGGGCCCTTTAAACACTTGGATTTTTTCCATTTTGAGACAAAGATAAGTAAATACAGGAGAGATGATGAATAGAGGGGAAAATAAGCGTTGCTGCTCTGCACTGTTCAATCTTGGGGACAATTGCAGCATTTTGGGTAAAATTGCTAAAAGGCTCTTTCACCCCCCACCCCCATCCCTCGCCTCGCCTCACCCCTACCCCTCCCTATCCCATAATCCCCAAGGAGACAGGGCCCTCACTGTCCGCGCGGACCCCCCACCCAGAGGGACCCTACCAAGGCAAATTAGACCAGGGGGGGCCTTTTGTTTCGCAGCATTCTGCGAACAGGAAAAAAATCCAAATTATTTCTCGAGCTGGAGCAATTTGACATGCTGTGATAACTGCTCTACCAGAAACTTCTTTGACAGCACTGAAAGAGAAGATTTTCTACCCTGAAAAGCCAGGCTTCCATTAAAAAAACCTCCATGCTTACAAAAGAGCCACAAACTCATTAAGCTGGTTAATTACACCCTTTTCTTTAATTTCTCCCTCTATCTCTCATCTCTCTTTTCTTTCTCCCTCTATCTCTCATCTCTGTCAAAACATGGGTGAAAAGACTGGCCCACATTCAAAGTAGTTAGGGCTCTAACTCTCTTTCTGTTTTCATTCCCTTTTTCACATTCCCCCTCTCCTGCTACGATATCTCATCTGCCTTTTACTTTCTCCCTTCAAGCTGTGTCTTTCACTTCTACCTCCAGCAATCTGTTCTGTCTGTGTCTTTTCTTCCCTGCAGTCTGTTGAGTTGTGTTGGGTTGTCCTCCTGGCGCTATCTGTTTGCCACTGCAGAGAGATAGACGGCCCAGGTGTGTTCTCTGGTAACAGGAGTTGTTTGACCACAGTTCACTAGCTACATATCTCACAGTCTCCCTGGCTCCTGCCATCACTTTTGGACCGGGTCCCGGTCACTGTTTGAACGTGCAATCTAAAAGCAAACAGCGAGCACACAATCAGATACTCTGACAGAAAGAAAATGTCCTGTTGCTCTCTCAGAATGGTTTGACAGATGGAGAAACACATTTTATATGCAAATCAGAACCACTCAAGTCTGTGTGTGTGTGGTTGTGATCTGGGCAGGGTTGATATTTCAAACTCATAATTAATACAGCAAATTATATTTTATGTGGCTGAGCCATCAGCTTGGCAGTATTTTGTGAAAACAGTTGATCTGCTCCTGTCAAGTACACTTGTTAATGTGATTCATTGACGGGACCGAAGACTTTAATGACATTTTTATTATCTGGATTAGTATTATTAAAATAAGGTTTGACCTTTTTTGCTGTCTTTGTTTCTTATAATCGACTTGATTGTACATAGAACACATTTCAATGGATGGAAATATATTGTCTGGCTATGTAAATGTGGCACTAATATTCTCTCTCTTTGCCTTTGATGAAGGTACATCAGGTAAAGATGTATTGAGCTCCCAGCAATTGCAGAGATAATATACTCAAAACAATTTGCTCAGTATTCGAAATCCATTGAAATACACGAGAAGCCCTTGAGCAGAGGCTACTATATAACCTCACAACATTCATTATGGACCATATCAAACTTATTTCCTAACTGGAATACTACTAAGCTGTAGTATCCTTTCCATCTAAACAAGCAATCTCCACTCAACTAATCTAAGGCGAGCCACTGTGATGGATTTTAATAAAAGGAAGCCCAGAAGGATATCCAGACCTGTCTGGACTGTTGCTCTTTAAGCAGCTGTGTGAGGATAAAGTGGACATGCTCATTTTGTTTCCTCTTGTTCCGTGTTCAGGGAAATGCCTAATTTCTACTGGGCTGTCATTCCCCTTAAGATTAATGCTATCCTTATGGCCAAACATCTCCATTCTTTAAACACAGCATCTTTTGTCATCTTGTCAGGACTTTGGCACCAAACAGGAAATTGGACTTTTACAAATCCAATTACTGTGTCTTTGCCTCACCTCGTACCTTTCTCTCCCATGCAGGAGGCATGCAAACAGAGCTGTCCATCTAGCCTCAGTCATCTCACTCACCCTCCACAACTCTGATGGAGAGGAGACCAATGACTATTGACACTTTGAAAGGAATCGTTCCTCTGATAAAAAGTACATTCGAAAATATATTCCCTTTCAATAACCTAAAGGCATCGATTGCATTTTTAAAAGACACCATTTCTAAATCAATCCAATTCACTTGATACAGACATGAACGCTAAACAACAGGTTTGTTCCCCCCATTGAAATCAATGTATTTTACATTCTTTACCCCTGTCTGCCAATACCAATGATGTAAGGACATCTATAACAACGCCTCCATTTGTATTGGTACCATTTGAGCGGAGGAATCCATTCCCTCCACACTCCTCCACTCCCTTCTCCCTCTCTCTCTCTCTCTCTCTCGCCAACGTCTCCACAGCTCATGTTCAGCCGGGCGCATACAGGATATTAGCTCTTCTCCCAGCAAATGTGCTTTTCACATCTATTTCTTTCTTCGTCTTCCCAGTTCTTGGAAGGCTTGTTATTGAGCTTAGTGTCCACAAACGCCATTGATCGGAGCCGCAACTGGGATCCATACTCGGCCGCTTTAACACCCTCTCAGCGCTTTAGTAATACTAATCCCGTTCCACCAGCGTCCCCATTGATTTTATAGATTTCCCCCAAAGTTGTGATAATGACATATCATTGTTAAATTCGGTAGAACAAACTGCTTTGCAGATCTATCAATGATTCAAGGGTGGCCCATGATTCTACTGCCATGCCCTCAAGGCATTTAGATATTCTGGTCTCTTTTATTCTTCAGCTTTCCTCTGATGTGGAAAGGCAGCAGGACGCTACAGGAGCCGGGTGGTCCCACCCAGGCAGAGGTGGCAGGCTTGGATAAACACAGCCCAGAAACACCAGCCGAAGGGTTGCTGTCTCAGCCAGACACACACTCACCAACAACACACTCACCACCTTAACCCCGCCAAGCACACATCTCAACAGCAGGGCTGCACCTAGGCCTTAACCCCGCCAGCCACCCATCTCAACAGCAGGGCTGCACCTAGGCCTTACCCCCGCCAAGCACCCATCTCAACAGCAGGGCTGCACTGAGGCCTTAACCCCGCCAAGCACCAATCTCAACAGCAGGGCTGCACTGAGGCCTTAACCCCGCCTGCCACCCATCTCAACAGCAGGGCTGCACCTAGGCCTTAACCCCGCCAAGCACCAATCTCAACAGCAGGGCTGCACCTAGGCCTTAACCCCACCAAGCACCCATCTCAACAGCAGGGCTGCACTGAGGCCTTCCCAGGCAGAGCAGGGCAGGAAGTGATGGCTGTGCCAGAGCATACAGTACCTCCAGAACACAAATTAAACAGACAGGCCAAGCAGGAGAGCTGGGAATTTTTACTCATACAGGAAGAACGAGATGAAAAATGTTTACTGTGAAAACATCCTCATATTATAGCTGATGAAACGTAGGGGGAGCATGGAGGAGAGGCAGAGGGGGTGTAGAGGTGAGGGTTGGGGCCTGAGGGAAGGTGGTGTAGCAGAGGGAGGGGTGGCAGAGGGATGAGCGGAGGGAATAGTGAGGCCTGGAGAGAGAACTAATGGGCTACACGGTAGTGGGTAAAACCAGAGGTGCAGTGAGGCAGCAGTGGCCTGACACAGCTGAAGGCCTCAGAGGAGAGCCAGGCCTATTAGAGGAGGATAAGGGCCAGTTTGGCGGAAGCATCCTCTCAATGCTGCGCTGGGCACCAGCACAGGCCTGGGCATCAATTAAATAGAGAAAATATGACATGGAAGTAGAAACACATTAAATAAAAACAACAAACTGCCAGGGCTGGTTGTTGCCCTCCCCACTACTTCCCCGCGCCTGGAATAGGGAGGGAGCGTCAGCTGGGACATACAGAGGGTTGATTTAGTCTCTGTAGCATTGTGGAGGTAGAGGGAGTTTATGATGAGGTGCAATGTGGAGGGTAGGAAAATAAATGTGCCTGGATGCCTCCTGGACAGAGTTGCAAAGTGAGATGAAAGACGAGAGAGATAGAAGATGGAGGCCTAAAAAATCGAGCTCAAGTTCTACACAAGAAAATAACTAGCATGCCAATGGATGATGGCTGGGAGGGCTAATTTGGTTTTAATTCACCTTCAATTCCTTCTCCTTTGAGCCTAAAGGCAGAGTCTGAGATGCCTGGCTCCAGTGGCCTAGATTCCCACATTGCCATTCAGGGCCATTTGATTTGAGTGAGTGTGCTTTGTTTGGCACTTGTCCACATGTCGGACATGTGGCACATAAAGTCCTCTGGTGGGCAATATGGCTGATACTAGACCGACTGAGACAAACAGCTGAGCAGAGAGTCCAGTGAAGAGGGAAGCAGACTGGCACAGCAGCATGGCAGAGGGCCAGAACCCCTTTAATTGTGACAAAAGACTCATATGTCAGGACGCATGTGGTGTGCCCCAAAGCTACTGCTAAGTGTTGGAAAATTAAACCGGTCTGCGTCCATCAAACTGTCTTTAGCTGCAGCCAGTGAGCACAAGAGGAAAATGTAATTCCCACTTGATCATAGTGGGGAAATTGAAAATGAGCAGTATGGACTGGATATGTCTAGCCTTGGACTGGAGACCTTCTGCAGTAGGGACATAATGCACTAAAACAAACTATTCTATTGTACACTCAACGAAGGAAAACAGGTCAATACTCTTTTCAACAGAATGTAAAGAGCCAAATCCATAAGGTTATTTAGTGAAAAGAAGGAGCATATCTAGAAGCCTGTTAAGAGACATTAATGATAGGGTTTACCATGCAGTGTCGACAAAGCACAAGGGCAACAACAGACATCGCTTCATTCCCAGAATCAAGGCCTTTACCATTCAACCACCATCAGGCCTTCAAGACTACCCTGTAGCCCATATTAGCGTCCTCACGCTAACAGGCAACTAAGCAGACAGTGCCACACGATCTACTACTCATCATCTACTCATCATTCATCTCTTCTGATGGGTCAGGAGATGTCATTAGTTACAGGGCTTCCTACCAAATCATCTCAGCCCCTAGTCTTCAGGAAGGCCCCTCCTGTTGGCCTCACAAAGGAGTGTGGGTGGCAGACGCCCTTTATGACAAAGCCCGGTAAACAACGATGAGCCAAACTGACACGTACCGCTGATAAAGGAGCCAAACACAGAGAACCTCCCGTTTTGTGTTTGCTCAGTATGTGTGAATGTGTGCTGTTTTGGTTGTTGGTTTGGGCTGGGTTAATGTGATTTTCGTTCCGCCTGTCGGCTCCAGAGAGCAGGCTTTGTGAGTGCTGGTCAGGTGAAGCCTGGGCTCAGCCCCCTATGGCCATTAGTGTGGACAGAAGACAACCCAATAAAGAGAGAAGGACTTGACGCGCACAGGTCACTGCACAACCGGCAGTCAAAAAGCATCTTAGGCTGATTGTTACAGTGATAACAGAGAGGGGACTCTGATCTGCACAACTTAATTACTGGTCACTCTCACAGAGAGAGGTATTACGCAGATTCTAGGTGACTCCATGTCAGCCAATAAAGGCAACAAACAGCACAAGGAACGCAGCGATCCGAGCACACTAAGAGAGGTTACGCATGCAAACATCTCCCGGCTACTTCAGGGAGAAGGTTCTGCTCAGAGCGAAGGGGATGGGAGGATTGGGAGGGGGGCGGCAATCTTCATGTCAACCGTTATCTCCTTAATGCGTTGTTTTCTGTTTATTACCCCCACCCCCCCTCCTCTGTCCCCCAATGTTTACTTGCCATTTCCTTCTCATGCAATCTCGCTCCTTAAAAGGCACTGTGAGGAAAGCCGCCAGTGAATCTTTAAGGATTTAACTTGCAAAAAGCACCTCATATATTGTTTATGAAAAAAGCAGAGCCCCCCACCCTCCTCCTCCTCTCATCTGCCCCCCAGCATGTTAGTTTATTTTATTTACTTATTTTTAGACTCGCACTAGTTAGGTAGAGGCGCGCTTGTCTGTGTACATCTACGTAGATGAAGACAGACTGTGTCCTCGTCTGTCATTTCATGTAAGGAGAGTCAAAACTCTTCTATTCAGGTTAAAGATTCCTGGGTGACATTTCCAATTGAGTCAACAGATTTTCCTCTAAAGAAGGAACAGGAGAAGGGCGGGGAGACAATGAAAATGTACAATGTGCCGTTGTAATGTTGAATCAAAAAGAGAATAATTAAAAACAGAATCTGTCACCCGTGTGTCAACTTGTTCCACTCTGCAGGAAGTTCCTTTTGTCAGATCTTAGGGAGTGAAATGCAGAGGGGGGAAATTACCCCCCAGTAATTGGCATCGTGATCAAGCACTGCCGTGGCAGCAGAACAATACAACCTTTAATTTATCAGAATTCATTATGAGCTACCGCTGTAACACCGGGAAACATTACAATAAATAGTGAGAGAGGGAATCAAACGCTTTACTGTTGAATGGTTTTGTTGACTGTTCTTCCCTTCAGCGACTCAGGAGGGTGACAGAGAGGGAGAGGAGGGGTGAGGAGGGGTGTCTGCCAGGGGTGGTGGAGTTCAGTAACATACCTGATCACAGTTCATCCTAATCACAGCCTTGACAGGTAAACATGACATTCAACTGAGGTTTATGAATATGTATAGGGTGTGGGGCTGCCTTGTCTTCCCCTTGGCTCGACTGTGATTGGAAAGGGCATAGGTAAAAGTGAGCTGTCAGCGAGGTCTGGGGACCCACTGTGTTCTGTTCTACACCTTAACACACAGCTCCACGGCCCCAGGCGGGACCAGCCTGCTCAACTCCCCTGTCCGCACCAGATAATGGACACCTTTACAGCTGAGTCGTCAACTCTGACGTTGGGAGTTGATGGGGCGGAGCGAAGCGGGAGAAGAGGAGAAAGCCTCTCCACTTCCATTATTTATCAGGCCCAGAGGTGCTTTGAGAGAGTCAGCACTACACTATGCAGGGGGCAGAGTGACCATAAAGAGGAGCACCCATCACTGAGCATCACTGGGCTCCTGTAGGGGTGTGGCGAGGGGGGTTGGTGCTCTGAAGGAGGCTCTTTGAACCTAAAGGTCAAGACCGCAGAACAATGCAGCTGAGAGTACCAGCTCTACCGTATCCTTCATTACTGAGACACAACACATTACTGAGTCTTGTCTGACTGATATCCACAACAGCATCGCCGACTGTACCATCCACTGCTCTCGCATCACCATATCCAAACACAAAAAACAGCAGCCTTTCCATTACGTTCAACTTAATTTATCTCATCACACTACCTACAGTTAGTCCACTGTGTTTCACCATACAGTCAGTGCTCTGTCTACAGGATTCATTTGGTTCAGGTGAAAAATAAATAGCCCCAGTGCTCAGGCACACCTCCACTGCCCCCTTCCGCCAGCCCCTCCTTGGGCTGACCACCTATCCCAGGCAGCCCCCCAGTGGAGAGAGAGAGGGCCAGCTGGGTTCTCTTCCTGTTGACAAATACGTTACTGCATATCAATTAGAGGTATTCTGTGCGTCGCTCTAGACTGCTGACGCTAATGGAGAGATGAGGGATGAGCCCCCTAAAAGAATTACGCTGTGGACGGGCAGTGACAGTAGGAATCCTACCACTACAGCAACCCCCATGGTTTATGACATGCCAACACACACACACACACACACACATTTGTACACACACTCCCCACAGTCACACACACACACACACACACCTATGTAGCTAACCCTCCTTCCGGGTCTACATAAGTTCACCTTCCTGTGTCCTGCTCTTCTCTGCCAGTTATATTCTTCTAAGCATCATAAGCATCTGTGTCTGTCTGTCAGTCAGGTAGCTACCCCTGTCCCCCCAGAGCAGAGCAGAGCAGCCAGGCCCTGATTAAGCTGTGCTGTGTGTTCCCTCTCCTCTACACAGCACCACCTTTATTTACCCTGTCTGTCCCTGCTCCCTGCTCCCTGCTCCCTGCTCCCTGATCCCTGCTCCCTGCTCCCTGATCCCTGCTCCCTGATCCCTGCTCCCTGCTCCCTGCTCCCTGCTCCCTGCTCCCTGATCCCTGCTCCCTGCTCCCTGCTCCCTGATCCCTGCCTGGGCTTCTGCTATCTGTTATTCCCCCTGGAGACAATGACGAAAGCCTCATCCTGCAGGAGCCTCTCTCAGTGCTCTTTTAATGATGCCTTGAAAGAGCGCTGCAACACTAAACCGCTCTCCTGAGTCTCTGTGAAATATCTGTGAAATTAGAGCAACGTGCTCCGCTCCCCGTGATGGCTCCTCACACGGAAAATGAGTCTCAGCGTTAGCCATCTACCTTGATTCAGATAAAATGGATGCCAGCGAGGACATGGCAGTTGAAGTGGTAATGTACGTGGTTGTAACGGATCAAATTGTCCCTAACACTCCTAGCCTCCTTTATTACCCCTAGTCCTCCACTAGACACTGTGAGGGGTTCATTGTGAGGCAGGTGGATCCCTCATTAGGTCCCAGTCTCTGGAGTGGAGTGGGGGATAGTGGGGGCGAGGGGATAGTGGAGTGGGGGATAGTGGGGGCGAGGGGTTAGGCCTGCTTTCACGGCCCCTCTGATGCATGGTGGTGCTGTGGCTTCTGCATAGTAGCGAGACGGGGAAACAGTCCACTGTCGAAGACTGGGATCACTGGGGTCACTGGGGTCAGAGAGATCACACACATGCATAGACATAAGCATGGCAACATAGAACATCTCCAACATATTACATATGACCACTTATAAGGAATACAAATTAAAATGTTAGCACATTTATATTTGTTTATATTCGGGATCTCATTCTGTAATCCACAACTCCAATAAAATACAAAAAATATGCAAAAGCTTAAGTAACAAAAGCTAACTCAAAAGAATGAGGAAAATAATCAAGATCCTTTAATTGTGCACCTCTTTTGGAGAGGATGGGGGTCTATGTGTGTCTAGGGGAGAGTAGGGGACATATGGGGATGACCTCTGGGCTGTGGCGAGGAGGTCACCAATCCCCCCGTGTAATGCTGTGATTTACACCTCAACACAAGGACCCTCCAAACCCCGTCTGTGAGCCACACAGTCCAACTCCACCAGCCAGACAACAAGGGCACAGCCTACTGGTGACAACAATCTGCCTGGCAACTCATTATCACCTCGCACTAACTGCAAATGGCATCCAGGCTCCAGGCTGTCAGGCTGCAGGCCACAGTGGCTGTAGCTAGAGAAAGGGCTTCTTCCTGGGCTGAGTTGAGGAAGCCCTAGCCCTGGCCCTGGAGCATGGAGCCAGGCCCTGCCGCTGCACTACCACTGGGTCAGTTCCCTAGCATGAAGACATGAGCTGAGAGGAGGGCAACTCTACCAGTCAGAAGTGGCAGGTATAATTGCTCTGAAAATCACTCTAAATCTGCTCCTGAAGGATCCCAGGGCATGGGGGATGTCAACGCCAATCCCATGTGGTGAAATATGTTAAGAGTGGAGCGGCACGTTCACTCACACACACACACACCTCTCGTTCACACACTCACATACACACACATGCTGGACAGATGAAGCTGTTGGGCTGATTCTGTAGGTTTTCCTCGCATCAAGTCCACTCAACTGAGAAGACATTTCCTCATTAGCCAGCCTCAACTTCAGACAGCTGTGGGGCTGGGAGAGTCTGCGTACTGTATGAGTGTGTGTGTGTGTGTGTGTGTGTGTGTGTGTGTGTGTGTGTGTGTGTGTGTGTGTGTGTGTGTGTGTGTGTGTGTGTGTGTGTGTGTGTGTGTGTGTGTGTGTGCGTGTGTGTGTGTAGATGAATGAGAACATATGGGTATGACAGCGAGAAAAAAAGAAGGAGACCCACATCTGTACAGAATAGCTGGGTAAAACAATGGACTAGTTAAGTGGATTGTACTGCACTAGATTGTACTGCACTGGATTGTACTGCACTGGATTGTACTGCACTGGATTGTACTGCACTGGATTGTACTGTACTGGATTATACTGCACTACTGCACTCACTGCATTTATACTGCACTCACTCACAAACATACAGGTCCTCTTAGCACACACACAGACATTAGATCCAACAGTACCCACGGAAGTACAGACTAGCACTGGTAAATTCTCTGCCAGGCTAGCATAACCCCACCTCACCTCTGACCCAGTCAACCTCTGACCCAGCCCACCTCTGACCCAGCCCACCTCTGACCCAGCCCACCTCTGACCCAGCCTGTGTGAGATCATGACTATGGCTGTAAGGGGGGCTACAGCTTGAGCTCCTCTCTGTAGCCCTGTTCCTGGGTCAGTCAGAAGGGCCAGGGTCTGGGCTTGGAGCTGGATGGCCCTGGCTGGCGAGGAGCTGCCTCGCGGCCGCCTGCGGGACCCTGCTCAGCCCCATCACAGCCCAGCCACAGTGCATGCTAGTGCAGGGAAGATGAGGGGATATGAGAGATATAAATCGTTAAGTGCCTCACCTTGGGTCGCCGATCACACCAGAGGCCACCAGCAATCTCTATTTGAAGCACTGCCTTTGCACCTTCAGGTCTCTGCTCCCTGGCCTTGCTATAAATCAGGATACACCCTCTAACCCCCTCGGTCCCTTTCTCTTTTGCTCACTATTCTCCCCCCTCTCTTTCTGGGAAACTCACATTGTCTCTCTGAATTTCCAATAACATATACAAAATATTTCTTGCTGTCACGACTTCCGCCGAAGTTGGTCCCTCTCCTTGGTCGACGTCACCGGCCTTCTAGCCATCGCCAATCCACTTTTCATTTTCCATTTGTTTTGTCCTTGTCTTACACACCTGGTTTCACTCCCCCAATTACTTGTTCATTATTTAACCCTCTGTTCCCCAATGTTTGTTTGTGAGTGATTGTTTGTTTGTAATACGGTCCGTTATTGTGGGCTCGAATTATTGCGCTGTATTTGTGAATATTTGAGTAAATTACGTTTATTAATCATATCTGCTGTCCTGCTCCTGACTCCTCTACACCAGCTACACACAGGCAATATTACAGAATCACTAACCACCGAATGTAGTCAGCAGGAGCAGACGCCCTCCCTGTGGCGGTAGATGAGCGCGTCCAGCAGCACGCGACCATGTTGCAACGTCTGGGCACCGCCATGGATCGCGTGCTGTAGACAATGAATTGTTGGGAGAGAGGTGGAGGTCTTCCAGTGCCTCCACCAGCCCCACTACAGCAGACCCCACTTTCCACCCCTCCTTCACCCGGTCCCAGCGGGATTCGGCTCGCGCTCCAGTGGGAGTATGATGGGACGGCTGCCGGATGCCAGGGGTTCCTACTCCAGCTGGAAATCTACCTGGCGACCGTCCACCCGGCTCCTTCGGGACGTGAGAGTGTGTCCGCCCTCATCTCCTGCCTCTCAGGCAAAGCCCTGGAATGGGCCAATGCCGTATGGAGGGAAGGAGACGCAGCGTTGGACCATTACGCAGAGTTCACCTGCCGCTTTTGGGCAGTTTTTCGACCACCCGCCTGAAGGTCGAGCGGCGGGTGAACGTCTGTACCACCTGAGGCAGGGGACGAGGAGCGCGCAGGATTTCGCTTTGGACTTACGGACCCTGGCCGACAGTGCGGGATGGAACAAGGACATCCGTCGGGAGTTGGCCTGCCGAGACAACACCCTCACGTTGGACCAGCTGGTGGACCTGTCCATCCGGCTGGACAACTTGCTGGCCACCCGCGGACATCCGGATCGAGGCCTGTCAGTTCCATCCCTCAGCACCTCCGCTCCGACGCCCATGGAGCTAGGAGGTGCTGGGCTTAGGGCGACCGGAGGAGGGGCAATTCCCTGCACCATCTGTGGCCGCAGAGGGCACACTGCTGGTCGGTGCTGGGGGGGTTCCTCAGGGAATCGAGGCAGCAGGCAGGGCACTATCGTGTCACCCCAGGTGAGTCGGCACCAGGCTCACCCAGAGCCCCCTGTTGCTCACATGTATGTGTTTATTACATTTCCTGAGTTTTCCCTGCATTCCCAGCATAAGGTGCTCGTAGATTCAGGCGCAGCTGGGAATTTTATTGACCGTTCATTTGCCCATAGTTTAGGGATCCCCCTTGTTCCTGTGGATATGCCCTTCCCTGTGCACGCCCTAGATAGTCGACCATTAGGGTCAGGGCTGATTAGGGAGGCCACCTCTCCAAGGGGTGGTCACGAGGGCTCTCAAGGTGTGGTCACGAAAATGCTCAGGGAGGTGTGTAGGGGTTTCCATCGGTGCGACTAGACATGGTTACGCAGGAGGGTCACAAGGAGAGAATTAGTCTCTTCTTTATTGATTCTCCTGCGTTTCCCGTGGTGCTGGGCCTACCCTGGTTGGCCTGTCATGACCCCACTATTTTGTGGCAACAGAGGGCTCTCAAGGGGTGGTCACGAAAGTGCTCAGGGAGGTGTGTAGGGGTTTCCATCGGTGCGACTACGGTGGAAAGTCCAGACCAGGTCTCCAACGTGTGCATCCCCTCAGAATATGCCAATTTGGCTCTCGCCTTCTGTAAGAGGAAGGCGACTCAATTACCACCCCATCGACGGGGGGATTGTGCGATAAATCTCCTGGTAGACGCAGCACTTCCCAGGAGTCACATGTATCCTCTGTCACAGGAGGAGATGGCGGCTATGGAAACATATTTCTCCGAATCCCTGGGGCAGGGATACATTTGGCCCTCCACTTCACCTGCCTCCTCAAGTTTCTTTTTTGTGAAGAAGAAGGATGGAGGTCTGCGCCCATGTATTGACTATCGGGGTATCAATCAGATCACGGTGAGGTACAGCTACACGCTGCCTCTCATCGCCAGTGCGATCGAGTCAATGCACGGGGTGCGCTTTTTCACAAAATTGGTTCTCAGGAGCGCTTACAACCTGGTGCGTATCCGGGAGGGGGACGAGTGGAAGACGGCATTTAGTACCACCTCAGGGCACTATGAGTACCTCGTCATGCTGTACAGTTTGATGAATGCTCCATCAGTCTTCCAGGCCTTTGTTGACAAGATTTTTCGGGACCTGCACAGGCAGGGTGTAGTGGTGTATATCGACGACATTCTGATATACTCCGCTACACGCACCAAGCATGTGTCCCTGGTGCGCAGGGTGCTTGGTCGACTGTTGAAGCATGACCGGTACGTCAAGGCTAAGAAATGTCTGTTCTTCCAACAGTCCGTCTCCTTCCTAGGGTACCGCATTTCCACGTCAGGCAATTACGCACGGCATTTCAGCCGTGCGTAATTGGCCAACTCCCACCACGGTAAAAGAAGTGTAGCGGTTCCTAGGGTTTGCCAACTACTACGGGAGGTTTATCCGGGGCTTTGGTCAGGTAGCGGCTCCCATTACCACAACGCTGAAGGGGGGACAGGTGCGACTGCAGTGGTCGGCTGAGGCGGACAGGGCTTTTGGTCACCTGAGTGCTCTGTTTACCTCAGCTCCCATGCTGGCTCATCCGGATCCCTCTTTGGCGTTCATAGTGGAGGTGGACGCATCTGAGGCTGGGATAGGAGCCGTGCTCTCTCAGCGCTCAGGTACGCCACCGAAGCTCCGTCCCTGTGCCTTCTTTTCGAAGAAGCTCAGCCCGGCGGAGCAAAACTATGATGTGGGGGACCGGGAGCTGTTGGCTGTCGTCAAGGCTCTGAAGGCATGGAGACATTGGCTTGAGGGGGCGAGATACCCTTTTCTCATCTGGACTGACCACCGCAATCTGGAGTACATCCGGGCGGCAAGGAGACTGAACCCTCGCCAGGCAAGGTGGGCATTGTTTTTTACCTGTTTTGTGTTCGCCCTGTCCTACCGACCAGGTTCCCAGAACGCTAAGGCAGACGCACTGTCCCGGATGTATGACACAGAGGAGCGGTCCATGGATCACACTCCCATACTCCCGGCCTTTTGCCTGGTAGCACCGGTAGTGTGGGAGCTGGATGCGGACATCGAGCGGGCGTTACGTACAGAGCCCACTCCTCTCCAGTGTCCAGCTGGGCGTCTGTACGTTCCGTCTGCTGTCCACGACCGGTTGATCTATTGGGCCCACACGTCACCCTCCTCTGGTCATCCTGGCATCGGTCGGACAGTGCGCTGTCTTAGTGGGAAGTACTGGTGGTCCACCTTGGCCAAGGACGTGAGGGTTTATGTTTCCTCCTGCTCGGTGTGCGCCCAGTGCAAGGCTCCTAGGTACCTGTCCAGAGGTAAGCTACACCCCTTACCCGTTCCACAACGGCCGTGGTCACACCTGTCGGTGGACTTCCTGACGGATCTTCCTCCCTCACAGGGAAACACCACAATCCTGGTCATTGTGGATCGGTTTCCTGCCGTCTCCTCCCTTTGCCTGGTCTCCCTACAGCCCTACAGACTGCGGAGGCCCTGTTCACTCACGTCTTCCGGCACTACGAGGTGCCTGAGGACATAGTCTCTGATCGGGGTCCCCAGATCAGGTCCAGGGTATGGAGGGTGTTCATGGAACGTCTGGGGGTCTCGGTCAGCCTCACCTCAGGTTTTCACCCCGAGAGTAACGGGCAGGTGGAGAGTCGGACACGGACACGACCGCACTTGCAAATATTTCTACATTTAAACTTGGAATGTCCTGACCTTGAAATATGAGGTTTCTGGTATTCTGGTTTTACTTCAACAAGTCTAAACACATTGATGTCACACAATGTGTGTTTTCAATATGGATGTTAATTATAAAAAGTAAAAAGTGGAGATACTCATGACAGCACCCAGAGCACAGGTTTCATCTGACCAACAGTCCTATAGGAGGCTATAGGAGGTTATAGGAGCCTATAGGAGATTATAGGAGGCTATAGGAGGTTATAGGAGGCTACATGAGATTATAGGAAGCTATATGAGGTTATATGAGGCTATAGGAGGTTATAGGAGGCTATAGGAGTTCATAGGAGGTTATATGAGGTTAAATGAGGCTATAGGAGGTTATAGGAGGTTACAGGAGGCTATAAGAGGTTATATAAGGCTATAGGAGGCTGTAGGAGACTATATGAGGTTATAGGAGGCTATAGGAGGCTAGAAGAGGCTATATGATGTTATAGGAGGTTATAGGAGGCTATATGAGGCTATAGGAGGTTATAGGAAGCTATAGGAGGTTATAGGAGGCTATATGAGGCTATAGGAGATTATAGGAAGCTATAGGAGGTTATAGGAGGCTATATAAGGCTACAGGAGGCTATAGGATCTGTGTACTGCAGTGTAGAGTAGTGACAGCAGCATGATGCCAGGCTGGGCTGTAACAACCATAGAGCTAGGCTAGCTCTCACACGCTATGGGACCTTTCCATCTCCAGAGCCCAGGGTCAGGGGGAAGCATACAGTAACAGTATCTGTGGGCAGAACTACCCACCAGGACTCCTTCCATTCCCTCCCTTACCTCCACCCCCAGCTTCCAATGAGCCCAGAACGTGGGCCGACAGCTCAGAATGCCAGGAATGCTCTGGCCGGGGAAGAACGCACAGCCCAGGAGAGGGAGAAAGAAGTGATTGAGTGAGGCAGAGCGCAGGAAGGAGGACAGGGGCAGGAAGTGGCACAGGCCCTGCAGAGCTGCACCCCGCTGCACCCCCTCCCTACCCTGGTCTGGTCCCGCTGCACCCCCTCCCTACCCTAGTCTGGTCTAAACCAGATGAACATGACTGGGCCACTGCTGCATGAGACATTCTTCTAGTCTGGCTGAAGAGAGACACACATATGTGCCATTGATATTAGAGGTTATGTTAAACAAACCATAGAGAGTAGTGGTGTTGGTGTATTACTAGAAAGTAGGGCCCTATAAAATCAGTTGTATTCTTTGTCTGATTCAGTTTAGTTTTGTCCTGAATTAAGTTTTTCCCTGTTTTTCTTAGTTTTTTACTCACAAAATATATATATTTTTTACATAAAAAGAAATAAAAAACTTGATGTTCTAAGCCAACAACAGTGCTTAAACCACGTCAGGAGACCACTTTGAGGTCTGGGAAAAATCTAACAACCAGAGACTGTTGTTTGGTTAAGGCCTTTGCAGACTGTACATCTGATTCACTCTTTTATGATTATCATATGTCACATGACACATTGGTGTGATGTCATCAAATTAAAATGTTGATGTCAACCTGGCCAGATTGTACGATTTGCTTCAGTACTGTCGTCACATTCTGCGATTGGCTTGTGAGGCCACACTACACGATAAAAGCAAAACAATTCTGACAATGCTACAACTTTTTCGGAGCCTACGACCGCACGTAGTGGTACTTAATCAGCAGCCCTAGACCCTGTCACACTGACGAGCCAAGACCTCCGGCAATCCTTTACAACCTAAGAATTTGCCCACGTCGTGGACATTTCGTCTGGGACGGCACAATCGTGGCATAAAGCCAGATGTACACTACACGATTCTGGCCCCGATTTATCTGCCCCAGACAAGTTTTGGAGATTGGAGACAAGAACGGTGATCAGCAATAGCCAATGAGAGCTCTCCAGAAAATGAGCCAGTGAGATGATGACTTTGTATCGCATCACCCAGAATGTGTACTCTCGAGCAGGAGCGATGACTACTACTAGTATGCAATTGTACTTGCCAAAGTGTCAAGTCGTTTCAGCTCTGACAAGCTCTTTACACGCAATGTTATTCAATTCAAAATGTATTGGATAGATATTTCAACTCTGTATGGCAAGCGTGAATGTCTGACTGAAAACATTTTAGGCTGCTTTGAGCCATAGCTCTTTCTAGCTATCTAATCGCATCACATCCTTGTGGAGACAGTGTGGTATCGAGATTCCTCACGACCAAGTGAAGAATCTTGTAGTGTGCGACCCCCGTCTGTGCCACATCGTTAAGTGTGTGAACCATTATGTTGGCAACACAAAAAACTACAGGAAATATGTTGTTTATTGTGAGAGGCTCAGCCATGATGGGATTTTAAAAGTCGTCCGCCCGGCATAAGGCGGCTATAATCGTACAGCACACAAGGCAAAAGCCTTTAACTATGTTTCTGTAGTGCTGATGTGATTGCAAAGTTTATAAAACAAATGGCCACTAGATTGATGCAAATAATCATGATATCATTCTGCCAGGTAGGCATAGGCTACTTTGTAGATAACATTTAATTGAGTTTTTTGGAAAGCCTTTCCATCTACCAGAAGACGGTTGTCATGACATCAGCATCATCGCTAACGGCTACATTAAGTGCTTGTGCACACAGACAGGGGTGTTCCTGTGCAGTTGCCTCTTTCGAAAGTTGCAGGAAAAACATTTTTCATGTCATGATAATCTTGGGAAAATGTATGCATTTTATAATCGATTCAATAGATTTAGTTGATTTCCTACTGAGTTCAATATTTTTTTCAACATTTGTTAATACTATTTTAATGTCTGGATTCCGTGATTCTGTGTGCGTTCTCCATAACGCAAGGTGGTGGTGATGATGGTGGGAGGCAGTGAGTGGTGCAGAGTATGGTTACCCTACCTTCTGAGTGAGACTGTTAGCATAACTCTGGACACATACCCACACGCACACACACAGAGAGAGAGAGAGATATACTTACACCACGTCCCTAACTCGCTCTGCTCAGATTTCATGACCCAGCAAATTCCTCAATGCCATTTGACCTCCAGAAATGATACGCATAATGACAATCATTTGATGAAATTAAGGAACACGGAGGCAATTATCAAATTATTCCCAACGGCCTGTGTAATTATAAAAAAAATTGCCTTCAATAGCACTGCAGTCATCATTTCCCCTTCAAAAATCCCTATTTTGAGACCATTGATTATATTTTCCTTTAGCCTCATTCTTAACTCAGCTTTAGTCATTTTCCACATTTGTACTAAACCAGGATTTCTTTGAGATATTTAATGAGTCAACCATTTGGCCTAATTGTT